>NC_142025.1:51910517-52240685 GCF_049901735.1 Notechis scutatus | reverse complement strand
AGCAATTAGTCAGCACTTTCTTTCACCCCCATCTTCTGGTGCGTCCAGAAAGAGACACAATAAGGCAAAAAACACCAACTTTGATTTCGTTTTGACTTTCCTTTGGCATTAATCCTATGGACCTTTCTCTACAGACCTCTTGAAACCAAGAACATTCCTTTCTTTCCGTACCCTTCTTTTTTCTTTGTCTTTTCTTTTGATCTTTCCTTCCTTCCTCTATATAATAATTATAAATTTGAAAAGTGATTTATTTATGAGAGGTACACTGCTTTCTAGAGATAAAAGCATTAATTGATTAGAGTGTTTTGTATATTGAACATTTAATAACTTTAAGGACTGTTAAGTAGGATTGATTTAGATTAATTTGAATTTTCAATATTAATATGTAGTATAGGATAAAGATTTACATAGAGTTAGAAATCTTAGAACTGTTTGAAAGCCCTAACTGAGTTGGATTTGACATAATATTGATTTTTTAGTCGTCAAATATACTTATATTTGGCAGATAAATCTATCACAGAGAAGATCATATAGTATTGGATAAAAGTCTACCATATTGGAATTTAAATTGCCCAAACAACAAACCGGTCTGAAGAAATAGAATTAAATAACTTGGTTGAGTAATCTTCGTAAACAATCTGGAAATTATATTCAAGGGATAATAGCACCGAATGGTGATTTGGGATAATATAATAAATATAGTCCAGTTGCAAAAACAAATCCTAATAGAGATGACCTCCACAACAACCACGGCCCTGAAAACGGGAAGGAAAAACACCCCGACCTTGATGACCACGTTGACTCCAGCTTCCCCATCAATCCAGAAGACTATTGAGGAATCCATGACAGGGGAAAAACAACCGACTGTTACCAACGCCAACTTACAAGCGACATTCTTTTCTCTGCAAGAATCAATGTCCAAAATGCAGGAGATTATGATCAAGAACCACAATGAGACTAGAGCGGACATTAATGAACTGAAGGAAGAGATGGGAAAATTGAAGGCGGAGATGAAAGCAGATATACTGAAGGTGGAAGATAAGATCGGATCAATGCAACAGGCCATGGAAAAAAATGAAATAAAGATAAAAGAAACAGAGACAAGGACAGAGCGAATGGAGAAGAACCTAGAGCAGGCAGAAGAAGACTTTAAAAACGTAAACAGAGAAATGGAAGACTCCTTGGTCCAACTAGAAATGGAGAGAGCAGCGGCATACTTAAGATTTCAAAATGTGGAAGAATCGAAGAACGAAGAATTAGAGCAATTAATGGCAGGTCTATTGGCAGAACTGCTAGAGAAAGAGAACGATGATTTACTTAAAGAATTCGACGAAGTTTACAGGGTTAGCACGAGTTACGCAAGATGTCACAACTGCCCGAGGGAGATCCATATCTGTTTTTCAAGAAGATGCGTGAGAGACTTAATACTTAGAATGTCTAGAGACGAGAGAATAACATCCAAGGGCAAAGAAATTACAATACTTAAGCAAATCCCTAGGAAAGTAAGGGCCTTGAGACAAGACTATAAATTTTTAGCCAATTATTTAAATAAAAAGGAAATCTCATTCAAATGGCTTATCCCTGAAGGGATGTTAATATCATGGAAGGGAAGGAAACTTAAAATAGATTCTATAGAACAGGCACATGATTTCCTTGATCAGCTAACAAATACGGAAGATCAACACTCTAGGGAGGAAACACAAAGGAATATGCAGGAAGAGCGTAACCGTTATAGGAATAAAGAAGAAAAACCTTCCCAATCCCAAGGGAAAGACAACTTGCAACAGGAAAGAGAAGAAACAACCTTACAACAACCACAAGAGGAGAGCCGTATAGTTACAAGACAAAAAGCGAAACAGATTTAGCTAAATGGAGGAAGAAAAGAAACTCCTCTCCATTAATATAAATGGTCTAAATTCAAGATCTAAAAGGAAAAGGATTCTAACCAAACGAATTAAACAGAATGTTGAGATAATTTGTTTACAAGAAACACATATTAGGAAAAATGAGGAAAGATACTTAACCTGCCCGAAACTTGGGAACCTTTTTACGGCACCAGCAGATAAGCACAATAAAGGTATTGCAATATATGTGAGAAACGATTTAAAAGTGGAGCTGATTTGGTCCGATCCCGAAGGAAGAACTCTGGTTGTACAAATTTCGATCAATTTTATTACATTCTTACTGGTAGTAATTTATGCTCCAAATGATGACCAAGGTAAATTTTTTAAAGACCTCCATCAAAAAATAATAGACTTTGAAATAAGCAACATCTGTTTGATAGGCGACTTCAACTCTATTGCTGACCATCGAAAAGATCATAGTAATGCGAGTAAGAATAAAAAATGAAAAAGAGAATTTTCGAAGTCTTGTGAGGATATGATGAACGAACTGAATTTAGTAGACATATGGAGGAAATTAAACCCAGAGGACAACCAATTTACTTACTATTCTAACCCACACAAAATATGGACAAGAATAGACATGGCCTGGATGAATGGCGAATTAGTAAATGAAATTTAAAAAAAGCGAGAATGGGCCGACCACAATCCAATCCAAATAACTTGGAGAGGCAGAAAAAAAACAAGGAAAAGATGGACATTAAATACTCATTTAATAAACGAAGAAGAGTATATCAATAAGTTGAAAAAGGAAATTAATTTTTTTTAAAGGAAAATAATAATGAAACAACCTCAAAACAAAATATATGGGATACAATGAAGGCAAGCATAAAAGGAATAACAATTTCTTACAATGCCATGAGAAATAAAAGAAAGTATGCCCAACAAAACAATTTACAACAAGAAATTAAGGATTTAGAAGCCCAACTACAAAAAAATCCTAAAAATCAAAGAATACAAAACCAGCTAATAACAACCAAACACAAATTGAATCTACTCGAACAAGAAAAATTGGAGACAAACCTGAAAATGACTAAACAAATCTACTTTGAGCATGCAAACAAACCAGGGAAATGGTTAGCCCATAAACTCAAAAAAGGGAGAGAAAAGAGACTGATACACCAATTAATAGATGAGACAGGCAATCTGCATCACGAGAGGAAGAAAGAGATTATCCATAAATACTTTGGGAAATTATATAAAAAGGAAGAAATTAGCGAGGATAAAACAAGGAAATATTTAGAAGAAGGGAATGATAAAGCAATTGGAGAGGAATGGGTAAAATTACTAAATAAAAATATTACATGGTCGGAATTGAAGTCAGCAATAGAGAAGCAAAGCAACAACAAGTCGCCAAGACCAGATGGGATCCCGGCAGAATTATATAAAGTAATCATGGAACAAATTGGACCACTGATGTTGGAAGTATTTAACGAGGTACTTTTAGCAGCCAGGATGCCGGACTCGTGGAGGAGAGCCTTAATCTTGCTGATCCCGAAGGAGGACTTAGATCATAGATATATTAATAATTATAGACCAATCTCACTATTAAATGCAGATTACAAACTATTTTCTTCTATTATAGCTAATAGATTAAAACAAGTTTTAAATTCATATATCCACGAAGATCAAAACGGATTTCTCCCATTTCGACAAATTAAGAATAACCTAAGAACAGTGATAGACACTTTAGAATTTTATGAAGCCCACCCGGAGAAACTGCCTGCAGAAAGGAAATACAAGTGCCTCCATCTTCAAAAGATATTGCAAAATCTAACACAGCTGTCTGTGTTTGTAATGAGACCATAAGAACAGTTGTTGTGCCTTCTGAGAACGATGTAGACTTTTCATCAGAACAAACCACACTAATCCATCACACCACGCAGACAGTTTCAAGGAACAAACCTCTGTAAAAGCAAAACCACGAGCCACTTCACCTTCCTCTTCGATGTCCACTGCCATTGTACTTCCTCAGACTCCCCTTACAAAACCAACAGATTCCCCAGTAACAGCTAATTATTCTGGAAACTATGAAGGACAGCCAGAAGGAGCTTCAGGTTGGAGTTCTCCTGCTCAGAGTGGAGATTCTCCCTCTGTTAATAATAATCACACCACTTCTCCAAGTGCCCATCATAACATAGACTGGAAAACTTACAAAACCTATAAATAATATATTGAAAACAAACGCTTTCCCAAGTATGGTTTCAGAACCATACAGGAGAGGCTAGATAGTTTTAGAGCCACATCTTCACATTCAGTAGATTACTGTATTGGCTCACAGGTACGCTGCAGAAGCACCTCTCATGATAGGAGCTCACAGTCTGTATCTGTTCGGCAAAGGAGTATATCCCAGGAAAGAGTTAAGGATACTGTCTTAATCAAAAGATGGCCAAGAAGTGCTTCGCAAGATACTTTAACTTCACCAGTTATCAGCCCTCGAAGTCGTAGGGCACGCTCCTGGAACTATTTAGGCAGACAAGGTGAAGCAGTGGAAAAGGTTCACAGTGAGGACCTCATTGCAGATTCAAGCACAGCCCAAAAAATTACACATGAACGTACTGGACTTACTGATCAAAATGATCCTCAAGGCGTTTATAAAATTTCATGGCAACGTATGTTTCAGGGGTCCCTTAGTGATTCAAATTTTTCTGTGGCTCCTGGTGCTTATCCTTCAGGTGATAGCCAAATAAGCAACCAAGCCTTTCGACCCTTTGCTCAATTCCAGAAAAATTCAACAGATGTAAAATTACTGCAGCCTTCCAAGGATTTGCCAACCACTGGAGATTCAAACTCTACAACCACTTTTCAGGAAAGATCACCTCTTTCAACAACTAGAAGCACAAAAATTAGTTCTTTGAAGACCTGTGTACGTTATGCAGCAAAGCCATCATTTCCTTCTAATCAGAGTCTGGAGAGTGCTACAACCACAGACCAAAGAGAAATTAATTATGTGCTATATATATAGTGGTTTGCCAACTCAACAATCCAGGAAAAATGCAGAAAGTCCACCAGATCCCGAACTAGACATAAGCAAGTCTAATCTTTCCCCCATTTCCTATACATCTTCGGTCAAATTTGTCCCACGAGTTAATGAGCACTTAACTTTGGTTAATTTAGATGTTTCTGTCAGACAAAAGATTCAAAATTTTGAAACGGAAGCTATAAAACACCCTCAAATTCAACCAACAGATGAGACAAATGAGGAGGAAGTGGTTTTGCGGGAAAAGTCATCTTCTGGCCATCAAACCCCACAACTTCTGCGACATCAGTCCTATATTTTAGCTGTAAATGGTCAGGACTCTGCCTCTGAGACCACTTGTTGGTTACCCAATGATGCACGGCGAGAAGTTCATATAAGAAAAATAGAAGAAAGGAAAGCCTCTTGTTCCTGCACACCCTACGATTCCTTGGCATCAATTCCATTCATAGGTGAGAAAAACCATTTTTATTTCTCTGAATTTGATACATATTTGGATCTTCCATTTAATCCTTTTGCATAAATACACTGTTTTGTTCAGTGTAATTAGTTTTCTAAACAATAATTTAAAAAATGCATTCAAATTCCATGGTGCCTACTACAATTCTTAAACATTCTACCAGCTTTGTTATGTTTGAGGCATGGGTTCAATGACGGAGACCAGACTGTAAACCGTGAACTTCAGCTCTTTATTTACAAGCATAACAGAGACAAAAACCCCCGGCTAGCAGTCACTCTTTTATAGCGTAAGCTGCTATCCGGATACCCAATGGATGGAGTTACAGCGTTTGAATGTTGGCGCAGCCCGCCAACAGCCAGTCAGATTGCTCGGACTGGACCAATCACAACTTGCCATTTATAGGCCAATAGAACGAGCAGGATTACGATCCTGCTATGCAAATGAATCTTTATTAATTTCTTTCATTCACAACACCCCTCCCCCCTAGGTTTCATTTGACGGCCGTGGTGATGTAATCACGCAGGTATGCAGGTTGTTTTACCTGTCTAACCAATTTCCGCTGTTCCACCGGTTTTTGTTTAAGGTTCGGTGCCGTGGAACGCAAGGCTCGTCTTCGTCCGGGGTTGATTCCACGACACTATCAGAGTCCCTTAAGTCTCTTCCTGGATCGGGCGAGCATGTTTCCGCTATGGTGTTCCTCTGCGGGGAGGATGCCCCCGATCCCGGGCCTTCTTCAGGTGGCGCGAGCATTCGGTTTAATAGCCGTCTGTCCCCGATTACGTCGTCTACGTGGTCTTCATCCCCTACGGTATTCCCTCCCCCCTCAGTTTGGAAGTCCGGGGGGCCGCTGATGTTTGATTGTAAATGAGATCGGAGTTGTTCTATGTGGCGTTTCCAAATCCTGCCGTCTGTCGTCTTAAGGCGGTAGGATCTAGGGCCAGTAAGGTAGACTACGGTGGCTGGGACCCACAGAGGTTCACCGGAAAGGTTTTTTATGCGTAGACCAGGTCGCCTACCTTGAATTGGCGATACGCCCGCTGGATCCACAGGGTTTCTCGGGTGAGTAAGCTGGGTGTAGTCAGTCGAGGTGGGAGCGAAGTTTCCGCCCATTAAAAGTTCGGCTGGGGTCTTGTTGGTGACACTGTGGGGGGTAATGTGTTGTAGTAAGAGAATTTTGTTCAATCTCGCGTCGATGTCTCCCGGATCCATTTTTTGGAGTGTCTTTTTAAGGAATTGGACCATTCGTTCAGCCCTACCATTTGCCGCAGGGTGAGCCGGCGAAGTTAGGGCGTAGCAGATGCCCCGGTCTGCTAAGTATTGTTCGAAGGTGAGGGCTGTAAACTGGGGTCCGTTGTCGGAAACTAGAACGTCCGGGAACCCGTGCGTTGCAAATAATCTATCTAGTTTTTTAATGACCGCGTCAATGGTTGTGCTTTTTATCTTGTGGATTTCGAGCCAGTTGGAGTAGGCATCCACGGTTAGGAGAAAAGTGTGTCCTTTCGTGGGTCCCCCAAAAACAATGTGGATGCGGGACCACGGCCCTTGAGGAGTTTCCCATTCGGTGGGAATTGCTCTCGGTGGGGCGTTGCTAACTTCTTGGCAGTTTCTACACGTGGTAACCCAGGCTTCAATTTGTTTATCGATGCCTGGCCACCACGCGTAGCTTCGAGTGAGGGCCTTCATACGGACGATGCCCGGGTGTCCTTCGTGTAGTGTTTGCAGCACGAGTCGCTGTAGTTTCTCTGGCACGATGACTCTATCTCCCCATAGGATGCAGCCCTTTTGGGAGAATAGTTCCGTTTGCCGGTGTTTGAACGGCGTGAAAATGGCGGGTGTTTCTTCGACTGGCCACCCGCGTTCGACCCAACTAAGAACTTTTGCGAGGATAGAGTCTCGTTTTGTGCCGGCAGCGATATCTCTTGCCGTTAGTGGCGGCGAGTTAAGGATTTCAATTTGCAACGTGGTGAGGGTTGGAGCTGGGTCGCTGACGGTTTCCGGAAGTGGGGAACGGCTCAAAGCGTCAGCGTGGGGAATGGCTTTCCCCGGTCGATGCTGTAGTACGTAGCTGTAGGCTGCTAGGAATTCTGACCAACGAGTCATTCTAGGAGATAATATGTATGGGGTTGGTTTATCACCTGCTAAAATGCCAAGTAAGGGCTTGTGGTCTGTAACTAGAGTAAAAGGCCGCCCGTAAACATATTCATGGAATCGCTTAACGGCTGATACAATAGCAAGAGCCTCTTTGTCCAGTTGGCTATAGTTTCGTTCAGCCTTTGATAATGTCCGCGAAAAGTACGCAATGGGAGCTTCATGCCCGTTTGGTAACACGTGACTCAAGATGGCTCCAACCCCAAATGGTGATGCGTCACACGTAATGTTGAGTGGCAAGGTCTCATTGTACTGCATCAGAACAGTATTGGATGTTAATAAATCTTTCACTTTTTGAAAAGAGCGTTCTTCTCGATGTCCCCAGACCCAGGTGGCTTTCTTGTCGAGAAGTCTATGTAGGGGCTAAGCTACGGTTGCCTTCTGGGACAGGAAGATGTTGTAAAAATTAATAAGTCCAAGGAAAGCCTGGAGATCAGTCTTATTTCTAGGTCTTGGGGCGTTCTTGATTGCCCTGAGTTTGTTTTTGGTCGGGTGAATCCCTTGTTTATCGAGGAGATACCCAAGAAACTCTACCCGCTCAGTACACAGTTGACACTTATTTTTTTTCACCTTGAGGCCGGCGTCTTTGAATCTCTGTAGAACTAGTTTGAGACGCCGTTCGAGCTCCTCTTTATTAGGAGCAGCAATTAAAACATCATCAAAATACGGTACAACCCCTTTGATGCCTTGCAAAAGTCTCTGAAATATCCCGGGAGCTACACTCACTCCGAACTGGAGCCTGTTGCATTTAAAGGCACCGCGGTGGGTAACGATAGTCTGTGCCTCTGCGGTCTCTGCATCAATGGGTAGTTGTTGATACGCTTGCGCTAAGTCTAACTTTGCGAAAATCTTCCCGCCGCCCAGGGAGTGGGAGAAGATGTTGAACTACCGGCACCGGATAAGCGCTCTGTTGAAGTGCGTGGTTCAGAGTGGCGTGGTAGTCTCCACAAATTCTGATCGACCCATCCAGTTTGATGGGGGGTTACGATTGGGGTTTCCCAACGGGCGTGGTCAATAGGCTCCAATACCCCTTGGGCTATTAACTTATCAAGTTGTTCGTCAATCTTGGGTTTAAGGGCAAACGGAACCCGACGAGGCTTAAGGCGGATAGGGGCTACCTCGGGATTGAGGCTGAATGCTATAGGGGTCCCCTTGTACTTGCCTAAGTTTTCCGAAAAAACGTCGTGGAACTCCTGGACGATGTTCTCTTCCCAATCGTCGCTTCCGGCCTGGTGAATGCCGGCCACCTCGATCCCGAGTGGGGCGAACCATTGTAGGCCAAGTAAGCTGGGTCGGTCCCCATCGACGACAGTTAATGGGAGAGACACGGCACGATCTTTAAAGGAAACACGACTTGACTCACTCCGACGACTGGGATCGAGTTCCCCTGGTAATCTCTGAGGATGATTTTCTGTGTCCTGAGGTCTTGCCGACGGACGGTAGGGATCAGCTGTTTAAGGGTCTTCCAGGAAACCATCGAGAGGGACGATCCAGAGTCGACTTCCATCAGGCAAGGTTTGTTCTCGATGGCCACTTCCACTCGGATCTTTTGTTTGTCTAATGACGAAGCGTGGCTGATAATAATAGTCTGGTGAGTCTCTTCTCGCCGTGCTGGAAGAGTAGATGTTTTACTGTTGTAGGTATGGTTGTTCCATTGGTTATTCAAACGATCCCGATTTGCAGGGAGGTTTCCTGTGGTCTGGCGGAGGTTGTTCTCCCTTCTATTTGTGTTGAATTCCCTCTTACTTCTGCAGACCCGAGTGATGTGGCCTCTTTTCCCACAGGAACGGCAGATTGCGTCAAGGAATTTGCAACCGGATCGCGGGTGGGTTCCCCCGCAACCCGCACATGGGCGCTGAAGTTTTAGCGTTTGTTGATCTCGTTCGGCCCGAAGTCTGTTGACCTCTTCTTCCTCACTCTCGGATTGGGACTCGAGGTCCTCATGGTGTGCTGTCGCTGAGTGTCTTTCTGGTTGAGGCGAGGCTTCATGGGCGAATTGACGGAGCGGTGCGTTTGTGCGGCGCATTCGAGCGGCCGACTTCTTGGTTGCCTCTGCTGCAGTAGCGTCAGCAATGGCATCTGCAAGATCGATGTCCCCCTTTGCCATGATCTTGCTTTGGACTGCGTGGTCATCTAACCCCAGAACTATGCGGTCTCGCATAGCTTCTTCTAGGTCTGAAAACCCACATAGGCCTCCCAGGTTCCTTAGGTCAGCGATGAAGTCTGCAATACTTTCACCCTTGCGCTGATCCCGTTGATAAAATTCGTGTCTCCGAACCAGTGTTGGGATGGCGGGGGCATAGTGAGCCCGTAGGATAGGCTCAAGGTTGTCCCAATCCATTGCTGTCACTTCAGCCGGTTTCGCGAGCGCCTTTGCCATTCTAAAAACGGCTGGTCCACAATGGGTCAAGAATACCGCCCGCTTCTTTCCGGCTGTTGCGTCCTTCAAATTGTTGGTTTCAAGGAACATTTGGAACCGATCTATATACGACTCCCAGTCTTCCTTTTCCGGGTCAAAAGGAGCGGGTGGTATAGCGCCACCTGACATCCTGCCAATGTAGATGCACTCTCAGCCACGTGCTTCGGTTGGTGCTCTGTAGGGTTTATTCAGCTCTATTGTCTCCGAATCCCACCTTCGTCGCCAGTGTTATGTTTGAGGCATGGGTTCAATGATGGAGACCAGACTGTAAACCGTGAACTTCAGCTCTTTATTTACAAGCATAACAGAGACAAAAACCCCCGGCTAGCAGTCACTCTTTTATAGTGTAAGCTGCTATCCGGATACCCAATGGATGGAGTTACAGCGTTTGAATGTTGGCGTGGCCCGCCAACAGCCAGTCAGATTGCTCGGACTGGACCAATCACAAGTTGCCATTTATAGGCCAATAGAACGAGCAGGATTACGATCCTGCTATGCAAATGAATCTTTATTAATTTCTTTCGTTCACAACAAGCTTATTGTCAGCTCAGATTTTCAATCATTTTAGACCACATTTTTGAGCATGCAAACAAACCAGGGAAATGGTTAGCCCATAAACTCAAAAAAGGGAGAGAAAAGAGACTGATACGCCAATTAATAGATGAGACAGGCAATCTGCATCACGAGATAGAGAGGAAGAAAGAGATTATCCATAAATACTTTGGGAAATTATATAAAAAGGAAGAAATTAGCGAGGATAAAACAAGGAAATATTTAGAAGAAGCGAATGATAAAGCAATTGGAGAGGAATGGGTAGAATTACTAAATAAAAATATTACATGGTCGGAATTGAAGTCAGCAATAGAGAAGCAAAGCAACAACAAGTCGCCAAGACCAGATGGGATCCCGGCAGAATTATATAAAATAATCATGGAACAAATTGGACCACTGATGTTGGAAGTATTTAACGAGGTACTTTTAGCAGCCAGGATGCCAGACTCGTGGAGGAGAGCCTTAATCTTGCTGATCCCGAAGGAGGACTTAGATCATAGATATATTAATAATTATAGACCAATCTCACTATTAAATGCAGATTACAAACTATTTTCTTCTATTATAGCTAATAGATTAAAACAAGTTTTAAATTCATATATCCACGAAGATCAAAACGGATTTCTCCCATTTCGACAAATTAAGAATAACCTAAGAACAGTGATAGATACTTTAGAATTTTACGAAGCCCACCCGGAGAAACAGTTTGCATTTATGTTTTTAGATGCTGAAAAAGCATTTGACAATCTAAATTGGCATTTTTTAATCCAAAAAATCTATAACATGAAGCTCAGCACCAGATTCGAAAACATTATAACTACAATCTATGATACCCAACAGGCTAATATTCTAATAAACGGGGAACAAACTGGCCCTATAAAAATAGAAAAAGGGGTTAGACAGGGCTTCCCGATCTCCCCTCTGCTTTTCATTGTTGCTTTAGAATCACTTCTGACATGTATCAGGCAAAACTCTGAAATCAGAGGATTGAGGATAAAATCAGAAGAGTACAAAGTACAAGCATTTGCTAATGATATGGTCTTCTTCTTGGAGGACCCAATAGAAAAAGGACATATCTTATTAGAAGAAATAGAACAATTTGGTGAAGTTGCTGGACTTAAAATAAACAGGAAAAAAAACAAAATTAATGACCAAGAACCTAATAGAAGATCAGAATAAAGAGTTAGAGGCATTGATGGGAATACAGGTGACAAAAAAGTTAAATATTTAGGAATATGGCTAACTCCACAAAGTAAATCGCTCAAAGAAAACAATTACGACAAATTACTTCAACAAGTCAAGAAAGAATTAGAAGCTTGGAGCAAGCTGCAGCTTTCATTATTGGGTAGGATTGCTTCAATCAAGATGAATATATTACCCAAATTTCTATATCTATTCCAGACAATTCCAATCAAACTAAGTAAAACCTTTTTCGTAGAATTAAACAAGACAACACTAAAATTCATTTGGCAGGGAAGAAAAGCTAGGATCAACATAAAAGCTTTACAAGATTTGAAAAGCAGAGGAGGACTAGCCCTCCTAAATTGGGAAATATACCATATGGCAGCCACCTTAATGTGGCTAAAAGAATGGGTGAGTCTAACCAATAAAAGAACTCTATTACTAGAAGGTCACGACATGCAGAGAGGGTGGCACGCCTTTTGTGGGATGTTGGGAAACCCAAGCAATCATATTTCCATAGGCATATTATCAGGGACTCTCTATTAATCAACTGGAAAAAAGTACGCAAAAAACATTATTTAAAAATACCGATCTGGCTAACCCCAATGGAGGCAATAGTACATCCTAATAATTTGGACATCATAAAAATGATTAAATATAAAGATTTATTAGACCCACAAGGAAAACTTAAAACACGACAAGAATTACAAGAGCAAGGATTCACAATTGATCAGTGGGTATATCTTCAAATTCACAGCAGATATAAACAAGACACTAAAGAATTTGGAATCTACAATCAATTGCAGATTTTAGACAAAGTTTTATTAGGACCACACACAAAAAATATATCCAAATTTTACAAATATTTATTGGAAACAGAATTAGAACAAGAGATAGTTAAGGGAAATATGATTGCTTGGAGCAGAAACGTGGGACGGAGCATTACTCTATCAGAATGGGAAAGGATTTGGAATAGGAACAACAAGATCACAAAATCAGCAGCGTACAAAGAAAATTCATATAAAATGTTCTATAGATGGCACTTGTCCCCTTCGAGGTTGGCGAAAAAACATAGATGGTACTTTCTTCCACATGTGGTGGTCATGCAAGGAAACACAGAAGTATTGGCAAAAAATTAGGCATTGGCTGGAGGAGATAACTAAGGAACAAATTGAATATAAACCAGAGTCCTTCCTTTTAGGGATTTTTGATAAACAATTATCAAAGAAAACTAAGTATATGATAATCCATATCCTAACTGCGGCCAGACTGGCATTCGCTCAGTGCTGGAAATCACCTTTCATTCCCACTGAACAGATGATTATTCAGAAAATCTTAGAGCGCGCTGAAATGGATAGATTAACGCTAACACTAAAAAACAAAGAATCCTCAACCTACTATAACAACTGGAACACTTGGTACAATTGGCTAAATCAGAGATAGAGCACAGTGAAGAGAACTTTAGCCAGGGGCAATTTAAGTAGAGATATCGATAAGTTCTGCTTATGGCACATTTGAAGAAGAAAGGATTTTATAGACTGTTACAAAAGATATGATTCTATTTTAATTGTTTTTCCCTCTTTACGTTTCCCCTTTCCCCATTCCTCTTTTCCCCCTTTACGTTCTTTTCTTTCTTGCTGGCCTCTGCTAAGGCCTGGCTCTTCTTTATGTGTATATTTGTAGATATGTTTTTTTTTTCCAATGGTAAAACCAATAAAGTTTTTTTTAAAAAAGAAGAAAAGAAAATAAACACAAACACACATCCTTCACCCTCCACACATTGAACCAAAAATCCCTGACACCGCACCACACTGCACTATACAGAAGAATTCAAGAGAGCTTCTGCCCTAGGATAGAAGCTGTTTTTCAGTCTATTTGGCTTGTTTTTATTATTCTGTACCATCTGCCAGATGGTAATAGTTCAAAAAATGGGTTCCCAGGATGAGATGGATCTTTGAGAATGTTTTGAACTTTCTTAAGGCAGCGGGATCTATAAATCTCTTCCAAAGAGGGGAGAGGGCAACCAATGATCTTCTGGGCAATTATGTTAACCCTCTGGAGTGCTTTCCTATCTGCCCCTGTGCAATTGGCAAACCATACAGAGGTGCAGTAAGTTAAGATATTCTCTATGGCAGTAGTCGCCAACCGGTGGGCCGTGGCCCACTGGTGGGCCATGGGAAAATTTTGGTGGGCTGCAGAGAAATCTCACCCCCAGAGCACCCGCCCCCAAAGCAATTAATCCAGGCTGCTCAGAAACACAAGGCTGCTCATCCCACATGGCCCATGGGAACCCTCCCCGCCCACTCACTCTTTACCCGGCAAAACTTGTCTGCTAAGTTGCTATTTTTCCTTTTTCCGACTATCATCTGTTCTGCTGTGCCAGGAGATTTAGATTAGCTAGAAAGCAGGAAATGGTTGGATTTCTTGCTTTCTAGCTAAGCACAGCCGAACCTCCCTTAGGACTGAAGGTTTGTTTGCAAGCAAATTCAATGCAGACTAATGGCAAGCAAATTTGGGAGACTAAGCTAGCCGATGGCAGATAGATAGATCACTGAATGATTCTGTGAGCAACTCAATCTGCCTGCTTTGCCTGATTTTGGATAAAAGTTGCTTTTTTATATAAAAAAAATCAACATTTACATACATGGTGTGTTGTGAGTTAATTTTGTGAGTTTGCTTGCAAGCAAATTTTATGTGACAGACTGAGCTAGTCAATGGCAGATAGATAGATTTCTGAATGAATCTGTGATTCTGTGAGCAACTCAATCTGCCTGCCTGCTTTGCCTGATTTTGGGTAAAAGCTGCTCTTTTTTATACAAAATTCAATATTTATATAAATATTTATAATATTTACATACAAGCCATGCCCAGTCAGTCACATGACCACCAAGCCACACCCACAAATTAGGCCATGCCCACAGAACCAGTTAGTGGTCCCTGGAATCTAAAATTATGAGTTTGGTGGTCCCTGAGGTCCAAAAGGTTGGCGACCCCTGCTCTATGGTGCAGCGGTAGAAGATCACCAGCAGTTTTTCATTCAGTTGTTTTCTGAGAAGTCTCAGGTAGTATAATCTCTGCTGGGCCCTTTTGACCAGTGCTGCAGTGTGAGCACCCCAGGTCAGGTCCTCTTTTATGGTAACACCAAGAAGCTTAAAACTGGCCACTTGCTCCACTCAGTCTCCATTGATAAGCAAGGGGTGGATGTCTGATCTGTTCCTTCTATAGTCCACTATAAGCTCCTTGGTCTTATTGGTGTTGAGGATCAAGTTATTGTCTCCACACCACGAAAGCAACCGCTCCACCTCATCTCAGTAGGCAGACTCATCCCCCCTGGAAATGAGTCCTACCACTGTTGTATCATCTGCAAATTTAGCAATAGTATTACTAGCGTGAGTGGGAATGCAGTCATGCACATAAAGAGTTTAGAGTAAGGGACTCAACACGCAACCCTGTGGTGTACCAGTGCTAAGAATAAGGGCTGAAAAGGTATGATTACCTAATCTGATCCTCTGTGAGCGCCAGACAGGAAATCCATAATCCAAGGGCAGATTGAATAAGCAAGTCCAAGGTCCAGAAGTTTAGACACTAGTCTATGTGGAAGAATGGTGTTAAATGCAAAACTAAAATCTACAAAAAGCATCCTCACATAGCCCCCCCCACTCGCTGTTCTAGATGAGTCAGAGCAGTGTGAAGAGTTATGGCCATAGCGTCCTCTGTAGATCTATTTCTTCTGTATGCAAGGTGTTTATCAAATGTATGCGAAAGACCAGAAATGATGTGCCGGCAGACCAATTTCTCAAAGCACTTCATGATGATAGGAGAGAGTACCACTGGTCTGTAATCATTGAGGTTATTGATAGGGAACTTCTTTGGCAACGGAACAGTGGTGGAAGCCTTCAAACAAGATGGAATAGTGGACTGGGATAAAGACCGATTGAAGATCCTGGTAAAGACTCCAGCCAACTGATCAGCACGGTCTTTAAGCACTCGGCCAGAGATACCGTCAGGACCGGCAGCCCTCAGAATGCTCCTTACCTCCTGTTCCTCCACAATGAGGTGGGGGCTGCAATTGGCTGGTGGTTGTATTTTATCTGCCTCTGATGTCTCCACTTCAAAGCGAGTAAAGAAATGATTCAGTTCCTCTACCAATGAAGCATCCCCCTCAGCAGGGATGACATTGGTCGGCTGATGATTTGTAATTTGTTGAATCCCTCGCCACACCTGCCTCATGTTATTGCTATAAAAATTATCCTCAATCTTTCTCTTATAATCAGTTTTGGTCTTCCGAATACCTTTCTTCAGATTAGCTCTGGCAACAATGTATCTTGCCCCATCACCGGACCTAAAGGCCTTGGTCCTGTCACGCAAGAGGCGCTAGACTTCCTTGGTCATCCAGGGTTTCTGATTGGAATAGATCCTAATACGTTTATCCACAGTGATAGTATCTGTGCAGTGTTTGATATAGCACAGAACAGTTGCAGTGTGCTTCTCTAGATCAGAGTGGTAAAAGATGTCCCAATTTGTGTTCTCAAAACAATCCTGAAGTTTTTGGGAAGCATCTTCTGGCCAAGATTTCAGTCTTTATTATAGGCAGAGCCCATCTCCTAAGAGGGATGTACGCTGGTGCTAAAAGCAGTGACATGGTCTGATTGTCCCAAATGTGGTAATTGTATAACCTTATAGCCATATTTGATGTTGTATATACTTTGTCCAATATGTTTGCTCCTCTAGTAGCACACTTAACATGCTGATAGAATTTAGGGAGCACTGCTTTTAAATCAGTTTGATTAAAGTCCCCCACTATGATATGCACAGCATCAGGATACTTATTCTGCTGATTACTAGCAATGTTATCCAAGAATCCCAAAGCTATGGTAGTATTGGTATCAGGTGGGATATAGACTGCAGTAATCAAAACCACGGATGAATTCCCGTGGAAGATATATGGGTCTACATTTAAGAGTCATATACTCCAGATCCATGGAGCAGTGGCTGTCTATAGTCTTTGTATTGATAGACCAGCTTTTGTTCACATAAAGGCTTAAACCTCCCCCTTTGATCTTGCCAGAATCTCTACTCCTGTCCTGCCGGTGAGCTATGTAGCCTTCCAGCTCAACAGCTGCATCTGGAATGAGTAAATAAAGCCAAGTTTCTGTGATTAGCAAAACACAGCAGTTCTCGATGATTTTAGGCTTTGTAATCTGTAGCCTTAATTTGTCCATTTTGTTAGTCAGAGATCTTGCATTGGTAAGAAATGCAAGAAGAAAGAAATATACTTGGAATTGAAGGCTTGTGTGGAAACTTACTGAGCCTAAAGAAAACCCCAGCATGGCATCCTCTCTTCCTCTTCCTGTTCCTCTTCTTCCGCCTCTTCCTTCTTTCTACAGGGATAGTGATCCATGGCTCCCCCAGGGTCCTAGCTACCTCCTTCGGTATGTTATGAGAATGTATAAAATTGTCTGTAATAGCCTTTTCACATTTCAGTCCAATTTGTATCAAGGCTTGCCAACTATAGATGCTCCTTGCCCCACAGTATTCAATTAAGGATCCAAAACACATACGGAATCATACACACCATATATACTGAAAGAAGGAGCAGCCAGCCGTAGCATCCATGTACACAGCCATCTTGAAAACCGTGTTAGGGACATTTCCAAATATTTAGAGGGGAGGGCAGAGCAAGGCAAGGCAAGGCAAGGCAAGGCAAGGCAGGGAAGTATACTCAAGCCAGGCAAGTTAAATCTATATATGATTGCAGCCCATATTGCTTAAAATAAGACATATCTGCATCACAAGCTCAGCTTTCCTAGTTTATTCTTTAAGATCTGGAAGCCATGAGGGGCAAATAACAAAGATATCATTAGATGAATAGATTTTAGGGTATATGTATTATATTAATAACTATATTGATTGCACTGCCTAAATTACATGTTCTTAGAAAATTATTTGATGATTCAGATTCTGATTACCAAACATCCTTTGGTAAACACTCACCCAACTTCATCTCTTCCAGTTCTTTTAGAAGAAATCTGGTAGCCCCTTTTCTGACTAAACTGTTATTAAAAGATTTTTTTTATCAAATACGTTAACAGGAAAAGATGCTTCCAGACATCTAAAGCTCTCCTTTAATGTCTGACACTTTTTTGTAAACTCTTCTGAATCTTCCCAAGTAAAAGTTATATGCAGATATAAATACAAGAAATCCTAGATTTCATCTATTTGTAAGAGGCCCTGCAACAATCTTCAGATCATTTTTATTTCTAATTCTTTAGAAACAGCTTTTGTATTCCTCAATCTCTACATTCAAACTTTTTTTCTTATGATTTTTTTTAATCAATGACTAATCATTGAATTTCTCTCCATTTTCACTCTCTAAATCAGCTTTTCTCAACCTTTTTTCTCAGAACTCTTAAAATGATTTACAAATCTCAGTGAACGCCTGCATAAAAACTATGACATCTACAGCTAGCATCATGGTGCAATTTAAAATTATAATATTATTTATGATTTCTCATGAAACCCCTAGAACTTTTGTAAAATCCCATCTAAAAAAAACTGTTGTAAATTATCTGCTATGTGCTACATCTGTGAATCCACAGCACAGAGAGGGGATTCATGATGTCCTCTATAGGATGATTATTTTGGTAGCAGTGGGAGGGCTTGAGCCATTTATATTCTGAATTATTGCTGAACTCTTGCTAATAGATCAGGAGGAACCTGATAGCAACTGTCAAAAGGTGTCAAAATGCCTTTCTTTCAAGGATTCGATTTTCCCGCTGGGAGAGCTCTGGCGCAAGGATACGGACAACTGCTTGAGAGCTGGATCTTTTTATTTTTCAGGAAGGCAGGGAACAGCAAGAAGTCTGCGTTCCTGGGCTAGCTAGCTTCTTGCGGTAAGTCCCTGGTTTTTTATACCTTTTTCTCCCTTTGTACGTTGATTTTGTGTGAATGCTTAATGTTTCAAATCCTGTTTGAGTTTGTCTTTATTTCTGCCAGAGGGCAAACTCCGCGAGGTGCGGAAGGCAAACTCCGCGGGGTGGCCAGATTGTATTATTGGTTTTCTCTAATCTCTTTTAGCTTTAAGATAGTTTTTCATATTTATTCTGTGGCAATCTCCCCGTCTGTCCCTTTTGTAATTTATATTTTGTGTTTTTGTCTGTTTGTTTTGCTTATTTGGTATGTCCTGTGTTTGTAAGGGTTTTCTAAATTATCTTTTTGTTTCCTTTTTTTATTTGTCTAGTTTTCTTAATTACTTAGGCTTTTGTCTATAGGGATTCTTTAATACCTTTTTATTTGATTCCTTTTCCTATGTAAGTTTGTTTTATGGCTGACCTGATGTTCCCCTTGGGCTTTTCCTGTTTTTGTGACACTACTGTCTTCGTGAAGTTCCCTTTCCACACAACTTTTGGAGCCAACATTTTGTATTAAAACGCATCAGCTTTCATTCTAACTTCATCAAATGACTTTTGTCCTCGGGACCTTCTATTTCTTTAATTAGTTAATATAATGAAATCCTCATTCAGGGTTAAGTCAATTTTTTTCTCTGAAACTCATTTAATGCAACCTTTGCTATGTCTTCCTACTTTCCAAGTTCCCTCTTGAAAACAGCTTTCTGTGCAGAATTAGAAATAAAACAATTTTCCATGAATGAAGGCAAATATACATGTCCCAGAATAATGATGTGAGATCGAATTTGTTTCTTTTGGACTCATGCTGGAGCCCACCTACAGGAAATTTCTCTCTACTGGAATACGTGCTTTGAGTTGTTCTGTGAGTCATGTTTATGTGGTGCCGTCCTATTGGCTGGTTGGTGGTGTGTTGATGGCGGGTGACTGGCTATTGTTTCCTTGTGCTACTGAGGGAGGGAGGGGGAGAGAGAAAGGGAGAGACTCAGCTTTCTTCTTTGAGTGGAAGCCCTGGATCTTGGGAGTCTCAGTTCTTATTAATCTATCTATCTTCAGCCTTCTTTATTCCCTTCAATTGTCAGATGGTGTTTAGACAGTGTTGGCCATTACCAGTGGGTTGGGGGGAGGGGTTGTCAATATCTGGGATGGATCTGAGATGCAGGCAGAAACAGCATACACTGAACGGCACAGGCAAATAGCTGGCATGGAGTACAGGAATATCTTCACAGAATATTGGCTACACCTTCCTAGGTTTAAATGGGGGATCCAATAAATGGTTGTAGAAAACAAGAGTTGAGATCCTGTGAGATCTCCAGATTCAGACAGGTACTGGCCAATCAGACATTATGGTTGGAGACCAAGATCAGAATACAGTGGTGGTGATATAGTGGTGTCAAGTGATAGCATCATTAAAAAGAAGGAGTATGAGAAACTGGAAAAATACCAGAACCTGCAAGAGTGAACTGGACAGGATGTGGAAAGTAAAGGCCAAAGTAGTGGGTACACTCAATGCGGTGACTGTAAGAGTGGCTCCAACAGATCCAAATAATTACATGAGAATACTTTTTTTTAATTTTAAAAAAATGCTTGGATGTTTCAGGTAAAAAATTTTTTTAAGGGGAATGATGAGTATGGTATGGTCCACTGGTTTTTCTGGTCCTTAGCCATGTTTCAAAAGGGGCATGACATGGGGCTCATTAATTCTCTGGCAGAGACACCTTCTTGGAAAGTTGGAGAATGTCTTTTAGTTACTCTGCTAGCCCCTCCATACTCCTTTTCTATTTGTATAACTTTGTTTTATTTTGCCAAACAGTAAAATTATGGTGTCCATTTTTCATTTCATAATAACGCTTCTGTTTTTGAGATGACTGTGAGGAAAAATCTAATTAGTAATAACAAATTCTTAATATAGCTCAGAGGAATACTGAAATGTTAACTGGGGCTTTTAAATACACAAAGCCCAACATAATTTGACAGCATACAAACAAGAAGTGCAAACATAATTTTAAAAATTGTTTCAGAAAGTGGTCTAAGGCACAAAAGATAATGCTTTAAATGTACATTTCATTTGCCAGAATGTAGAGTACAGTCCTAAAAAGATCTCCCGGCTACAGTTTTGCAGAGTCATGTGCTTAGAGCATTAAATATTAGTATTTCTGTTTAATTTAGAAGGGCTTTTTTGCCATTTCTGTCATTGGGCTGATACTGCTTAATCTCGTTTCATTAGTAAAATTAGAGATGCAATTGGTGATTGTGGCAAAGAGGTTAATTTCAAATCCCCTGTTGTCCTGAAATGCTCTGTTCAGGTTGTACATAGTTGTACAGAGTACATAGAACTCAAGATCACTTTAGTGAAAAAATTCATTTAGTTGGCTAAGGTGCCATAGTATCTGTTCCATTTAGACATTTATGTTGGACATAAAAAAACAAATTCCTGCATTTTTACTTTTAAGACATTACATTTTTCTAAATTTAACATGGGTGGATATAGAGCTTAAGTTGAATATAATTGGATTTAGCTTCAGCTTCAGCTACGGCATTTCAGTTGGATTTTGAGTTTTATATTCAAGTTTTAATACAGTTTTTGAGCTTTATGTGATTTGATTTTTTTTCTCTTTCTGTAAAATAATTTCAGTGTAAATACACCATGAGTATCTACTTTAATTAGATAACAGCTTTAATAAAAATGCTGTAATAGAAGTGCATATAGTGGATTCGGACACCTAGGTAGAACGGGTTTGTTATACCAAGAATATAATTCTGCATGTGCTTCTGTTTATACTGTTGGAAGAAATATCCTTCTGGGTTCAGTTCCAAGTGGGGAAAAACATACTGGAAACATGGAGGCTATTTGGAAAGATGGTTTAATGGTGGACAGGACCACATGGCTTAGAGCTCCAAAGTGAAAAGGATGATCATATGCTTCAAGATGTTGGGTGAAGGGAGTCCGGTTTGAAGTCTCTTTGGTGACAGACAGAAATCCGTAATCGTGCATGGTTTTGGTCTAGGCTCGCTGCTGGAGCGCCCCGAGCCGGCTGGTTTCAGGGCTAAGCCACCCCATAGAGGTGGTGAAGAGGGGGGAGACCGCTAGCAGGGTTGAGGAGAGCCGCATCTCTCCTCCTCAGCTGGCCATTACTCCCTTTCCCGAAGGTGGTTGCAGTGGTGGTCAGTAATGGCCAACACAAAGAAGAACTTGACTGGAAAAGAATGTGCAGGAGGAAGATAAGAAGTGAAAGTTTTGGCTGACCGGGTTAAATTGTAAAAGCAACAACTAAGGTATCCTGGAATTTAAACTTACAAAAAAATAACATCGCTCCTAAAGAAGAGTCGGAAGCAGCGAAGGAAAGTGAAAAGGGAAAGGTTTGGTTTTTTTTTTATTCTCTCTCCTTCCCTATACTGACAACTAAGAGACTTAAATAAGAAATCAGAAAAATCCGCTCTGACATCAATAGGCAATTAAGCTGAAAATAAAACAAAATGTCAAAGGGATAATAAAGATTTCTGGACACTAAAAAAAATTTTTTTTAATAAGCAGGAAGGGAGAGAAAAAGAATAAGGGCAGGACCTGGAAGAGGGAGGAGACTGCCTGGAATTAAAAAGAATCTACAGTAAAACTTCAACAAGACTTCTAAAAGATACATTTTAACTGAAACTTTGTAACTAAACAGTAACCCCAGGAAGAGAAAGTGAAAAAAAAAGAGCAAAAAGAAACAGCTTGTGTGTATTTGGATTATTTGGTGATCTTTGGATTCTTGGTTATTACATTTGAATGACTAAAATTAATCGGGTGGTTGTTTAAAAATTTATACAATGGCACCACTTCTGGATGAATTGAAAATGGAACTTAAAAAGTACAAATAAGATGCACAAGAAGGGAAGGGTTCTTTTGGCTTCATTTTTCAAGTCTTAGAAATTGAGATTTGGAACTATGAGAAACAACAAGAAACGTCTGCAAAACAAGAAGACTGGGACAAAGAAGAAGCCATCTTTAATGAACAAGTAATTTTATGTGGGGAAGAAAAAGGAAAAGGGGGAAAGAGAATGGAAAATTTAAGATTTAAAAAAACAACCAAAGAAAAGAAAAATAATTTGAAAAATAAGTATAATACTGGAAAGCAACAGAAAAAGGGAATACAGAAGAGAGAAATAGAGGTAGAGAGACAATGGGGTAAAAAGGGGAGAGAGAAGAAGAGAGGGAAGAAGGAAAGGAAAAGAAGTTACAAAGGACCGGAGCAAGATATAGAGAAACAGGACCTATTTAGAGATAATGGATGAAAATCTAACTGAAAAAGGGTACATAAGGTACATAAGATTGTATTGTTATATTAGTAATAGAAATAACTTTAGAAAATTGGAAACAATGTATGATTAAAATGAGGGATAAAATAGTTAGTGTAATTTAGTGAAATGTTTGTTAATAAAATAAGTGAAATAAAATAAATGAGAAAATTGAATTAGGAAGGAACGGGAACATTTTAATTAGTTAATGTTTTAAAAAATATAAGTGTAGAGGGGGGACAAATTAATTATGGAAAGCTTATAATTGTTCCCATAGAAGTATGATATTTAATTGAAAAGTAATGTTAAAGAAGTTAAGACTTTAATGAATATTAATATTAATGATAGAATTGAATTGGAATGGAATGTGTTGTTTTAATTACATACATTTATAATTTTTTCTTTTTTTTAAGAATATAGTGTGTATTTTAAGAATGTACCAAGCAGAATCCAAATGGAAGTTATGTATTATATTGAATGTTATAACTTTAGGGTATATATTGAAGCCTAAATAAGAGTTAAATGGATAAACTTAAAAGATATAAAGGTGTCATACTCCAATCAGTAACTACAGGAGAAATTTTGTTTAATGAGAAAAGATAATAGATAATTGAAACAGGACAGACAAAAAATATAAATACAATGATTTGAATTGAGATGAGATAATTAAAATAAAATTGAGAAAATTAAAAGAGGGGAGAAGCTATGCAGAAAATGTAAAATAGTTATAAGATATGGAATAGAATATAAAAATGAGCATGAACCTGTGTCTGTACGAAGAAATGTAACCCGGGATTACGCTACTTTCAAAAAAGATGTGTTTTTTTTTTTTCTCCTTATGAAAACTCAAATAAAATTTACAAAAAAAAAAAAAAAAAGATGTTGGGTGAAGGAAAAGAAGGGAGGGCTGAGATGCTGAGTCCCTTATATGCCCCCTGTTGGGATTTGAATTTGAGCTTGTATTCTGATTGGTTGTCAGACTCCAATGGGGCCATGCAGGGGCAACTCTGTAGGCTGTCCTGAGCGCTAGGCTTGGTTGAGCCTTGCTGGATGATGATGTAATGAAAGGGCTTTGAAGAATTTCTATTATAGCTCTACCTGGAGATCTTTGTTATGTGAAATATTCTGGCCCAGACCTTAATGGCCCACCCATTAACAAAGGTGGGGGTGAGCTTCTGCTTCTGAAGTGACTTTCTGCTTCGGAGTTTCTATTCTTTTTAGAGGAATTATTCTGCCTTTTTAATATTTCCTAGGATATTTCATTTTTCTAGGAGAGGGATGGGTGCTAACTTCCTACAATACCCACAAAAAAAAACCAGTGGAAATAAATTGGTCTTGATTGTTTTTGCACTGATTGATTTCCATTTAACAGAGACAATAAAATATTTTCTGGTTTTTGTTTGAAGACATTTCACTTCTCATCCAAAAAGCTTCTTCACCTCTGACTGGATGGTGGGGAATGGAAAGATTTATACTCCTAGCAGACAGGTGGACCTTTAACCATTTTTAAAAATCTTCAATTTATGTTTGCTTGCAATTTGATTCGGAAAATGTCTTTGCTTCAAAACTCTGCAAAAGATCCAGCCAGGGGGGATTGGAGCTCCCTATTTTCTGCCTCTCCCATCAGGTGGTTGTAGGAATTGGTTATGGCTACTCTAAAGAAAAGAAGAATTGGGGCAAAATGGTAGCAGTATTTCAGTATTTGAGGGGCTGCCACAAAGAGAGGATCAACTTATTCACCAGAGCACCTATAGGCAGGACAAGAAACAATGGATGGAAACTAATCAAGGACAGAAGCAACCTGGAACTAAGAAGAAACGAATAGAATTCTTTATTGGCCAAGTGTGATTGGACACACAGGGAATTTGTCTTGGTGTAAATACTCTCAGTATACATAAAAGAAAAGATAACATTCATTAAGAATCAAGAATCATAAGGTACAACACTTAATGATAGTCATAGAGTACACTCAACAATCAAATCATACTGGAAACTTCCTAACAGTGAGGACAATTAACCACTGGAACAGCTTGCCTTCCTCACTTAAGGTTTTTAAGAAGACTGGACAGCCACTTGTCTGAAATGGTATGGGAACTCCTGTTTGAGCAGGGGGCTGGACTAGAAGACCTCAAGGCCCCTTCCAGTTCTATTCTATTCCATTCGTCCTTATGGAAAACCAGAGGAACGAGCCAGTTCAGAGTACCAAAGCCGGGTTTTGCCTTCTCACCAACATAAATAATAAAACGCGCCTGAACTTTCCGGTCGGCCTAAAGCTGCCTTTCAGCTCGTTACATCCGGGCCCGGCGGCAACATTCCCTGTTGTTGCCATGGAAACAGCTTGGCTTGTGACAATCCGGCGCAGCGGCAGCCACAAAGCTCAAAATGAACAGAAAGAAGCTGCAGAAGCTTACCGAATCCCTGTGCAAATCCGCTAAACATTGTGAGTGAAAGTGGGTCTACGTTTTCCCTTGTGCTTCTTTAAACCCAGCTGCTCCTGAGTCCATTAACCCGATCGGGAAATTCGTGACAATTGTTTTTATATTGTTATTATCTCGAGTGGAATCGAGCTTCCCACCCGGAGATGCTGAAACTACAACTCCCAGAATTCCTTGTCAGCGGAGTCATCGAGAACGGCAACATTAGAGTATCGGGGAGAGATACGTATTCAAATTTACATTCGATGGTGAAAACAAATACACGTCTTCATTGTTGATTTTGTTTCACTGTTTCCTTTTGTAGTTAATAAATTTGAAGTGGAATGTCTCATAAAACTTTTCAACAACCTGGATGTGGAACCCAGCGACCGTCATGCTGTTGTTGGTTTAGATCGCAACTCATTTCGCAATATTCTACATGTGACATTTGGAATGACAGATGACATGATTATGGACAGAGGTGAGATTAAATCAATGCCAATAAATTATTGTATTTTAAAACATTTTTGAGAAGCTGTTTCAGATTGCAGTTTGAAAACATTTCTATGTTTATTTTTATTTATTTATTTGTCAATAACTTACAAGATAATAAACATTAGTATAAGTACAGGAAATGGGTAGGAATAATTGGGGACAATAGGACAGGGACAGTAGGCACGATTGTGTGCTTATGCACGCTCCTCACAGACCTCTTAGGAAGGGGTGAGGTCAATAGTGGTTAGTTTGAGAGAAAAGGAGTGTGGATTTGGGGATATGACAACAGTCAGGTAGTGTGTTCCAGGCATTGACCACTGTTGCTGAAGTTGTACTTTCTGCAGTCAAGTTTGGAGTGGTGTACATTAAGTTTATATCTATTGTGTGCTCTTGTATTGTTGGGTAATACATTCATGAAGTCTGAAAAGCACATGGAAGGTCAAATTCATATCAGTTGTACTTAACATGATTCATTCATAATTAATAAGCCTTGAGTAGGATTTATTCTCCTGCACACTGAGGTCTGTTGATAATATTTGATCATTGTATTTGGGTGACTGTATCATTTGGCCTTTTCAATGTCCCCACATAATAGCAATATGTAATAGCAATAGCTCTGGTAAAGTAGCTATAGTACAATTTATATTGACACAGAACTAGAATTGCAAATTGTAATTTTAATAAAGATCTGGAAATCTTCAAATATATATATATTGTACTATTGTCATTATAGTTGTGCTTTTAAAGTTGTAGCAACATTTCGGCAGAATCTCATCTGCCGAAACGTTGCTACAACTTTAAAAGCTGAATATCATATATGTGTGTGTGTGTGTGTGTGTGTGTGTGTGTGTGTGTATGTATATATATGTAGGTCTAGGTGTGTTCAGGTCTTTTCCCGTGTAAGATTAAGTGTATCTTGGCGATGTTTCGGCGAGGTCCCACTAGCCATCCTCAGGCTGGTGCTTTCGGCTTCGTGCCAGTGCAAGCAGTGTGTAATCGGAGCTGCCGTCTCTCTATAAATACTGGTGGTGGGGGCTGGTGTGCTGGGCTGGTTGGCTGCGCTGCTGCCTCTTGATTGGTTGATGGAGTTGATGTTGGTATAATGGGTTGTGTGATGGCCTTGTGAGTTTTGTTGTGGAGATATCCTGGATCTTGTAATCTCCTGGGTCGTTCGTTTTGTAGTGATCTTTTTTCCATTAGCCTCTCGTGTTTTAACGGCTTGGGTAATGGGTTGTGTGATGGGCTTGCGAGTTCTTTTGTTGAGGTATCCTGGGTCCTGCATTGTAATCTCCTGAGTAGTTTGTGCTTTGATCTCTTTTCCATTAGCCCGCTGTGTAGCAATGGCTTGGGTAATGGGTTGTGTAATGACCTTGTGAGACTTATTGCTGTGGTATCCTTGGTCTTGTGCTGTGATATCCTGGGTCATTTGCTGTGTTGCAACTTCTTGAGTTCTTGTGGTGTAATTTCCTGAGTTTTCTGATGTGATATCCTGAGCGGGTGGCTGTGATGTAGCATTCTGGGTTTTAGTCTGGCTTCGAGTTTGGGGTCTGGGTCTGTGTTCTTGGCATGTGTCAGTTTGTTTGGTTTTGGGGTCGGGGGTGCAACAGCTGGTGAAGCAGCCATGGTCTGTTTTCTGGATGGTGGTTGTCCTTCGTTTATAGGATGGGCTTGGGCCTGGGTCTGATGAGGGGGATTGGTGGTGGTGTCCCGTGTCTGGCGTGTTTGGGTCTGGTGTTGGTTTTCGTGGCTGGGACTCGTTTGTTGGTGAGGGCTAATTTCCAGATGTCTGGTAGGTGGGAGGTATCGTCCCATCTATTCATGTTATGGGGGTGTTTCTCTATTTCGATGGCTTCCCTGATTATTCTCTTGCTGGAGTGTTCAGTGTTAGATATTAATTTGGTTCCTTCGAAATTAATTTCATGTCCTGTGGCTTTAAGGTACTAGAAGAGGGAGGAAGTATTTTCTTCTCTTCTGACTGCGTTTTTGTGTTCTGCGATGCATGCATTTATTCTCCTGTTGGTTTGTCCAATGTACGTGGCTGGGCAATTGTTGCATGGTATTTCATAAACTCCTTGGTTTTCTAGCTAGATCTTGTCTTTGGGGTTTCTTAGGATGTTGGCTATTTTTTGGTCAGTGCCAAAGTCTGTCCTGATATTGTGTTTGTGGAGAATTTTGCTAATTTTGTCTGTGGTGCCTCTGATGTAGGGGAGGAGTGCGATACCGTTGTCTTGTTCTGGGTCTTGTTTTTTTGGGGGTATCTCTTTTTGGATTAGATTGCCAACACTAAAATAAAACTTTAGAATAATCTTTATTTTTCGTTCAGTGTTCCGTGCTTTTGACAAAGACAATGATTCCTGTGTCAGTGTAACAGAATGGGTAGAAGGCTTATCAATATTTCTTCGAGGGACTTTAGAAGAAAAGATGAAATGTAAGATTTTTTCTAGTAAAAATTGATTTTCATGTTATTCTGAATTTTAGGGCAAATTCATTATGAAATTCATTGTAAAAATACATTATATTGTAGTTTATATAATCTATACCATACATATTATGCAGTATATTAATCTAATTTATTGCAAAATAGGCTTCTTTCTTTAACTACAATTTAGTTTTACTGTTATTTTTAATTAGCTGGCAGAAATTTTGTTTTACATGCATGCAGTTAATGTAGTTTATACCTTTTAAAGATTGCTTTGAGGTTTATGACCTGAATGGTGATGGATATATTTCACGAGAGGAAATGTTTCATATGCTGAAGAACAGTCTGCTAAAACAGCCATCTGAGGAAGATCCCGATGAAGGAATTAAAGATTTAGTTGAAATAACACTGAAGAAAATGGCAAGTATAATAAATTTAAAACTTATCAGGTTTAGATCATACTAATAGTCTATCCAATTAATTCAGTTGGGTTTCATTCATACCCTAGTGGATGAAAAAAAAGCAGAAATGAAATCAGTCAGAGTAAATAAACAGATAATCTTGGCAATCTATTGGGTTAATCAGCAATGCCAAATTAGTGACTGGACCGATACCAGAATATCTTTTTCAATAAATAAATTTGTACAGTAGCAATTATATGAAATTTGACTGGCATGCCAATAAAAAAAATACCATACATTTAATTCCAATTGTATTTTAGTTCCAAATGATTATATATAACACTATAGTGTAAATATAATGATTATATGGATTAAAATATCTTATTTTATAGGACTATGATCATGATGGCAAAGTCTCTTTTGTGGATTTTGAAAGGGCGGTAAGAGATGAAAATCTCCTTTTAGAAGCATTTGGACCATGTTTACCTGATGTGAAGGTATTTATGAAGTCTATATCAAAGTATATTAGTAATGAATTAGTAATTTTATTAGTAATTGTATTTCTATTCTAGATTTGAACAATGTTCTAAGTACAAAACTAAAATTACTAAACTGCTTTTTTTGCATGTTCACTAAATGAGGCTAACCAAAATCATTATATATGTATACAATGGGAGACTTTTAATGTTGATGATAAAGCAAGCCTTCAGCACGCTTTAACTGAAGTCTTCCCCCTGATCTAAAATAACTTTAGCCCAGGACTAAGGAGCTAAGCTTAGCTATGCTCTATCTTTAGATTATATTTCTCAAATCTGAATATAGATCACCAGTATCCAGCTTCTGGGTATTTTAACTAAAAGTTTTGGATTTGTTTTTCTAATTTTTTGGAACAGACTATTTTCTATTTTTTTCTGAACAATTCTATCTTTTAAAAGTGGCTCCATCAGTTTATTGAGCTACAGGTAGATTCAAGTATGAAAGTCTATATTGAACAGTGAAATGCTTTTTATCTGAAAGGAAGATTTAATTTTTCCCAGATAATCTGTTTACTTGCTATTAAAATTCTTGTTCCCATAACCTTTAATTGGACTGAAGCAGTATATCACAGGGCAACAATTTTTGAACTGAGGTACCTCAAATGCATCCAAAATACATATGATTCCTGTGGAATCGAAATTTGACAAATCTTTCAAAATTTTATGATACAAAAATTATCATAAAGCAGATTATGACATAATACAAAATGTCATAAAACATTTCTGGTAATAATATTTGTCTGTGTTATATAGTTCAACACATGCTATTTTCAAGGCAAACATCTGAATGTATCCAACTTTTCCAGTGAAAGCAATGCATTAGAATTTCTGTCATTGTTGAAGACTTTGAGGAATTTCTTACCATAGGAAAAATCTCTTTAAAAGATGACTCAAAGGATCACAGCTTATCTAGTTTACACTGTGTGCACAATTATTAGGCAAGTGAGTATTTTGACCATATCATCCTTTGTATGCATATTTTCCACCTCCATAAACTTAAAATGCTTAATGCATATAAGCAAATCAGGTGATGTGTATTTGTGTAATATGTGAAGGTTTTGTCTAAGATCAACACCTTATATCAAGGTGTGCATAATTATTAGGCAGCTTCTTTTCCTCAGGCAAAATGTGCTAAAAAGAGATTTAACTGATTCTGAAAAGTCAAAAATTGTAGTCTTTCAAATGGATGCAGCATTCTTGAAATTGCTAAGATATTGGGGCGTGATTACAGAATGTTTTGTTGCAAATAGTAAACAGGGTCACAAGAAACACGTTGAGAAAAAAAGACGCACCTTAACTGATTTGAGAAGAGTCAAACATGAAGCTACCAAGAACCCATTATCCTCCAGTACTGTCATATTCCAGAACTGCAACCTACTTGGAGTGCCCAGAAGTACAAGATGTTCAGTGCTCAGACATGGCCAAGGTAAGGAAGGGTGAAATTCGACCACCACTGAACAAGACACATAAGTTGAAATGGCAAGACTGGGCCAAGAAATGCCTGAAGACAGATTTTTTTTCAAAGGTTTTATATGGACTGATGAAAGTGACTATTGACGGATGGATGGGTCTGTGGCTAGATAAGTAACGGGCAAAGAGCTCCACTTTGACTCAGATGCCAGCAAGTTGGGGGTGGGGTACTGGTATGGGCTGGTATTATAAAGGATGGGCTAGTTGGATCTTTTTGGGTTGAAGATGGACTCAAAATCAACTCCCAAACCTACTGCCAGTTTTTAGAAAACCATTTCTTCAAGGAGCGGCACAGGAAAAAGTCTGCATCTTTCAAGACATCCATTATTTTTATGCAGGACAATGTTCCATTTGTGCATCAAAGTATTCAACTGCGTGGCTAGCCTGTAAAGGGCTTAAAGATGAGAGAATAATTACATGCACCCCCCCCCCTCCTCACCTGACCTAAATCCTGTTGAGAACTTGTAGGCCTTTTTAAACGGGAGATTTATGGTGAAGAAAAACGGTACACCTCTCTGAAGTGTCTGTGGTTGTAGTTGCTGCTGTACAAAAAGATGATCGTCAACAGATCAAGAAACTGACAAACTCCATGAATGGAAGGCTTATGACTGTTATTGAAAAGAAGGGTGGCTACATTGTCACTGATTTGTTTTTTGAACTGTGTTATTCTCACTTTAACAGATGAAAATAAATGAGATGGGAAATTTTTCATTTTTTATTTAGTTGCATAATTCTGTATACTAATAGTTGCCCAATAATTGTGCACACATATTCTTCTAAGAAAGCCATAACTTCACGTTTGAGCTTTATTAACATTTTGTATTGATGGAGAGGTTTGAGCTTTATTAACATTTTGTATTGATCAAGAGTACTGTAGTTGTTCAATGATAAAATTAATCCTTCAAAATACAGCTTGCCTAATAATTGTGCACAGAGTGTACTGTTAAGGAAAATGTCATCTTAAAGATTCACCAAGAGTAGGGTTATAAGGCAGACATGTTTCTGGCGGCCAGGGATAGGGGATTAATTCTTATAGAATACCTATGTTTTGTATAAAATATGAAAGATTCCCAAGTATTCTCAGTACTCTTGTAGAAACATAAATCTGTTGTAAAGTTGACCATTTTAATCATTCATTTAGGTTTTTGACGCTTCTGGAAAAATATGTCATCAAATACCGTGTTTCTCACATAATAAGGCCGGGCCTTATTTTTTTTTGAGCCCAAAAAACGGCTAGGCCGTCTTTTGAGGGTGACTAATTCCCCCCTTGCATCTCGCAAAAGCCGCTCCTAACAGGCGATCATGGCCAAGCACAGAGAGCTCCCTACTCCCACCTTTGCTGCAGACACCTTTGGCACCGCCGCTGTTGCTTTCCCTTCTGCCCATTCTGCTGCCACATTTGGAGCTGCCGCTTCCGTGTTTGAGTGCCGCCGCCATTTGGAGCTCCAAGCGCGGAAGTGGCAGCTCAAACATGACGACGAGCGATCTTTTTATTTTGGTCCGCGCGAAGTTCAGAGCGAGCAAGAGAGGGACTGCGATGCCTCCATCCGAGATGGCAACCTCACTAGTGGATCACAACGTGGCTGGAAGCCCGAATCGGCAGGATACGATGGTGATCTTTTTGGAGCGAGAGGAAAGGGAGAGAAGAGTTGCGGGCGTAATTTGCAGGAGGAAGTAGGTGTACCCCACGGCAGAGAGCCCAAGGAAGAAGGGCCGGTAGGCAACGGAGAGCGTCCGTAGCTCCGGAAGCAGCCTAGAGACGCGCCCGGGAAGAGCGCAGATGCTGCCTTATGTAGTCCCCAAGCCAACTGCGTGCGCCGCCTTTAGGTTATGTGCGCTCGCGCTTTGGCATCTCCGTGTGATCGCGACCCTGTCCTTTCCACCTGGCGCCCTTGCTGCTTTCTGGCTCTTTAGCAAGGCATCGGTCTCCCTCTCATGCTCGCTCTGAACTTGGCGCGGACCAAAATAAAAAGATCGCCCACCGTCATATTTGGAGCTTCCGCATTTGGAGCTTCCACCGCCGTTTGGAGCTTCCGCCGCCGTTTGGAGCTCCAAACAGCGGCAGTGCTCCAAACACGAAGCCGGTTGCTAAAGAGCCAGAAAGCAGCAAGGGCGCGCAGGTGGAAAGGACAGGGTCGCGATCACACGGAGATGCCCAAAGCGCGGAGCGCACATAACTAAAGGCGGCACACGCAGTTGGCTTGGGGACTACAAGGCAGCATCTGCGCCTCTTCCGGGCGCGTCTCTAGGCTGCTTCCGAGCTTCGGGACGCTCTCCATTGCCTACCGGCCCTTCTTCCTTGGGCTCCCTGCCGTGGGTACACCCACTTCCTCCTGCAAATTACGCCTCGCAACTCTTCTCTCCCTTTCCTCTCGCTCCAAAAGATCGCCATCGTATCCCGCCGATTCGGGCTTCCAGCCACGTTGTGATCCACTAGTGAGGTTGCCATCTCGGATGGAGGCATCGCAGTCTCCCTCTCTTGCTCGCTTTGAACTTCGGCGCGGACCAAAATAAAAGATCGCCGTCATGTTGTTTGAGCTGCCACTTCGCGTTTGGAGCTCCAAATGGCGACGGCACTCCAAACACGGAAGCGGCAGCTCAAACGTGGTGGCGTAATGGGCAGAAGGAAAGCAACAGGCGGGTGCCAAAGGTGTCTGCAGCAAAGGTGGGAGTAGGAGCTCTCTGTGCTTGGCCATGATCGCCCGTTAGGAGCGGCTGGTGGCGAGGAATTCCGGGCGCTCCTAACGGCAAGTCTCCCCACTCTTCCCCCTTATTTTGCATATTTTAAAATAGGCCTAAATTTGGGGGAGGGGCTTAATTTGATTTTATGCCCAAAAAACATGCTGGGCCTTCCTATTGGTGGAGGCCGTATTGTTGGAGAAACACGGTAGTAATGTGATGACTTATGGTGTAGGAACTCTTACAATAAATTTCTTGTAATGAATTTTTGAATTAATGCAATTAAAAAACATTTTATTGCAGATATATTAATGTCTAATTGTTATATAAACTTCCTAACTACATGCATTTCTGTAAAATGTTCTGTAAAGTGTTTCAAAATAAATGTCTTTTATGTTTATGAACTATTTGATAATGGAACAGAGCATTATATGAAACGAAAATATTGACGTACAGTAAAGACCCAGAGAATGATGCAACTAGCTTCACATAGTTAGGGAAGGCTTTTATTTTTTATTTCTCAAAAAGCAGAAATTTGGCAAATAATTTTAATAAATTGTGACATAACATGATTATTACATCTCTTTATATAAAATACAAGGGGGCAAATAAGCCTAATATTCCTGGCTTGTATTTTCCCCACAGGTTTAACCCTGTGAGGGGGGTTGGGCTGAAAGTGACTGGTCCAGAGAAATAGCAATAGCACTTAGACTTATATACCGCTTTATAGTGCTTTACAGCCCTAAGCGGTGTACAGAGTCAGCCTATTGCCTCCAACAATCTGGGTCCTCATTTTACCCACCTCAGAAGGATGGAAGGCTGAGTCAACCTTGAGCCTGATGGTATTCGATCTGCGAAATTGTAGGCAGCCGGCTGAAGCAGAAGTAGCCTGCAGTATTGCACTCTAATCACTGCGCCACAGAGGCTCATCATTCATGCCGAAGGCAAACTTAAAACTCACGAGCCTCTTGGTTTCTAGGCTAATATTTTAATTATGACACCAAACAGGCTCTTAAAATTTGCTACTTAAAAGTGGGGTATTGAACCTAATTTTAGTATTTAGTTAAGCATTTCCATTGTTCTTTGGACATAAGTTTGTTATAGCTTTTTTAAAAAAATGTTTATTATTTCCTTTACAGTGCAGGATGTCCTTTGAGTCACAGGCTTTCCAAGATGCTCCCGAGTTGTAGATCTGCAAGTAAAATATAATGAATGAAATGTAATATAGCTGGGTAGACCCAATGCTATCATAGGATAGCATTAGAAGCACAAGAAATAAGGTGATAACATTCACAGACATCAATACATTTCAACATAATGGATAATAACTTTAAATTTTACAAGAACTGCTTCATGTTAGCAAATGAAGCAATATTTCTTTGTCTAGAAACAGTCAGAGCCTACCTGTTTGTGAATCAAATATAAACGTAACATACAATCAGAAATACTTATATACGCCGCCTCTGCTTTATTACTGGTTTTATTTGATTTTCCACTAATAATTCTTCAGATGAGTTTGAAGTTTGAACTGGATCAGCAATCTAGTTTGAAAAAAGGAATCAAAAGTTAGTATATGATATGCATTTATAATGGAATAAAAGGGATTAAGCTATTGCAAAATAATTAATATGTACAAATTCTAAATGATGTTAGAACTACATATTTTCAGAACATTGAATGAAAAATTATTGGCCCACCTTCTTTAGTCTATTACGAATTAAGATTGCCGAGGTATTCAGTGAATCATCATCCATATCTATTTTAGGTATTTCTGGTAGCCTTGGGCCAAAAATGATTTCTTCACCATTAGGCTCTCTTCCCAAAAGGGCAAGTTTGTTGTCTTCATCTCTTCTCCTCTTTCGTTCCTGAAGTTGTGTAGTTCGGGGCATGAATCTTCCAAGACCTTCATAAGATGGATCTTTTCTTTCTAGGTTCCAGCAAGCCAATGTGTCATGTTCTCTTTGCTGTGGCTTCTTACTCACCTGCATGCTTTGGCTAAAGCATGCAGATACTGTAGCATGATCATCAGAATAGTGAGGGGCTACTAACAGATTCTGGCAATGCTGTTCTGCGGGAGATGTAATATGCTTCAGTAATAATGTGCAACAGGAAGATTGACGGGGGTCCTGTGTATATGTTGCTGGATTCCATTTGCTAATGGCTCTTTCAGATGTCCATGATCCACGATCCAACGGCATGATCTTTGAAGAACGTATACCACAATCCTGTTTTGTCTCCAATGATTGCTCTCAAAACACAAAAGATAATGTGTTATGTTGGTGCATAGTAAAAAAGGCATTTCTGAAGTGAATTTTAATTTTGTTAACAATTTGCCATGGTAGAGAACAGGCTTTATTTGATGAGCAGTGAAAAAATTGGTTTAATGTATTAGCTGACAGTTCCTTCCAAAGCATTGTTCTGCTATGCTTTGGATGTGATGATTCTATATTTATTTTCAACGTAAAGGAATATTCTAATAAATTACATAAATATTCACCATTTGGGGGGTGTTTTGGAGTTGTGCAAAAATGTACAATGGAATAATAAGCAAAATAAATTAAATACATGAACTAAGAAAAAAATGAAAATTAATTACATCTAATTCAAAGTAAATTCTGCAGACACAGTTTTTTTTGTTTGCTCCCATCCTTTTTTCCATGCCAAGCTATTTAGATTTGAAATAATGCAAGAGAGGTTCTTAATGAGAATATAAAAAGAAAAAATATAACTTTTCAAACAGTAAGTGTAAAGTCCTCAATGGATTGAGTTTGACTTCTGATAAAATCTTTGGCAAATGAATATTGGATTTTTGGGGGGAATTACAAAAGTTGTTTGCTCTTGCCTTTTACTGATTTAAAATAAAAGCCACAAACCTTTGAAATTGGTTGCTTTTGCTATATATTTTCGTCTGTCTCTTAATTTGGCTCTGGTCTCTTGGACACTCTCAAATTCTGGAGCATAGCATATATGTAGCAAACTGCCAAAGAAATTCCGCTCATCCAGTTTTCTTTTGGCTGCCCTAAAAGAGAGAAAGTGATACACAATACTAAAACAATTCAATCATGTTGAAGTTAAATCCAGTAAGTTAAGTTTTCACAATATAAAAATAACTGTTGTGGTTTACATAAAACTGATATATGAAAGATGTTTCAATATCAAACAAGTAGGGATTCTAGGAAGAACAAAAGCAATGGTTATTACCTTGAACTTGGTATTTTTAAAAACTTGATCAAGTACACTTCAGTAAATTCTTCTGCTGGATAACCATCTAGTGGATTATATTCCTCGATGGTACCATATAATGCAAAAAGTTCAATTAGCTCCTTCATAACTCCCAATGCAGGAACACCTTGGATTAACAAATATCGAGACTCTAAATTGACAGTGTAAACCTGAAAAACAAAATCACTTTAATAACACTTTAATATATATAAGTGAGCTGTTCTATTTTAAAATTAATTGTTTACAGTAATACAGAATAACAATCTTAAAAGAATGTGTCAGAAGTTAGATATTTTAGCATTAGTGATCAAGTTCGTCAATGGGAGTCCTCTACCTGTGAATACAAATTGGACCAGAATTTCCATTGCTAAGTAAGGCAGTTTTTAAGTGAATTGCCACAGGTAATTCTATGTGCCACAGTTATTAATGATGAAGTTGTTAAATGAATCATAGCCATTAATGCAAACCTGGCCTCCCACATTGACTTTCTTGTCAGAAGCTGACTGGGAAGGTCACAAATGGCAATCACATGACCCTGGAACGATGCAGTCAATAAATACATGCCAGTTACCAAGCAATCAAATTTTGATTATGGGTCTGTGGAGATGCTATGATGGTTATAATGAGGATCAGTCATAAGCAACATTTTTCAGAGCTGTTATAACTTGGAATGGTTGCTATGGAAATTGTGATGACCAGGGGCATGGCACAAAGGCAACACAGTCACATAAGTAAGAAAAGTCCTTTTAATACCTCCAACTTTGCCCCCAATGTCCAGTTACCTTCGGCAGGAGAAAAAAACTCTCCCAAGAACAGTCTTTAAGTGGAGGAAATTCAGTCCAAAAACAAAGTACATATAAATTGTAAATAAAAATTCACACAAACCGCACTGCAGCAATTAACTGGACAGGGCAGGATAAGGAATTGCCGACTTCAAAGGCCAACAAAACCCACACAGTTGGGAAGACGCCAGGAACCCAGATAAGCCTCAACAATAAAAGATAACTCAGATTTGCTTCCCACAAGTTGCTGTGAGCTTTCCTGCAGCTAATGAAGGGAATCAGGGTCTTTTTCTCTGACGGGCATGGCACAAATGGTTGTTAATTAAGGACTACATGTTGTTTGGTTATGGCTTAGTTTGATGAATAAATCTAGACAATCATATTTTTGATACATTACATTTTATTAATACTGTAAGACCAAATAAACGTAACAATACAAGTTACAGAGTAAAAACAAACCAAGCAAATGAAGGGAAAAAGGAAACTAATATCAGGTAAAATGAAAATTTTAAAAGTTAGTGGAAAAAACATCATCAGTAGGGGGTAACAGAATATAGCTAAGCTCAGAAATTAAAGATAGCTAAGTCTTACATACAATATAGGAAGAAAGATATCAGTATTAACTGTATTATAGCAAGGATTCTAAATGATTCTAAACTCATAGCATTTGGGCAAAATACAATTAGCTACTACCTTGAATACTTCAAAAACTATATTCAAGAGGAACATCAGACCAGCAATAACCATGGCTTATAGCTAGTCATGGCCCTGAAAATTACTGTTCAAAATTTCCCTTGGACATTAACATATAGTAGAAATTTCACAAGATAGGAAGCATAGTGAAGATTAAAGTGGTAAAACCGGAGATACATTTGATCATTCAAAAGACTACTACTTCTATTTGGGTCAGTAAACTGGCATAGTGCTCAACAATTCAAGAAGGATCTAACCCCTGTAGAGATCCCAACAATTATACATGATGGTTTAAGGAGAAAACTGACAAATGTCTTATCAGGAAACCTCAGTTGTAACAACTAAACACAACTTCCGTTTTCAGAGGATACTTAGATTCAATAAGCATTTGACAAAATGAACCACAACTACGAATTAGTAAGACAGAAAAATGTGGAATATAGACAGCATCACCACCAGAGGATTTACAACTAGCTGATTCACTCAACAGTGTAGTCCTTAAGAACCTGTCTTTACATGGAGGGAAATATGCAGTGAGGTACCTCAAGATTCTGTCTTAGGTTCAGTACTCTTCAGTGATTTGATAAAATTGATAAACAAGGTGAACTCATCAAATTTGCAGATGATACCAAGCTGGCGGGAATAGCCAACACTTTAGAAGAGGGGTTCCCAACCCCTAGTCGATGGACCAGTACTGTCCATGGCCTGTGAGGAAGTGGGTCGCACAGCTGGAGGTTAACGGTGGGCAAGTGAAACTGTATGCTAAGGATCTAGGTTGCATGGTCCTCCTACCCCTCCATTCTGTAAAAAAATATCTTCCATGAAACCAAACCCTGCTGGCTAAAAGGTAGGTCATGCCTTAGTAATAACTGCAAGAGGGGTCTAAAAGTCCTAGTGGACAACCACTTAAATATGAGCCAGTAGTATGCTGCAGCTGCCAAAAAAGGCAGTGCAATCCTGGGTTGCATTAACAGAGGGATAGAAACAAGATCAAGTGAAGTGTTACTACAACTATAACGCCTTGGTAACACCACACTTGAAATACTGCACCCAGTTACAGTTGCCATGAAACAAAAAAGATGACATACTAGAAAGTGCAGATGAAATACACATGAAGAACAGTTGCAGGAACTGGCTATGCCAGTTTAATGAAGAGAAATTACATGATAAAAGCCATCGAATATCCAAGAGATTATCACAAAGAAAAGGGGATCAACCTATCTTCTGAAGTACCTGAGGGCTGGACAAAAAAAATAACAGATGGAAAGCTATCAAGAAGAGATCCAAGCTAAAAAATAAAGAGAAATTTCCTGACAGTGAGAACATTAATCAGTGGATCAGCTTGCCTTCAGAAGTTGTGGGAGCTCCATCATTTTTAAAGAAGAGACTGGACATTTCAGATTGTCTGAAATAGTATAAGGCAGTGATGGCTACCTTTTCGGCACCAAGTGCCCAAAGTGCGCACGCGCACCCCCAAAATGCAATGTGCTCGCACTCCGCTCTCCATGCATGCACAGCAGAGACCCGAAGATCAGCTGACCGGTGGGAGGCACGTGCACATGCACAGCAGAGCTGAGCTGGGGTGACGGCTTACATGCCCAGAGAGAGGGCTTTGCGTGCCACCTTTGGCACGCATGTCATAGGTTCACCATCAGGGATGTAAGGTCTCTTGGCGTTGGACTAGAAGTCCTCCAAGGTCCCAACTGTATTATTTTATTCCACTCTTCTCTATTTCCTGTTTAGGTGCTGTGAGTGTATATGCAAACAAAAAAGGAGGTGGGGGAAGGAAGGGCAGATTTGCTTTTATCCGGCTTGTAGGCTTCTTATGGAGATCTCAACAAAGTATCAAGTCTCACTGGCATACAGCAGGGTAGTCAGCACTACTGCTTGGATTGTATACAGGAGGCATGCTAGGCAATTGAACCACTTCCACACAACCTGCCTCCGCAGAGTTCTGAGGATCTGATGGCAGGACAAAGTGCCAGACACAGAAGTCCTCTCCAGAGCAGGCCTACCGTCAGTTCACACCCTGCCCAGACATGCTGGGCAGGCCATGTTGTAAGGATGCCAGACCACCACATCCCTAAACAGTTTCTCTATGGTGAGCTGTCTCAAGGAAAGTGATCGCATGGGGGGGGGGGGGGCCCCAAAGGAAGCCATAGAAAAACCCTTTGAAAGCCTCTTTCAAGTCCCTGGATATTGACACCACCTCCTGGGAAACCCTAGCACTAGACCGATCTTCATGGCACGTGTCGATCCACCTAGGCTGCCATATATTTGAAGAGAGAAGAACAACCCCATAGCACTGTGTTGGCGAACCTACGGTACACATGGCAGAAGTGGCACACAAAGCCACTTCTGCCAGCACGTGAGAAGTCGCCCAAGAGGCCCATTGCGCATGCACGTGCGACGCCACCTGACAGCTGATTGTTGGCTAGCTTGTGCACATTGTGTATGGGACTCGTGGGAGACGCACACGCAGAGACATGCAGCGTGCATGGGGTCTCACTCACATGCGCAGGGGGCATGGGAGGGGCCAACATGCATTGCCTTCTGGGTGCTGGCACGCAAGTGCGAGCACACGAGCACGCATGCAATTATTGGCATGGGAGCCGAAAAGGGTTAGCCACCACAGCCATAGCACAAGAGAAGCGAGCACTCCACAGAGCCACAGTTGCAAATGCTGCAGCAATGGTGCCCACACGTGAATGGCCGACATGTGGCAGGACAAGCCCGGGTAGGCCTTATCAGCCACCTGCGGCCACGCCGTGGACAGCCCACAACCCGTTAGAGGTCAAGGCCCTCTTCGAACACGATGGATGAACATCATCATCATCACCACCACCCAAATCTGTATCCGAGAGCGGATCTGAAAAGAAGAGGAAACGGCTCAAGGGAGAACTGTTTCTCCTTTACCTTCACTGCTCGTGGCCTGCGCCCTTCACGATACTTGGCGCGCGATGCGCAGATCGTCCGCTGTGCGTGGTGCTGGCAGACGCCACCGACTTCCTCCTCGCCAGCATCAACCGCCGCCATCTTAGCCTCCGTACTGTCTTGTCGCCTCTTCAAAACGTCATCGAAGTCTTTTTTTTTCTCCCTCCACACACACATACACACACCAGTTTCCCCCCCTCCCCCGGCCGCCAGTACCGGCGGCCTCTCCAAGAAAGGCGGAAAGAAGTCGATGAAGAACGCGGCGAGGGAACGAGGCGGAGCCGTGGCACCATTATCCAATCACAAGCGGAGAAAAACGGCTGGGCCTCCAATGACCGTTAAGGCTACCTGAAAAGGTAGCAAGGTACGGAGCCAGAAGCCGGGGCAAATCGTTCCGCCAATCTGGTGACGGTCAAAAGTCGCGACTTTCTGTAGTTTTGTCTTTAAGACGGTACCTGGCCGTGGATGGTCGGAGGGTCGGCGGTGATGTTGGGGGCAGGAGGCTTCGGGATAGCCGCGGCGAGCATCTCCTTGAGCGGTGTCAAGAACTGCTTTCTGCACTTGCCGCCTGGGCTGGTTTCCTACCTCCGACTGCAGCAGGTACAAGGGATTCAGGAAGGTGGCTACCGACCTCCGATCGCTCTGTGTCCGGTGATTATAAGGTTGAAGTGTCCATTCACAGTTACAGCATACTTTTCCTCAGCAACACCTTTCCATATCCAAGCACGGACTGTTGGCACCTTAAACGAGCCATAGAAGGGGGCTCTTGCCAGCCTCCGGATAATATCAAAAGGTTAACTGATCAGAATAAGAGACGGGACCTTTGGCCGTCTTCTCATCCAACCCCCTTATCCTCTTCATTAGCTACCCTAAGTAAAAGCAGTTTATTCGCTCCAGACGAAAAGGAGATTTGCAGCTGTGCCTTGCAGAGGTTTCTTGGCTATTCTACAGAAATGATAACGTTATTGTCTTTTTTTCTGAGGATATTCAATGTCACCTGACATAGGATATCTTGGTGCTGTCCCAGCTAGCTAAGCATTCACCTGATCTTGCTGAGCATTTTGTTTTCGAAATTTGCCAATAGTAGATGCTGCCGCCCACTGGGGATTACTGGCATTTGACACAGAATGTCATGAAGGGGAAGGTGCTGTTTCATTGCTATATTATTTTTCAAGCGTTGCAATATTCAGAATAATCTGAAATGAATTGCATCTTTCTGCAGCTATTAAAGGAATAGGTGTTTTAAATCTGATGTATTATACTTTATCTTTTTTTTTCCTGTTAGACCTGTGGATTCCCCCCTCCCCAGTGTCACTGTTAAGAATTAGGGTTTTTTTTAGAATTTGGAAAAATACCTTCTAATATCCATGAGATGGTATCTTATGTCAGTGTGATAATTATCAGAGGGAGGGGAGGGGAGTTCTGTATTAACTGCAAATACTCTTAAAACATTGGTCCACCCTAGTTTAGTGCTTGTGGGAAGTGCCAGGTCTTCGGATCTTCCAAAAGCCTGCTCCCTTTCCAGATCACTGTCAATTGGAACTGGTCTTGTAAAGGCTGAAGCTGGCAAAGCCAAAATTAAATAATCTGAAACCATACACTAGCAAAATGTGATGTACTATTTGTGCTTCCAAGACGTAAAATGTGCAAGTGCTATACTATATGATGTAGTATTTATGCTTATGTGTACAAGGCTGAAAAATGAGCAGCATAAATTCTATTAATCCATAAAAGCAGAAAAAATATTTTAAAAAATAATAGTATAAAATATAAAATTCAAATTCTGAGTATTTTATAAATAGAGGGCTTGATTGATTGATTGAGCCAGTTACTGTTAGCCTAACCAAGTGCCATAATGTTGCTGTTGCAAGAAAATCAGAGGAGGAGGGTGTGTTAGAGTTACGTGTTTAAAAGTCGGGATAAAATACGAAGAATAATAAGTGGGTTATGATCTTATGGGATTTTACGATCCAAATTGACAAGCATCTTGTTGATAGATACCTGATTTAATAGTTATTGAAAAGAAAATAGTCTGATTCTTTGATGTTGCTATACTAGATGATGCTAGGATTGAGGAAAAACAATGGAGAAAATTACAAAATGCAAGACTTATAAATCAAATTTGAACACTTCTAGAAAAAGAAATCTTTTGTTATACCAATTTGATTGCAGCCTTCAAATTGATACCTAAAGGAATTCCTCAATATCTGGAGTATTGAATTTATCAGACCAGAACACCCTAATTTTATAAAAAAAAGATCCCACTTTTGCTTGGACCTGGTCTGTATGTATCTATTTGTCCACTTACATGAAATATCCCCTGTTCATTTAATATAAATTTATTTATTTTTTAAATTCATAGGATCAAGTTGTGAAAGCATCTTGGGGTAATCAACCAGTATTCTTGGGTTGGATGGAAATCAGACGTTATCGTCAAACAGAAGAAAATATTGTTGAAATAAATAGACACTTGGCAGGCAAGCTTGGCATCAAAGATGGACAACAGGTTTGAAATGCAATCTTCTATTTGTATACTTAGAGTAGGATATGAAGTTGATACATATCAGTTATTAGTTTCAGAATTTGAATTTTAAATTATCAAATTGTCTAATGCTTAATAAAATACCAAGACCTAGCAAACATATTTCAAATGACATAATTAACTTTTGAAATGATTGCTGAATATTCTCCATTAATTTATTTGCTTTGCACCTGCAAAACACAAATACATCAAGTGCATTTCTTATGGGATATGCAGGCATGATGCACAAACAAAGAACTGACACAACAAAGAATATTGCTTGATAGAAGCATGCAGAAATAATACAGGTCGAAGACTATAATGAAACCTTCAGAAGTCATGAGAGTCATTAAATGAAGTGCCTATGCAATCGCCTCATTTCTTTTTTCCAATGCAGCCATTAAATGAATATGCAAGTTGTTTAATGAAGCATAGGGTCCCTAAGGCACCCTGGGGAGCCCCAGGAGGCCTGGCAAAGGTCCTGCCCTGGACCTCTCCAAACTCCCCCCATCCCCTTAGGCACTCTGTTTGCCACTTCCCACCCCTTAGTATCCCTGCAGGCTTTGTGTCTACTTAATGCCCCACCATGCCCCACAACCTTGTTACCCCATGTCATTCATTGTGCACTTACCTTTCAAAGATCTCTGGAGCTTGGTTTAGGAGGAGGAAGGAGGGTAAGCAGCTCTGCTCCTGGACTATGTGGCACAATCCTAAAAGCAGCTTGGGATTAATTGTGGGTGCTCTGAAAATGACGTTCATTTTTGGGATCACACCACACAGCCTAGGAATGGAATGGTTTCCCCTGCTTCTTTAACATGAGCTTCAGATGTGATGGACAGGGAACTTTCCAGAGTTTGCATTAGGGAAGCAGAGCAGGCCTCTTCATTCTGAAAAGAAGAATTGGAAGGGACCTTCTAATCCAAGCTGGAAACCCTAAACCATTTCAGACAAATGGTTGTCCAATCTCATCTTAAAAACCTCCAGTGTTGCAGCACTGACAACTTGTTCCACTGATTAATTGTTCCAATTGTCAGATTCCTTCTTAGTTCTAAGTTGGTTCTCTGTTTGATTAGTTTCCATCCATTGCTTCTTGTCCTGCCTTTGGAGAATAGTTTGACCCCCTCTTCTTTATGGCAACTTTTTAGATATTGGAACACTGCTATCATGTCTCCCCTAGTCCTTCTTTTCATTAAACTAGTCATACCCAATGCCTGCAACTGTTCTTCATATGTTTTAGCCTTCAGTCCTCTAATCATCTTTCTTGCTCTTCTCTGCACTCTTTGTGGAGTCTCAACATATTTTTTTATATCGTGGTGACCCAAACTGGAAGCAATATCCCAAGTGTAGTTTTACCAAGGCATTATAAAGTGGTATTAACACTTGACATGAGGGACTGGGCAATATCGTTTGATCCTAGAAGTGGACTCTATTTTCTGGACAGCCTCATTGAATTATGGAGGCTCTGTAAATGGCAACTACTTAACACCACACGCCCCAAGTGCAAAGAGGCTTGTACTGTTCCTCTATTACATGTTTTTTTTTTATTATATAAAAAATATTTTTTAAGACAAACATACAAACAAAACATAAAAACATAAACCCATCTTCCAGTTTATATACATACAGTGTGTCAGTTGGTTACAAATCTTTTGTGCTATCCTTTCATACTCATTACTCACAGTTTATATAAATTCCCACATTGTCAAACTTTCATACTCAGTTTATATAAATTCCCACATTGTCAAACTAACATATGCTTATATATTTATCAGTTATTAATCATTCATGACTGAACTATTTATTCCATCATTTTATACGAGATATTCTAGATTTTATTATGGAATTTATATTGTACTTTCATCCAATAGTTATATACAGTATATCTGTATTATATTTTATATCGATCTATTAAACTTCTATTACAAGATTTCCTAGTCTATTACATTAATATGTCTTTTTATCCAACCATTGATAAAACAAATCCCATATCATGTAAAATTGTTTATCTTCTTGTTCTCTAATTTCAAATGTCAATTTACTCATTTCAGCACAGTCTGTAATTTTCTTAATAACTTCCTCCTGCATAGGTATTTTTTCATTTTTCCAATTCTTAGCAAATACATTCCTAGCCACTGTTAAAACATTTACAATCAAATATTTCAATTCTTTATTGTACATTTCTGGTATAATTCTCTAGTACAAGTTTTGAAAAGCTCCGCACTGGGTCAGAGCTCATGTTAGGTAAGCAGAACACGCCTATTCGTTTCTGGACCATGTGGCACAATCCTGGAAATGGCCATCATTTTTAGGGTAGCCACAATTCGATGCAGCTGACCAGAAAAAGGTGGCTGCTTCCGGGACCACACTACGCAGGCTAGGAGAAGAACAACCTTTCCTAACCCAAGCCCAACGCTTTTCAGATTTTCAGAGAATAAATGAAGAGGCTGTAAGGCATGGTGCTATGGGAAGCAGGCCCACAGGGACCCAGGGTGAGGAAATAAACAGGGGGACTCCTGCAATGCCCCTATATTGTGTCATAAGAATGAATGACTTTAGGGTACTGCAGCGATTGTAACTTTGGAACTGGGATGTCAGTAGCTTTTGGATGGTCTGCTGTAACTCTGAACAGCTGCTAAGCAACCAGTGGAAAGTTAAGAACTAACTTTATATTGAATTATTTTCAATTCATCACTTATGCCTGCCCAGTATTGTGGCCCCCGAGGTGAGATCTGCACCCACCCTTTTGGCTTTCTGAAAGAGCTTGAAGACCTGCCTCTGCCAACTGCCTGACTCCCCAATGGGGACATGTCATTCTGGAGATGGTTAATGGATTAAGAGGACCCCAACTCCTCACCATTGCATCTAGTTCCCTTCCTTCTCATCTTTGTCATTTTCTAAATGAATTTTAGTGTTAATAGTTACTGTTTTAATATTTTATTTTAGTAAACCACTTACAGTTGCCTCTAGGCAAGATGGCTGGTATTTAAATTTAATAAATAAAATAAAATATTAGAATATTTTTGCTTAGGATTCAGTGAGTCATTCAGTAGGTCAACAAATAAAAGTTTGCACATACTAACATTGTTCTCAAACTGTTTACTTTTGTTACTGTCAGTATTGAATAAAATACCATGTATTTATTTGTGGATGCTAAAAATAACTTTTATGTTGCCAAAGGGAATAAATAACACTAATTATATAGTCAAAATGTATTTTGGAAAATGTTGCCAGTACAGATCAGCAACCATGTGATTCTTACGTCAGATTTTCTTTTCTTGTTTAGAATTATTTTCAGTGGTCTGTTTGTGAAAATATTGAAAGCAATTTAATTAGGTTTCTTATCTGCCAGGTATTCCTTGAACCCTGTTCTCAGGTTTTATCCTGTCAACAAGTAGAAGTAGAACCAATTTCAGCAGATGATTGGGAAATACTGGTAATTAAAGCATTTTTATATAATATTTATTTTTTCACCCCATTAACTAAACATGCAGTTTTATTTGTTAAAACCATTTTTGTGTCTTCAATTTGTTACAATCTTCTCAGTCAAAATCAGATTTTTTTTAACATTCTGTAAAATGATTTTAGGAGCTGCATGCATTGTCCCTGGAAAGGCATCTTCTTAATCAAATTCGAATAGTATTTCCAAAAGCTGTCTTCCCAGTGTGGGTTGAGCAACATACTTGTATCTATATCCGGATTGGTAAGTGGTTATGCAAGATTTGATCAGATTTGGAGAGATAATTATAAGTTTTATATGTATATTAACATTTCTGTTTTATATTTTAGTTACTCTAAAACCCCCAGCTCTTTATGGAAGACTTGAAGCTTGCACAGAGCTTCTTGTATCTCCTAAATTACGACAGTATGAAGGTAGTTCTGCCATGTTGCTTTCCCCGAAAGATGACATTATGCAGGAAGATGTCCCTGAAACCGAATTAAAACCAAGGGAAAAAAATGAGGAACCATATTCCAAAGAAACACATTTAAATAACCAATTTCAGCAGCATCAACCAAACACAAAGGGATCGCAGAGTACAAATATTTTCCCAAACATTTGGAATTTACTCGGGAACATTTTCTTTTATAATTCTGAAAAGAAACACGAGCCTTCTAATGGTATTGATGAATTGAACGCTGCTAAAAATCGTCTGTTAAACTTGATTCAGGTGGATTCTGTTTTCAGAGTATGTCAGAGGCAGCTTCCCAGTATGAAAAATACACTGGAAACATGCACATTTCAGGAATGCAACACCGTCTTTGTTTTTCCATGGAATGAAGTATTTTCTGCTTTAGAAGCTAATACTCAAGTCTCTTATGGGAAAATTAGTAAACTACTTTCTCCAAAACAGCAGATGCAAGAGTTGAAGTATCATCTAACATCAAGGAAAGAGAAACATCTGTCTAATACAGAAGACCAAAAGCAATTTACTTTGAGTAAGGGTCAAGAATCTAATGAGTTTTCTGTTGTGCAAATAATATGGAATGGCTTTGAGGATCTAAAGGATGCCATAATATTCAATAACAATGTGGAGCAACTGCATGTTGGAAGAATTTGGGTTAGTGAAATTTATGACTATTAGGCTCATTAGCATTTTAAATCAATTTTTGATGAGTTGTTGACTGATTAACATTGGAGAATAAAATATTTTATCTAAAAACTAAGCTGTATTAAATTTTAGTGCTTATTCAAAAAAATGTGGTTAAGTGCTGGGCAACAATCTCCAAACTATAATGTTTAAGATGGTTCTTTTGTAGTTAGCATTATATCCTAATCCAACTTTAAATAATTCAAATAATTTCAGTTTAAAAACTACTAATTTAGTTTGCTTTATTTACTTCAAATATTTATGTACCTTCCTAAATCAAGTTGTTAAAATGGATTAAAATAGCAAAACAAAAATTAGTGTATTTTTTTGTTTTGCTTCACTAAGCAATATTTCTGCTGCAAAAATACGGTTACAAGTTAATATTATCGCTATAAATAATGTGAGAGCCAGTTTGGTAAAGGCACAAGGTTAGAGAAGCTGGAGACTGTGAGTTCAAGTCTTAGCTACAAAAGCCAGCTGGCAGACTTTGGACCAGCCGCTGCCTCTCAACCCAACCCACTTCACAGGGTTGATGTTGAGGGAAAATAGGAAAAAGGTGTGTTGGGTACGTTCACCACCTTGAGTTATTTGTAAAATAATAAAGGTGGGATACAAATCATTAAACCAGATCAAATAAATCAATGATGGTGAAAGATACCATGCAAGGAATCCTTTTTTTCCTTGAGAGAATTGAGAAAGCTATTAATATTTTAACTACAATTATAGTCTTTGAATAGCTTCGAAATCTTAAGTTGTCTTAATTTATTTCTCAAATTTCTATTCTAATCATCTCACCTAAGTGATTCTACACAACCTCATTACTATATCAGTGACTACATCTTATGAAGGATTAAAGTTTTTCTATATTAAAGAAGGAACTGTGATTTTTATTTTGTATTTCAGATACCTGAACAGTTGAGAAAGAAGCTACATATAGAAATGCATGCTGCTGTCAGAATCACATCAATCAGTTCAGATCCTAAAATTCCAACCTCTCTTAAACTTCAGCCTGAACGTTCTTTAGTAAGTTTGACCTAATTACAGTACTTGATAAACTGTTTCCAGTATCTTACTGTCTACTTACAGATTTTGCTTCCACTCTCCCCATCTCTGGGGATAGAGCCTATCTCTGCTGTTTTGGCTATCCTGAAAACAGCACACTGTGGCAGCAGTGGTGCTGGGGTTGTAGTAGAAGCCTGAGGCCTTCAGCAGCTGGCTGCTGCTGTCCCTAGGCCTCTACTTCAACTCCGGTACCAACACTGCCACCAAGGAGTGTCACCTCAAGTCCTGTTCTGCAGCTAGCCACCTTCCAAAGCATTGCAAATTTGCATGATTTGAAGAAAAGCACACAAGATTTTAAAAAGACGAGATGAGGTTTTGGAGGATCTCCAAAGAATCACAAGAAGGGGACATGGCCTTGGGGAGAAGATCTGGCATACAGAGGTCCAGGCCAGATATGCTTTATCAGCATTGGAAGAAGATGGCAGAAGTCACGAGAGGGCCAATGGAGCAAAGACAGCAGGGGCAGCGAAGTCCTTGCATAGTAGAGATAGAGTGGCCAGGGCTTGAGGTAGCATGGGGCTTGAGGTAACATTACCTAGTGTGCTGATGGCTGAAATAGAGGCCTAGGCATGTGACTGCTGAAGGCCATAGGCGTCTACCTCAGCCCTAGTGCTGCTGCCACCTTTACCACCAAAGTGTGCCACTCTGCAGGGCAGCCAATAGGAGAAAGAAATGAGGAGATGGGTGGGGGGAATTGAAGCAACTGTGTGGTCATAAATGTAAGCAGACTGCCTGAATTTTGATCACATGACTTGTATCAGCTGTAACTTTGATTCATTCAGTGCTACCATAACTTCCAACAGTCACTGAATGAATGGTCATTAAATGAGGGCTACCTGTAATTATATTTTTTACTAATTTCTGATACACTTTTCCTCAGTTCAAATGTTTCATCGATAATTATATTTTTCTAGCAACTTCAGTCACATTCAGTCTCAAATTATTCAAAGATAATATCTTAATGATGAGCCATCTCTTTAGTGTACTCCGAAATGGATTTAACCTCCCTAAAAGTTGTAATTTTTGTAATGAATTCTTTTTTCCGAAGTTTTATCAAATGAATATTTGGATATTATTATTTATAATGCTAAATTTACTGAACAGTCGTAAATGCTTACACTCCAAAAGTGCTTCATGGGCACAGAAAACCAATGATTCATCAGTTGCTCTCTGTTCCTACTTTCATCCAGCATGATCCAAATCACAAACTGTCCATATTTCTCCAATTCTTACTAACAATTCTCTAGTATGGGGAAGAGAATTATGTTGATTTTTTCTTAAAAGGAGCATGGCAGGAATTCTGGCAGTATGCTCCCAAATGTTCCATGTTCCCAAATGTTCAATTCAACTGAGTGGGTAGAAATCAGTAAGTTAGTTCATATGCTGTATTTATTTATTTTACTGTATTTCTCTACAATTCCACACCGTACCCATTATTTAAAGCTATTAAATCAATGTTTTTTAAAATCTACATTTCAATTTGTACCCTGAAAAAATCCAAGTGTTTCTTTGTTCCTTAGTTTCCAAAGCAAACATTTAGAATAAAATTTCTGGAATGCTTGGATTGCTTGAGGGCTTTCTCACTTTTGATAGAAACTTAATGCCAGTATGCCTGAAATTGTCATTTTGTTATATAAAAGAAGTGAATTCTACTAAATTTATATATTTTCCCCCTCGAAAGACATCAAAGTTCCTTAGAAAATAACAAAAATGAGGTCAACTTGTGGATAGTGTTGAGATTACTGGTAACCCATCATCTAATGGGTAACAAAATGAGAAAAGCTCCTCATAAAAATCGTTTTTATTAGAAAAAATATCACTGAATTCACAGTCCTCATCCTTTTTCATTTTAGAATAGAGAAATAAGTGAAGAAGACATTAAAAATGCATTTAAGTTGTGGCTAGAGGATTACATTAGGCTTCCCTTGATCACAGCAGAAACAAGCTATCTACAATTGACACTTAACTTTGGTAAGCAAAATTCAGCTACTGTTGTAACTATTGCATGTTACAGGGTTTTTCCTATATATCAATTTTAAAAGATTTAGCCAATTACAATTAGATTTCAGTTAGTTTATTTATAGCTAATATATTAGATTAATAATTAAATGTCTCTTGTCATAAATATTTTTGATAATTTATAAAAAAAACTTTTGATAATTTATAAAAAAAGCTGCAAAGGAAATGGCTAATGTTTTATTTATTTGATTGCAGCACATCTAATCTGATCTATTCATTCTGATCTAACAGTAAAGAATTTTTTTCCTCTGCTTTGTTTAGTCCTTTAAAATTGTGGTTTTTTGTAACTAATGAAAAGGAAAACTAAAAATACTGAAGTATACCAACAGTCCCCAATCTTCTCGTCTTTGCAGACTGGCGGAGGGGTGCGAGAGGAGGGGATGGTTCCATGCAAGCAGCGGGACAGCACAAATGCGCACAGAGCTGCACATGCGCCTGCTGCTTGTACAAATGGAGCTTTGTGTGCACACACACTCACCTACTGCTTGCACAATTGGAGCTGCCTACACAGGCTTGCTCACCGGCAGCTTCTGCAGCCCAGTTCTGGGCCGCGGCCTACAGTTTGTGGACTCCTGATGTACACAGTAAAACTCATTATCATACCAACTAGATATATGAAGTTAAAGTATGGCATATTTTATATTGAATAATAATCAGATTAATGCTTATTGTATTTTGGAAGGCCTGGAAGACTTTGTCCTCACTATAGTCACTTCTGACCCTGAAGAAGAGAAAGCTAGAAATACTTTCATTTTGAGCCCTAGCTTGCTGCAGAAGGCAAATATACAAGTAAATATAACTAATTTTAGATCATCAAAAGTTTAAAATATTAATGCAATTTACTTAAGATTATAGTTTTTCTTGATTTTCTTGATTTTTTAAATCTTTGTATAAAATATTAAATTTCACTATAAATTTATGATGCATTATAATATCTGAAGAGAATTCTGGAGAGACCTCTTTGTGAAACAAGTTATTAGCTTAGTTTAGCTTAGTTTAGCTTGCCATCTTATCGTATCTTTGGATTTGCTATTTCTGACTCCATAGTTCTGTGATTAGTAGCAGGTAAATAGCAATAGCAACAGCACTTATATACCACTTTATAGTGCTTTACAGCCCTCTCTAAGCAGTTTACAGAGTCAGCGTATTGCCCCCAACAATTTGGATCCTCATTTTACCCACCTTGGAAGGATGTGATGTTATAACCTAAAGAGTCGAAGTTTAGTCAAGAAACTCAAACTGAGTAAACTGTGTTCCAGTTCTAAACTTCAGATGCTTTTTGCAGTGTGGATGAGACCAACATTTTCAGTTCATTTTTAAATAAAGAACATTAAAGGGCAGTGTGTGAAGTCTTCATAAGCTTAGTATTTCAACCTTGATACTTTCCATAACTTAGCCAATTGTTCTTACTTTATGGAAGTTAACAGAAAAATGTGCGCTTGACAGCTTCCATTTTATAAGTTCCTCCAAATAAAAATGAGCTCCAAAGTTGGTTCTACCCACTTTGTGTTGTTTTGATATCACTGATCACAGCTCCCCATTAATTTAAAAATATGCCTGTCCACAAAATATGATGCCCATTCTTGTGTTATACTATATGCTTCTAGAGTTGTTACATAATTGCTATTTTTTATTTTTAAGTAATTGTGTATCATTATATTTTCTCCAGGATATTACTTCTGACTGTTCAGAAATAAGTCTTATTGGATTTAATGGGACTTACATCATTATAAATGTGGCTTCTCCTTTATCTCTTTTTCTGCCCCTAACAGTATATTCTTTCTGCAGGTTTTGTTACATCCTGTGTCTTCAGGATTCAACAGTAGTAACTTCCAGTCTTGTTGTGAACAGCCTTTGCCATGGCTCAATCTAAACTACTTAGGGTGAGTCATTTTAATAACAACAGAAAGGAAAGAAATGAATGATGAAAAGATGGTTTTTAAAAATATTCATTGTGCATTCATTGTGCATAATTTTCACCATCTTCACATTCAGTAACATCATAAGTGTAAGCATACCGTTTTGGACTGCTTTATACAGTATTCTGAAAACATTAATTGATACGTAGCTTGATTAGGGTAGAGATGGAAATTCTCAATTTTGTTCTTTGCAGTGGAGTGGATAACATTGGATTATCATCTTTGAAACACATATCGCATAGCCTCTTGATACATCCTCTGTCTCAAAAACTAGCTCCCTTTTGTGCTGGACTATGCAGTGGTGGTGTCCTAATTACTGGAGCGAAGGTAAATAGGCTTTTAATTTTCCTTTTAGCATGCAGGACATTTTCATTTTTGTTATTTGTATTTTTATCTCAGGCAGTTCATGAAATTGCTTCAATTTGCTTCTTCTAAAGGAATATTTTATGCAGTTCTTTGACTCTTAAATACCAAAGTATAACAAATATATTTCTCTGCTGCATTTATTATTATGCATCCTTCTATATATGCCAATAAAGAATAGGAAAAAGTTTTAGAATCTCTCCTAAAACCATGAAACTGGTAGTAAATATATAGATGATGATTGGTCTTGTGTAACCTGAGTTGTGTAAACTCTGCCTGTTCTCATGGATCTGAAATTTCATTAAACTCATATGATTCTAAATTTTTCTTAACATCCAGAATAGGTCTTACTATGACACAGGGAATGCAGACATGAGGGAATGAATTTGCATTACATAGAAAATATAAATGAAGATCTTCTCAGTCCATAAAACAGTAGCTGATCTGGTTCTTCAGATGAAGGAATGGGAAATCATAAGAAATTATAAGATAAACTGTCAAGTGTCAATGGAGAGAGAATCCCATAACAAAGCACTCTGAAGTCTCTTTGGAACAAGATATATCCCCATTTGACTCATTGGTGGCAAACTGAAGGATTGCAGTCATTTATTTAATAAAGGCAATGATACAAAGCATGGGAAAATAGATTTAAAAGGCTGAAATAATATGTAATAGCACAAGACATTTGAGTACAATGCTGCCATTGCTTAATCAAGCGGATATTTTGCTGGTGGACCAGTCATGTGGCTGAAAGGATTATAGATTTCTGAATTTATTGAATTTACTCATTTTATCAGTTTATATTAAACTATTAGAATATATTTTCTTAGAGTAGGAAGTAGTTTCAACCCAATTTTCTTTTACAGGGAAGCGGCAAATCAACATTAGCAAAGGCCATTTGTAAGGAAGCATTTGATAAATTTGATACTCATTTGGAAGTGATTGATTGTAAAGCTTTAAGAGGTAATAGTTGTCTTTGCCTTGTCTTATCATTTCCTATATGCCTAGTATAAATTTCCAGAATTTGTTCAATCTAACAATTCTTAAGACTTAACAATATTAAACCATATGACTTTAACCAAAGTTCACATCTTCTGTCCTAATGAAGGTTTAACATTTATATTTTGTCTTTTTATAATTGGGTGGGTATTAGTAAATGAGTATTGTTAAAAAATGTGGATATAACCAGAACTGAAACAAAGTTACATAAGGATACATTGATAACTGCATTGGGAAATGGTCCACTTTTTTTCTACCACTGACAATACATAATGTTCCAGGGAAAAGATTAGAAAGTGTACAGAAGAAGCTGGAAGAAGCCTTCCTAGAGGCAGCATGGAGACAGCCGTCGATCGTTCTGTTAGATGATCTTGATCATATAATGGGTGTTCCCCTTGCTCCAGAACATGAGAACAGTCCTAAAGCAGTCCAGAGCACTTGTCTTGCTCGTGGTAAGAGGCTTGTGGTGTTTTTTTTTAACCTGTGCTGTTAAGAATATTCAAGTATATTAGCATGTTTCTATCTGATTCCAAATGTCTTCCTTAGTTAAATCAGAATGAGTTGCTTATTCTTTTAGGAAATAAGCAACTTCTGGAATTATATTCATTGCCTGTCCCTCCCATCCCTTTCAGAATGATCCTTTATTCTAGCTTCCCAGGAAATCCAATCTTTCTGAAGCAGAAGAAAGATTTTCCCCTGCTTTCAGAATGATCCCTTTAGAAAAGGGTGGGGGGGTGATAATTTAGCTCCCTTATGTATTGAAATGATGAGTTGTGTAAGGAAGAGATCATTTTTTTCTCATAATCAGAATGTCTTTGGCCAGTGAAAGGAAGCTTGAATCTTTGAATCCAAGCTTCGTTTTTCCAGCCCAGTGTAGGAATTCCCTTCTCTTTTGACAGGCAGCTCTTTCCCTCTATTTATTGACCTACATGGTTGCTTAGCAACCACACCTGGGAATGCCAAGATGGTGAGCAAGACAATCACATGAGTACTTTGTTTAAAGACCGTCCTGATTTGCATCCAATACAATCGGCTCCATTATGTATGGTTCTAAGTTGAGGGCTATTATAATTGATATGCTATACATTGTATTTATTCTTGACAACATAATAAATGCACAAAATATATTGGCATCTCTTTGTAGTGCAAAATTAAAATACCGTATGGGTTGTAGGTACACAGGACAAATGCCCATTGGAAATAAACCGAATACATAGTTTCAAAGCCAGAGGTCTTTTTATGGAGCAAACAGTGAACTTTAAAAAGTTCTTGTGTAAAATTTAACTGTCACATAAATTGTATGTTATATAATCTTTGAATGCATAAAAGCTGAACTTTTTTAAAAAATTCTAGTTCTGAAAGAAATGATAAAGGAAGTTACTTCCATGCACAGTTTGGTTGCACATATTGCCACAAGTCTATCTGAGCAGTCCCTACATTCTTCCATCATTTCTACTCAAGGAATTCATCTATTTCAGTGTTTTCAACATATTCAAGTTCCAACTCAGGTAAAAATCATAATTCAGTTTCATTTAGAAGTTAATTAAAACCATAGAATCTTATTCTGACTAATTTTGCTTGAAGCTTGAAATACGATATATGGAATGTTTAGAGCTGCATTTTATCAGCTTCCAAATTTAGTCCTTTTACTTCTGTTTAAAATCGATGTCTTTTTTTTTTTGGTAGCTGGCATAGAGGTAAAATGGAAGCTTTCAGGAATTTCCTGGCTAAAATTGCTGTTTTTTTTTCCCCAGGGGCAAAGATATGAAATCCTTGAATCCATAATAAAAAACAAATTTGACTTCAGTTTAGGGAGATTCTGTGATCTTGATCTCCCTCAAATTGCAAAGGAAACAGAAGGATTTGTAGCTAGAGATTTTACAGTGTTAATTGATCGTGCCATCCATTCATGCATTCTTAGGAGGGGAACTTGTAAAAAAGAAGGTATATGTAATCAATGATTTTATTCTAATGCACTTTAAAATATTTAAGGGATTTTGTAACACAAAGCCATTAAATATAGAAAATAAAAGGCAAGATTTTTTTCTTCTTCTATTCAGTCATGCATAATTTTTGGAGACTGTCTGGACAAGTCCATGCAGTTTTCTTGGCAAGTTTAAGAATTAAAATAACGTAAAATGGCATTTTAATGTTTATTGAGGCATAAATACAAAGATATTGGATTCTTTCACAAATGGAACTATGATATCATTTTCCCTAACTGCTGGAGTAGTGGCTTGTAACAATTTTAGTTGTTTACACCTTGCAGGTAAATTGTAGGGCAAGAAGGAATCCTTAACTGTTGCAGAGTCTTAACCATTCAAAATAATAAATAGAGTTGTCTGAACCCTAATAAAAGAAACTATTGGCTTTGCTTTGACATGGCCTCAAATGCAAGAGCTGTTGAGGGAAAATCCCAGCATTGGTATATCCCATTCACAGTCCTATCCAGTGCCAACAGCTCAGTCAAGGCTGTCCATGCTCAGGTGCAATTGAAGCAAGTATGACTCTGCCCAAATTTATTGTAATCCTCAACTTTTCTGACTTGGCAAACCAGGAGGCGGGGTGGGGGGATGGCTTTGTGTAAGCAGCAGGAGCTCACTTCTCTGTACATCTGCATGTGTGTAAGCAGCAGGTGTGCATGCCTGCCACCCACACAACTTTTGTGCACAAGCGTGGGCGTCCACTCACCCATCATTAAAAACTCCATTGTATGAGATATTCAGAAATACTTTGTGTGTCGTGGCTTAGTATTCCAATGTAACACATGTTCTTCTCTGTTTTCACAGATTTGGTTCTATCAACTTTAGATTTCCAAAAAGCTATACAAGGTTTTACCCCAATATCCTTGAGAAACATTAACCTGCATAAGCCTCAGAATTTGGGCTGGGATAAAATTGGTGGTCTTAAAGAAATGCAGCAAATACTTACAGATACTATCCAGTTACCTGCAAAGGTATTTTCATGTTTATGTTTTTGAGATCCAAAGCAATTCCTTTTATCATTCTATTTTGTCAGGGAACAATAACAAAGATTTCTGAAATGTTCTAGCTTAAGAAACAACAGTTTCATAAGAGCATGTATATATATATATATAAGTTGTATAAAGCAATTGATAATTATTGGGCTTAATGTTTATTATAATAATTATAATACACATAATAATTATAATACACATTAAGTCACATTAAAGTAAATGCAAAAAACATCATCAATAGAAAGCAAAAACATTTTTATTACACTTGAAAGAAATAAAATTAAACGAGTCCTAGTTGTTTAAAAGAAGCTAATTTTTTTCCAGAATTGTTATTATTGTTGTTATTATTAAGGAGCCTCGGTGGTGCAGTGGTTAGAGTGCAGTACTGCAACCTATTCCTACTGCAATTTGGCAGATTGAATCCCACCAGACTCAAGGTTGACTCAGCCTTCCATCCTTCTGAGGTGGGTAAAATGAGGACCCAAATTGTTGGGGGCAATAGGCTGACTCTGTAAACCATTTTGAGAAGGCTGTAAAGCACTATAAAGCGTATATAAGTCTAAGTGTTATTGCTATTGCTATTATGGAGATCGTTATGCTAGTTCTATTGATAATTAGAAAATACTGTAGCAACCACAGAAACATAACAATTAGTCAAATGATTGGTAGCAGAGTTTTTATACTTTTAAAAGCAGATAATATTTCTGATATGTTCCATTTCCAGTATCCAGAATTATTTGCTAATCTACCTATACGGCAAAGAACAGGAATCTTACTATATGGGGCTCCAGGAACAGGAAAAACTTTATTAGCAGGTGTAGTTGCCCAAGAAAGTGGAATGAATTTTATCAGCATCAAGGTAATAAATTGAACTTTTAGGTAATTCCTGAAAGTGCTAAGGTGTAATTGGTTGGTTTCCAAATAAAATGCATATAGAGTTTGCCAGGTAACTGAAGCCTTCTAAAAATCTGCATGATGCATTTTTGAATCTGTTTTGCTATCTGTGTATGCAATTAAGGTACATTAACACAGTAATTATAGAAAGGCCGTTTGTTGCAATGATGTCAAGCTAGAAATATAGAAAATTGGTGGCAAAAAAAAAGATCCATGATCCATTGTATCAGCCCTTTGAGGATTTTTTTGACTGTTTTTGCTTTATTTGTAATTTATTATTAATTATTATTTATTTATTTATTATTTTTATTATGGTCTGATATTCAGAGTGGATTTTGCATTTTTGTCTGCCAATCAAATCCTTCTCAAAGACCAGGCATAGGCAAATATGGATGTTTGATGGTGTTATGGATATTGTTACAGAATGCAGTTATTTGATTTTATTATTTGATTTTACTTTAAATTTTGAATTAAGACGTAGAACGTGTTCAGAAAAAATGGGCATCTCAGAATCATGCATTCTCCTTTGTGAGAGACTTATGTACAGGTCAGGAAACCCCTGTACAGATAGATTGTGGTGAAAGATTGGCTCCAAGTTGGCAAAGGAGTGCGACAAAGCTGTATACATTCTCCTTAATTCATTCATCCTATATGTGAAATATATATTAAGTGATGGTCAATTGGAAGAAGATAGCTATGGTTTTAAAACTAAAAGAAGAAACATCAACGATCTGTGCTACTGTGACAATACTCCCCTGATGGCTGAAGACAGGGGTATCCTCAACCCACAACCATCCAGTCAGCAACTATTCAAAGTTATGATGTTGCTGAATGAATGGTCATTACAACTGGTCTTCAGAGTTGTAGTTGTCCGAGCAACCCATTGGTTACATTGCCACACAGGTGTTGAACATGATGTTTTACAATGTTTTTTCCCTTCGTGGAGCTGGGGTGGGTGTGACCCATGGACCGTCATTTTGACACCTCTGCATTACCACAATTTAGCTGTTTGGTAATCTGTTTGCACTTAAGCCAGGTTGCCAAGCACCCACAATTATGTGATTGGCATTTGTAACCCTCCCTGCCACCTTCCTCAAAAAGTCAATGGAAAGGGAAGAGTGGAGAAAATCACAAATCGTTGGGGTAAGTCTCGCCTATCTGTGCACACTCCCCCAGCCCAAACCACATGGCACATCTCATGCACTTTCTCACACCCTCCCTGATCTGCATAGCATCTTTCACACAGCTCCCAACCTGCACAGTGCCACTCACACACCCCTCCCCACAACCTTTGTGGCACTTCTTACACACTCCTAGACATCCCCTACTCATTCCTCAGCCACGCAGTGCCTCATTTACATCCTTGTACACCCTCTGCACACACCATGGTCTATCTCTCATATGCCCCTTCCAAGTCACACATCCCTCAGACCTTCGTACACCCTCCCCAATCCACATGGCTCATCTTGCACACCTTCTCACACCCTTCTGCTTGGTATGCAATGCACCACCTCACTCTGTCCCCAACCTAGAAGGCAGCATTTACATGCCTGTTTCCTGGCATTTTCAATTTCTGCTAGTTTCCCCACTCACTTTAGTTGTAGGAAGCTGGAAAAAAGTTGCCTTACCTAACAGCTGAGGGATTCAGTTAACAATAGCAGCTGAGACTTTTTCTAAGCGATGAAGTCATGCTTTACAACTATGTTGCTTAGGAATAAAAATTCTGGTTCCAACTGCTATCTTAAGTTGAGGACTAATTATACCATGAGCTGGAGTAACATCAAGATGCACAATGGGGAAAAATGAAACTGAAATTAAATATAAAGAAGATCAAACTAAGGACAACAGGTAGAACTAGCCTTAAAATTGCCAACCAAAATATCGATGTGATGGATAGCTTCTCCCTTTTAGAATCAACTATTAACAAGAAAGGACCATGCATCAAAATTTGGTTACAGGCTAGCAGTTGCTATAGCAACCATTATTTATTTATTTATTTATTTATTTAATGTATGATGAAAACATGACAGAAGAGAAGTAAACCTATGTACACCGTCCACATAATTATAAATAAAACTTCTATGGCGGTATGGCAGCGGCCTCATAATAGATGTCCAGTTCAGCTATCCAGGCGATCACCTCTGGCATTGCAACCATGAAGGCCTTGAGAAAGAAATTTAAATCCTGAGATGTGTCTATGCTTACAAAGATCAGAGTCATGGAAGCTTTGTGACACTCTATGGAAGTGAAAGCTGGATTTGAAGAAGAAGGATTGGAAGAGTATTGATGCTTTTGAGCTTTGGTGTTGGAGAATACAGTGGACAATACAGTGGACAGCCAAGAAAACAAACCGATGGATCAAGGAACAAATAAACTCAAAATTCTCACTAAAGGCACAAATGTCTGAGCTTAAATTATTCTACCTTAAAACATCGTGCAAAGATTTAGTTTTCTGGAACAGGCTCTAATGCTGGGAAAGAAAAAAGAAGAAGAGGATGACCAGCAGCAAATTGGATTTTAAAAAGATGTTGGCTAATTTAAAAATATGTTGGATAACCATTTATCTGAAGTGATGTAGGGTTTCCTGCCTAGGCAGGGGGTTGGACTAGAAGACCTCCAAGGTCCCTTCCAACTCTGCTATTCTATTCTGGATGGACTTAATTGTGTGCAGATGGGTATATCATTTAAATAGCTGGAAAAAAATTATGGACATATTGTCACGTACAATATCATGTGGTTGCTAGGAGTTGACAGTGATGAGATGCTCCATATCATCAGTTAATCAATGTAAGGGAATTGTACAGGCAATTTTCTGTATTCATGCCAGCAAAACTCAGCAGAATATTGAGAGTAACATCTATTTTAATATAGATTTATTGCTTAATTTTATAAAACGTTTCTATATAATTTATCTTTTGTGTATTGGTTTTTCTCAGTAATTTTAACTTATCCCAGTAATTCAAAATTTAAAAGTATTATTATATTTATGATTCAAAAGAATCCTTATTCTTGTCTATTCCTCATTCATCATCTTTGAGAAGTATGAATCCTTGACAGTTTGAATGTTGTAGCAGAAAAGTGAGATAGAAACATTTTAAAACAATATACATTTAAAAGTGTGTTAGAAACATTTTAAGTCACTATATTTTAAAATCACTTACTAGTGCAATTGCTTTTCACTTGTACTATATAACTTGATTTTTGGAACATTTACCATTTTGTTTTTTGCAGGGGCCAGAACTGCTCAGCAAATACATTGGAGCAAGTGAACAGGCAGTTCGCGATGTATTTAACAGGTTGGGTCCAGTAATATAGTGTTGTTTCCAGAGTCTATTTTTATGATCACTGCAAAAAATAGTCACTGAATTTGCTAAAAGGCAATGTGAGAAAGACAGGGCAAGAGGGCTTATGAAAGAGATGAAATACAGCTAGTATTTGGCCTTACAACCATTTGTTTAGTGATGGTCTCAGTTATGTCACTGAAAAAAAAATGACTTTATGGCTATTTTTAACACTTACAACTACTGCAGTACTCCACTGCAGTAGTCCCATGGTCACATGAACAAAATTCAGAAATTTGGCAATTGGCATATTTTTATAATAATTGCAGTGTCCTGGGTCATATGATCATTATTTACGACCTTGTGATAAGAAAGTCAATAGGGAACCAAATTCACTTTGCAACCATGTTACTAACTTAACTTAATGCTTTCACTTAAGAAAGATTGTAAAATGGGGCAAAACTCACTTAACAACTGTCTCGCATAGCAATGGAAATTCTGGGGGCAATTGCAGTAATAATTCGAGGACTGCCTGTATCAGATTTTGCTAATTTCACACTTTCACTTTTGGTAGATGATATTTTGTTTCTTCAGTCTGAAGTGTATTTCTATTGCAGAGCTCAAGCAGCCAAGCCGTGCATACTTTTCTTTGATGAATTTGATTCTCTTGCTCCTCGAAGAGGTCACGATAACACTGGTGTAACTGACCGAGTTGTTAATCAACTGCTGACTCAATTAGATGGTGTAGAAGGCTTAAAAGGTATATATGTATGCATTGTCCAAAATCAATCATAAAATCAAAGTAAAACAAATATAGTAAATAAAACAATAAAATTACATTGTTAAAATCTGAAATGGTAATTAAGGTGCATTAGGTGGTTTCTAGAAACCATGGTTATTGATAAAATTTTTGCAACCTTCTGAGAATTTAATATTGTAAAGGAAGAGCATAAATCTCATAATCAGAGGAGCAGTTCAAATTGTGAACTCAGATTGTGAATTTTCATCCTTATTGTGCATATAATAGACATTTAAATAACACAAGTGCAGCTTTCATACATAAGTTTAGTCTATCTGCTAAGTAACATTTTCAGTGGGGCTTTGGGTGAAGTGTCTTGTTTATATAGGTCCCGGCTGGTCGATTGGTCTTATGAAGGGTTGAATCACAAAACTGATTGACTCACAAATCTGGTTGAATCACAAGACTGATTCTGGTCTTGTGATTTCTGTCTGGTTGCTGTGAGGCACGAAATTCAGCTCTGTTAGTTCTGTCATTGATTAGTGATTTGAGTCTCCACTTCCTTATTAGTCCGTATGCTGGCTTTAAGTCAATGTTTAGGTCAAGTTGATGAACCCGTTGATAAAATGCCAGGCTTCGATATACTCGCATGCTTGACGGGTTTTGACGTGGCCAATGACTTCAGCTTCCTTTGAGTCAAACCGTATTGTTTGTTGGCGATCAGGGATTTTGGGTCATGCCGCTTGACAGCCAACTAGTGTTCTTGAATTCTAGTTTTTAACTGTCGTCCTGTCTGCCCAACATAGAACTGGTTTACAATTGTTGCAACTGATTCTGTATGTTATGTTAGTTCTGGTCTTCTTTCTGTGTTCTGTCTTTGATTTTTGTAAGTTCCTGCCTGAGTAGGAATGTGGGTTTGTGGGCTATTGTTATTCCAAGAGATTCCTGAGAGATTAATTTTTTAACGTGAAAAGTGAAACCAGGCCCGTCAGGTATAGATTCATCCACCTTGGACATGGGGTTTGCTGCATTGAGATATACTGTAGACAGAAATACAGTAAATAGATTTATTTAATAACTTTAAAACAATAAAATAAAAAGAGTCTCCAATTCCTTGTAGTTATGCCAAGATTTGCCATTTCCTTTTTTTCAGCATTAAGTAGAATTTAATGACTCAGGACCCAAGACAAACACCAACTTTATACAAACTTTATACAAAAAAAAAAGGTTTTGCCATTTCCAAGAGTTGCCCTGAATTGAAGAAAAGCATAGAATGGCATTATATTGTTTAAAAAACCCAATCTGTCCCTATTCCTCAGTCTTATAAGATCTATCACTATTGCTGAATGTACACTGAGAGCTTATGCACCAGTGACAAATTCATTGTGTGTCTAATCACACTTGGCCAATAAAAAAATCTAATTCTAATAATTCTAATTCTAATAAATAATTCTAATTCTAAATATTCTATAGTCACTGGCAATTATTACTACTGAATTTGGGAATTGGGAGATGAAACCTAATACATAGATTCAAAGAAATCCCAGCCACCATTAATTTGGATGATATGACTGTAGGGTGGGAAATAAACCTTTATCAGAATCTGATTAGTCTGATCAACTTTCAGAGGAATAGCCATGATCAAACTTTTCACACAAAAATAGGCAGAGTGTGAGAGTATGGCATATCAGAAATCAAATATAACAATTAAAATATATAATTAAGCAAAGTATCAAAATAAGTAAAAAAAACAAACAAACAGTTATTATTACATTCTCATGTCTGATACTTTCAGAAAGATGATTGGCAGATTTTTAGTAACAAATATTCTTAATTTGATTTTAGGAGTTTATATTCTAGCAGCCACTAGTCGTCCTGATTTGATTGACCCTGCTCTTTTGAGACCCGGTCGATTGGATAAGTGTCTATACTGTCCGCCTCCTGATCAGGTAAAGAAATAAAATACAATGCCAGATGTTACATTAGGCAAAGCTTGTTTTCCTCTGTAAAATAAAAAGGCAGAATGAAACGTATTTCCTGACAATCACTAGTATTGCATGAAATCAGTGATAGTATGTTCTTCTCTTAACCTGTTGTAAGCATGAAGTCAGACCAGGTATTACATAATTATGACCTCCAAGTCTACTGATTTTATTACCATCTCAGATATCAAGCAGGCAGCTTGACAGGTCATTATAACCCTATGCAGCAGCTTCTTCCATTTGTAGAAACTCATAGTTTTAAATAGTGTTCAAAAATTAAGCCATACTATTAAATATTTTAACTGAAATTTTCCATTTTCTCCAAGATCTTCTGAACACATTTAAATTATTCCTAAATTGTCACTGGCACAACACCATACTCTTAATATTAAACTAATTATATTTGAAACATTTTGATTTCCAGATCTATACCTGATCTTTTCAGTTGAATTAGGCTCAGAATAGGCCATGGTGTGTTCTTTTATCCTATAGTGTGTTTAAAAATAACAGTACTGTACAAATATTCTTACCTATCATCTTTAATACAATGTATCATAGGGCAATATTGACAAAAACTGAAAGGCTGCAGTAGAATATCTGTTTGTGAATAAAAAGACATTATATTTAATTTCATTCACTAAATGTTTTATTTCTGTAAATGACATTGGGGATGTAGTCATCAGAGAGAATGTTATATTTTTTCAGAATTTTAAAGATAAAGATTAATCATTTTTATTTAGATCTAGGTAAGCTTTCAGTTAAGAAAAAATAATGAAAATGTATTTACTCTACAGAATAGGTCATTTATTTCCTATATCTTTCTGTGTGCTACCTTCATTTCAGCAGAGTCCCCTTTCCTGGTTGACAAAGAGTTTCTAAGGATAAGAATCCATTCTTTTAATAACAAAGTTTCTTATAATTTTCTAAAGGTGTCCCGATATGAGATTTTAAAAGCTCTGAGTCATTCTCTCCCTTTGCAACATGATGTGGATTTTCAGTATTTGGCAGCAAAAACTGAGCATTTCACTGGGGCAGATTTAAAAGCTTTATTATACAATGCCCAATTAGAAGCAGTGCATGCTAACTTGAACTCAACTTTGCCCCACGTAAGTATACTGAAATGTAAAAGAATTTCCTTAGCCTTTGGTTTATAATTTCTAAAATGAGGCAATGGTTGGGAAAATCTCAGATAGTTAGTAGCTGGAGCGTTTAAAATATCTTACTTAAGAACATATTTTACATTCTTAATATTTCCAAAATATTATTTTGACTTCGCTGCACTGTAAAATAGTTATGAAGTCGAGGTGAATATTAAAAACTTTTGGCTTTGAAAAACAAATTTCACCCACATTTCTATGAAATTCCAATGATTTAAAAGCTTTGGTCATATCTATTTTGGTATTGAATATTGTTCCATCACTTAAAGCTCTGAAAATATGCTGGCTGTAAAGTTGTAGAATTTATTATTCTGCAGCAAAATGTAAAACTTTTCAATGATAATGCAATGTGATTGTATTCTTTGATTGAGATATATTTTCCTTCCTTTCTGGGGTTGACCACATACAGTAGTGTCCACAAGGAATTCAAAACAGGCAAGATGGCCAATGGAGGTTTGGGGTTTGGGTCATTATATAGAATATACTGCTGATTACATATTATACAGTGAATATGTGCTTTTTTACTGATGTATATTTCTGTTCTTTTATTTATTTTATTTAACAACAGGATTTCTTGATTTTAACGCTTTCTTTCATTAGTCATTTCAAATATGCAAATATGTATCTTGCCAGCTTATCTATTAAACATTTCTTTTCTTGTTGCTTTGAAATGTTTTGCTGCTTATCCAAGTTCTTGATTCTGAGTAATTTGCTTTGATAAGCAAACATTTTGAACCAAAAAGAAATTCATATGATTTTTATGATTTATTATGGATATTGATTTAATTCTTAGTTGGGAGGTACCTGCATTTGGTATCAGATAAGTGGCTATATAAATGTGATGGATGGATGGATGGATGGATGGTGGATAGGTAGATAGATAGAATATTTTATCACCTTAGTCCAAAGCCTAGAAGGGAGGGAGTAGACCATCATTTCTTAGGGAGGAGATCATATATTTTAAGAGATTCTAATTTTATTTATTTTCTCCTCAGGAGGTAGGTTCCAGCTCAGATAGTGATCTTAGTCTATCTTCAATGGTTTTCTTAAACCAAAGTAGTGGATCAGATGATTCTGCCAGAGATGGAGAAGGAGGCTTGGAGCAATCATTAACTTCCCTTGAACTGTGTGACCTGCTTCCTGAGGACCCAAGATCTAACATCTACCGCCTTTACTTTGGCAGTTCCTATGAATCTGAACTTGGCAATGGAACTGCTTCAGAAATGGTAAACTTTTCCACTTTGCTTAATTTCTTGTTTCCCCGGTGATTTAAAAATCATACCATTGATTTTTTAAAATTCAGATTTCTTTTCTGGAGTGGTAAAATAAATAAAAATAATTCCATACATATAAAATCAGCAAAAGGAAATTTGAGTTTGCTTCTCTGGATCAGTACTTGTTCAAAGAATTTTGTATTCCACTCAACATTTTGCATTGATGGGATACTTTGCATTGATGCATACTTTAAAAATCAGTGGACCTTTTTGTATTTGCACTTTTCCCCTTTAGCTTCTTTTGCTTCTACTTCATTTCAAAAAAGAAAACTGTTTCCCTGAATCATTGGCTGAATAATGCTGTAACATAGAACAGTGGTTCAGATATAGAACATACAGGGGTCCCCATCCCCCAGGCCGTGGCCTGCTGGGAATCGGGCCATGGAAACAGCGGGTGAGCATGTGGAACTCCATTTGCACAAGTAGCAGGCATATGCACAAAACCATCCCTTCCTCACCACCATTGCCACTGCTCATCTATAGAACCAGAAAGGTTGATGACCACTGAAATAAAATTAGGATTGATCTTTTCCTAGATGCTTGTGCTACACAACAAAAATAGGGGGGGAAACTCTATACAAAACTGTGATAAAAATGTGGATACCATTATGCATATGATACAAATTTATTCCAAACTAGTAGACAATGTGATATTATGATCCCCATTAATAATATTAACACCTTTAAATGCAGAGATACTAATACAAATACATTTCATTATAGACTTTTAAGTAATTTTAAAAATCTTGATCAACAGTCTTTTCTAGCCACCCCATAGTTCTGTCCAACACTTTTATTTCTTTTCATGGAAGAAATAACTGTAAGTTGTTCTGTTTGATCAACAACAGCTGCTTTATCTTTTGTGCAAAGTGGTGAGAAATTAAGAAAGTGAGTTGTTTCTTCTTTTCTTTCCCTGTTTTCCCTATTCTTTTTGTCCTAACCCATTCCGTGATATTTCTGATTATGCTCAAATTATCCAATCTCAGAATGTTCCTGTTTCCTATCCTACAATTTGCAAATTCAGCTGATCCTGGGTCTTTTCTTTCACTACTTTTCAGTAAATAGGAGGTGGTCTGTAGTATTCTAGTGCCAAGCCACATCAGAACATTGCAAACCTCTTCTGGAAGATTCATCCTGGAATGAGACAAGCCTAACCTCAGAATGGCCAGATTAGTACACTCTGGGAAAAGAATGGAATGTTTTGGAAAATAGAACATTCAGGCACTAAATGTTCAAGATTTACATTTCTTCCTTAACTATTTCCTGCAAAGTAATTTAAATATACATATTTATGTTTTAATTATTTTGCTTAAAATTAGTAGTTGGATAAAACATTCCCTGAAGCTTATCTTATTGAATATTCATTATGGTAAAACTTTTATTGAGATATTAATAACTTAAGTGAATTGTTAACTCTTTTTATGTTTCCCCTTCTTCTCTCCATAGAGTTCTCAGTGTTTTTCAGGATCAAACTCCATAAACCATGAATTAACCAGCATAACTCTGAAGGATTTAGTATCTTCTCAGCCTCCAGCCTTAACCTTAAGAACAACTTTACAGGAAGGTTTCCAAGAATGTAATCAAGAACAAATAGAACAACTCAGGGCAGAAATCAGTGCCATAAAAGCGAACTACAAAAGCATGAATGGAGTATGAGAAAAACTATAATTTTCTTCTCAGAGTAGTATTTTTCGATATGGTGTTACTAACTTAGAGTCTGCAATTACAGCAAAACCATGGCCTAAACTATTGTTTTCACAGCTTCCATTTATAAACATGTTGTCCTAATTCAGACATTAAAACATGCATTTATGATTGAGCATTTATTACTCATAAGATTCAAATTACTGTACTGTATTGACCCAATAGGAATTAGAACAGAAAAGGCTGTTGCACAAAGTTGCAAAATTGGGAGGAGGAATTGTCTGTCTTTTGGTAAATGTGACTTTTTTTTTCTTTTCTTCTGGATCAAATTATTTGCACCTTTGTTTTTCTTCAGTACTTTTTCTTTCCCTGTACAACATCTTTCTATATATCCTATATCAATCTAGGTGTCTTTTCTTTATCTCTGCTGAAATGAGGAAGAGTGTATTTGTATGGCTATATGAGAATGAAGAGAGAAAATTAATATTTTAATTAATTGACATCACCTAGCTGACACTGACAACTATGCAAGATTGTATCTGGTTAATAACTGAATCAGATATTGGGAATTTCACATTTATTCCATGTTATTTCATTGTTGCCAAGGGAAAACATGGATTATTTATGAAGTCACAAAGAATTGTCATTGACTCTAAGAATTCCTTTTTAATTTTAACTAGTATTTTTTTGTATTCATCCTGCTTTTGGGAAAGGAGATAAGGGTAGCTCTTGGCAGATATATATACATATTATGTATACACGTGCCAATGTATCACAAGCATATATTTTCTCCAGGATTGGCAACACTAATTTGAAAAGATGGGCAAGCTGGCTATTGCGCAGGAGTTACTTCATAACTATGTGGTTTGTCAACAACTAGCCTGTCATACCAGGTCATCATGTCAAAGAATTCTCAGAAATGTTTGGAGGGAGTATTGTGTAATCTCACCTCAGCTTGCTATAAATCTGGATTTGACTGTAAAATTTGGAAAATAATACCATACTCTGTCTTAAAACCATGTTTAGTAGAATCTCCAAGCTCAGCTATCATTATCAGAGATTTTAAAATGTAGTCCTTTAAAATATGTTTAAATTTTACATTTTTAACACGTTAAAATATTTTTCCTTAATTTATTTTCCAGGAGGAAGGCACTACCTGCATGTCATCAATAGCCAAGAGAACTTTAAATATTACTCAGATTCATTTAATGGCTGCTCTTGAAAGTACAAAGCCTTCCATTAGTCAAGAAAACTGGAAGAGGTTTGCTGAACTGTAAGTATCTGAGGAATATATGAACTATTCTTTTAATGTTGTCTATAAAAATTCTGGAAAACTAGTTAATTTAGTTTATTTCAAAAATATCAGAAACATATTTAAGGATCTTAAAATTCATAGAAAAAACATGCAGTCATATACAGTACATAACGTGCAAGGACATACACCTATGAGTGGTGCAGCTTTTCATTCTGTAAAATTGATTATATGGTGGCATAGATTAATTTCCCTATGATCACTGTTTATTATACATGTAGATTTTGTGTTTTGTGCAACATTTGATTAGGATGTTTCAAAGGATCTAGGCAAGGGAGCAATCTTCCTATTAGTTTCTCCTGTGTACCCATTGAAAAGATGTTCTCATTGTGTTCTCTTTTACTCTCAGAGTACCAGAACTACAAAGAATGTTTTCTTTCTTAACATTTGTCATTAAGATGATCTGTACCTTCAGTCATCTTTGGCTATATTCCACAACTTGCATTGCTTTATTTTTGCCCTTGGGATTTTTTTCTTTTTTTATTACACGTGGACTTTGTATTTCATCTTTTTGCTTAGGGCCTCCAAAATTGACTAGGGAGTGCTCTAGTCTAGTGGCACTGTATTAATGACCAGACATCACACAGCCTTTTATACCTTGTTAACTGTTGTTCATTTGCAAACTTTTGTTTGTTCTGATACCAATACTTGTTTGGTTCATGGTTCTGATTGTATAGCACTGTCAATGTATCTTAACCAGGGGTGGGATACTACAAGTTCGCACCTATTCACTAGAACCGGTTGTTAACACTCTAAGCAGTTCAGAGAACTGGTTGTTAGAAGAAATTACTGGCCTAATCCTGTAAGGAAGACAGGAAGGGAACATTCTGGTATTGCTTACAGAAACTGCCTCTCTGTTAACCCTTATTACATTCTTGGCAGGACTAGACTTCCTGTCTCAGGAACTTCTCTGGAGTTATTGTTCCCCTCCTTTGCTGGTACTTTGCTTGTGTGGAGTGACCATTCAAAGTTACAATGGCACTGAAAAAAGTGACATATGACTGTTTTTCACACTTACGACGTTGCAGCATCCCCACAGTCATGAAAGGCCAGACGAGGAGATGCGTGCCTCAGTGTGAGTGATATTGAGTTGGTCATGCCCAGCCAATAATATGACCACCAAGCCACACCCACCAACTTAGCCACACCCACAGAACCAGTTGTTAAAATTTTTGAATCCCACCCCTGATCTTAATTAAATTGATATGATCATCTACTTAAGTTTCAGCAAAGTCCATCCTCAGGAATATTCTCATAAGTATTAGATGAATATATATGAAATAATTTCACTCCATTGCTCTTAACGTTTTGGATCCCAGTGATAGTAAAATGCAACAAATACATGGCCATTGATTCGATCAAATCAGTGTTATTTACTCAGTTTTTTAAGTATTTATATTAGTTTTAATATACAAATAAAATACAAATAATCATTTAAGATTTTTAAGTCTACTTCCAAAATTGAAATGTAGAATTTGAAATTTGTTTTTAATCATGCATGTTAAATAGCACTATTTCATATTCTCTTTATTCTCAAGCCTTACAATTTAAGAAGCTCAAAATATTGACATGCTTGGTAATCTATAAAAGAAGAGTACTTGCAACAGTACTTCCAATCTCATCTGTTTGTATGCAAGTTAGATTAAAGATGCCCACACACTCCTATAAATGCTATTAGTACTAGGGAAAGGATCTACAGATATCTGAGCTGTAAACATTTTGATTCTGTGAAACTAGAGTCTATACAACTGAAAAGTCCATTTAATCTATGAGGTCTAGTCCCCTGCTTAGTACAGGAATCCAGTTGAAGCATCCAGGAAGTATGCCTATCTATGTTCTGGGTCAATCTAGAGAACAGAAGTCTTTTACCAGTCTAAGCTTTTGGTTACATTCTACCCTTGCTGTTAAGATTCAAATTGAATCTGCTTCCCTATAGTTTAAACATATTATTCCTGTACTCTTGGCGGGTGAGGAGATGCAGAGAACAGGACTTGGCTTTCTTCTGGCGATAGCCTTTCAAGTTTTTGACTAGTAGTGTTATCATAGCCCCCAAAACTGGATATCAACTGCTCTTGATTACTATTTTCTGTGATTTGCATTGGTTCTGTTAAGTCTTCTACTATCTGCATCTGTGAAATGTTTTTTTTCTTCAATGGATGCATAACAGGTCCTTTATTCTTAAAGATGGCACCATCCCAGTGGGTATTTGCAGTGCTTTGTCCCTAATAGTCTTATCTTCCTCTAACCAGTTGATACTAACAACTTTGTCACCACTTCCTATCACGTGAAAACTTCCCAACCAGTAACTTGTTCATTTTGATGCTGCAATTTACTCCACCAATTATTCAGTAAACTGTCTCCAAAGCTGCTTTCTTCCACTTTCTTCTTTGCTGCTGCTTTTTATTCTCCGGTGTTGTTTTGCTTAAATCTGTTGGCTTTGCTTTCCAGGGCACTGGTGGGTACTTTAGGATTAGATAAGATAGATACCATGCATAGAATTGGAGGATCATCAGATGTGTTGCACTTCCATTTCTTGACTGATAAACTTACTGTAGGATATTATTGATCCTTTATTACCTACCAAGATATACAAAACATGAATAATATGTTCATATATGACAGTCCCTTTCTATGTCAGAATCCTTTAACCAGAAATTAAATTGCCCTGTCTCCAAATCAGTAGCAGGGTATCTAGCTACTCCATTAAGATATTCCATGTAAGTGACCATATGCTGTCTGCTAGGAGCCAATCCCGTGTCAGGATTTCAATTATACTGAAATCCTGGAAAATCCATCAAGTTAGAAGACAGCTTGCTGATTATTTCTCTGTAATATCAGAATATGACAGGTACAGCAGATCAGGGAACAATCTTCACAGAATGCTCTGTTCTTTATTAATGTAAGTTATAGTAACACAATCTTGAAAGCTAAAGAGAATTAAGGCAGAGATGGTTTGTATTTCTTCCTTCCTTCCCAAGGTTAAAATTAATCTTAAAATTAAGTTTTTCTCACTCTACAGGTTCATCTCAATAGTTCTTTACATGCATAAAAAAATCAAAGCAGACTATTCAGTAACTCATTCTTCATATTATGTGCCTTAATAATCAGCTGCTTAGTTGCTTAGTGCCTGTATAGTAGTAACTCTGAATGCTGGAATGTTCTGATTGATACTCTGCATAAGCTCAGCACACCTATGAGAGGCAAACCACTGCTCAGATGGGCTCTTAAATATTAATGATTTCACATAGGCAGCTTCTTCAGTTCTGGACTCTTTTGAATCCCCTTTGAACAGGGGTGGGATACGACATGGTTAACTACCAGTTCGGGATTTACAAGGTTCAGTGATTTATGATGTGCTTCCCTGCACGCTGCACGTGCCTGTAAATCGTCATCAGCATGCTGTGTGCAGAGAAGCAGCCTTTGAAACAGCCCTCTTCCTGCTTTTTTAACTGCACCTGTGCCTCGTTCGGCAGCTGAAGTTGAAAAATCAGGAAATAAAGATCAGGTAACAGCCCGGGTGGGCGGATGGGCAAAAACATCAGCAGACATAGAACCGGTTCTATGCCTGCTGCTCTTCAGAGCTACTGGTTCTACAGAGGTGGACAGAACCGGTAGAAACCCACCCCTGCCTTTGAAGCTGGGATTATGAGTAAAACCATAGACAAGCTTGGACCCAGACTCTGCTTCTCCTATTCCTGTGAGTAGGGCCTTGGTCCCTTTCATTCAAAGCTTCAATTTAGCAATGACAGATCATTGTATCACTATCATACAGGTAGTCGTCAAATGTGGGCCACTTGCCATGTACCCAAAATATGACAATATGACTACAGGGACCATCAAAACTTTGAGTATGGGTTATAGATAGTCTTAGGGAAATCTGCCGGAATTTCCAATCATAGGACAGGAACCATTTATATAATATTCTAGCTTTTAAAATATCAGCCCTTTTCTTTGTAACTTACAATAATTTTGATTATTATTCAAATTTGTATTAATTATTTACATTTTAATATTAACTATAATTAAGTATTTTAAATCTATTCTGTTTTTTTTTCAGTAGAGGCTGGAAAAAAATAGTAGAAACATTTTTATGACTTTCAAAAAATTATGCTAAATTAATTATTAAAAAATTTCCTTGGAATGGGTTTAACCCGAATATTTATCTCATACCAGAGGTGGTATTCAGCAGGTTCTGACCAGTTCTGGAGAACCGGTAGCAGAAATTTTGAGTAGTTCAGAGAACCAGCAAATACCACCTCTGACTGGAAATTTTACAGTATCCTTCCCCTGCCACGACCATCAAGCCACGCCCACAGAACCGGTAGTAAAAAAATTTGAATCCCACTACTGCCTTATACGACATTTTCTTGGTACTAATATGCTCCTGTTTTCTTTCTTTTCTTTTCATTCTTTTTCAAGCTATGAAAATTTTCAAAATCCAAAGAGAAAAGAATCCAGTGGAGCAATTGTCAAACCAGGACAAAAAGTAACATTAGCTTAACTTCTGTTAAAGAAATAGTAATCATGTTTACTAATAATTTTCTAGCAAAGCGTTTATTTGCTAAATTGTATCTATGAATAGTCTATGTTACTCTTAATATTGCAAAAACATTTGTTTATGTTAAATTTTACCTATCAATAGTCTGTTACTATTAATATGATAAGGACATTTAACTAATTATTTCATGATTATTTTGCATCATTTTAATTTTCAAGGTATGTTTTGCTGAAAACTATATTAAAACTTTTTGAGATATTACCTTTATTTTGTATGCACTTTTTTTTTCTTGAGGGGATTGGCATTCTTGTTAGTTAGTCTCTTGCTCTTTCAGAAATAAAATTCAGCAATTTAACAACTGCCAGTCTGTTTTGAATAACTTATTGCATTTAAAGAAAAGTGAAAGCTTAATTATCAATATTTTAAAAAATATTCTAAGCAATAGCTTTTTAAATCAACTCACCCTATTTTATAGAGGGTGAGGGCAAATGATTGTAATAGAAAACTTCATATTCCAATATCTGCTGAAAAACTGAGGCATCTAAGAGTGAAGCATCCAACAGAACTTGCTGGCAATTTTATTTTTAAAATGAAAATAAATTTAATGCTCCCATCAGGGAATAATTGGTATGTATCAAAAGTATCAGCCACTTTGAATGAAAGCAGTTACACTATGTTGGTAGCCCAGATTAACTGGAGAAGAAAATCTGAAGAAAACATATTGGAATGAATCAAAGTAAAGAGTGATAACATACTCTTAATGTAGTTTGAGAATCTAAAGCAGGGATATCAAACTCAAGGCCCTCGGGCTGGATGCAGCCCACAGGGTGCTTAGATCTGGACCATGGGACCATCCTGGAAACAGTGAAGAACTGGCCCACGGTGCCTCTGCCAGTGAAAATGGAGCTTGGGAGGGCCACATGCAAGCTCCATTTTCACTGGCAGAGGGTTTCAGGAAGCCGTTGCAGCTGAAAACAGAGCTTGGGAGCCAGTTTTCACTGGCAGACTGCTCGGGCCACCACCAGTGCCCCCGACACGAGTGACATCAAGCTGGCCACACCCAACCTGGCCACTCCCACTCCAGCCCCCCAAGGTCAAACACAACCCTGATGCGGCCCTCAATGAAATCGAGTGGTAAATAGGGATAAGGGAACTTGGAAAATGATACATGAAAGCACAGATACAAATGAACTCCATGAAAAAAATCCCCGTTCTGGGCAGTGTACAATGTAATCAATGTAATATATATACAGCATAAATTAACAATAAATGTTAAAATTAATTTAAGTTTTAAAATGCTTAAAATTACATAACATAAAATTTCAAAAAAATTATCAAAAATTTCAAAAACAGTGGGAAGACTTCTTATGGGGTCAGCTAGCTGCACAGTTGCATGGTCCCCTGTGTCTCCATGCAAGGATGTGATTTATTACAATCTAAAGGGCACCTTCAAACATAAAAAATTAATAGGTTTTTTTTAATTGGCTATAGCCAAATAAGTAGTAGTAAGGCTGTAGACAACAGGAAAGGATTTCAATATATCTATATGAAAAAGCTGGCTGCCACAAAGTAAATACGTAAGATGATTTACCTATCATTTAGTTCAAACAACAGTGCATAGTAATTTTCTACCACCCAGTTCCATGTTTCTAGATAATATAATTAAATAAAATTAAATGTTTTTGCTTCTATGTATACTCTGCAATATTGTAAATTCTTAATTGTTAATAAAGTTTTAAAAACTATTTGGTTTTTATTTCATAAATCTTGCATCAAAATGTACACACGCTATATTTAGCTTTCAGAAAATTTCCCAAAGAATGCTAGTGGTATCAGCATTACTTTTGACACTGAACCTTCACAGGATGTAAATTTGAGTCAGTATCTTATTTCAAGCCTGGAGCCAATTATTTATGCACAACAACGTCTGTATCTGATGTAACCAGCAGGTCAGCATTCTATGACTAAATCCCTGTATCTCACACACTGCTCATGTGATAGGACAAACCCTAAATTCATTTTCTCAGTATTCATTTCAGTCACTAGACGCTGACATGCTAGCTTATCCTTTCACTGATCTAATGGCCTATGCTCTCCTCACTTGACCTATCCAACTGACCATGAATAACCTTTCCATGCTAGCCATTAATTTTTCTCAAAAATTAGTTTACTATTTCTTGTCACAGCTATTCTATATTCAGATCTTTTTCTTGATTTGTTTTCCATGCCTTCAAACACTGTCAGATAATTTTTTTGAAGTTTTTGTCATTTCCTAAAAGTTTATCAGTTAAAATCTTTGTCATTTCCAAGATTCATATTTCAATAAATTGTTTCAGTTAAAGAAAATATTATTTCCAAATTAGTCATTTTAACTGCCTGAATGTTTAATTCCCTCTAGTTTTCATCTGTAAACTTTCTCAAGTCTCAGTAATATGGGTTTAGTTCCATTTCAGTTAGTTCCCTCAAGTATATTATTTAATTTTATATTCATTTTTCAAATTTTATAGCAAAATAGCTAAAACTGCATTTTTTTTCTGGTCTCCAATCTCTTAACATTTTTTTTAAATAAAAAAATGCTTTTTGCAATTGTGTATTATTATATAGTGTGTATTACTATTAATGCTTAAATCTACTTTTAATTTTTTATACTTTAGAAGCTCAGATGTTTTGAAGATCTCTAATATCCATAAAGTGATTAAATTAAACATTTCTGAATGTAATTAGGAAGTGAATTTGGCTGCTTAATCTATATATATAAAAGCGAACTACTACTCACGCCATCATCACAACATCTCTAGAACCATAAAGCCTACAAACTTGAAATTTGGCACTTATGTTCCTCTTGACTTCTAGGTGCTCACTAAGAAAGGATTTTTCAAAATGACCATCAGTGTATTAGTATTTCCTATATTAACACGCTCTGATGCTAAAGAGTTCTACTCTCCCTCCCCACCTGAAATCTGTTTCAAATGCAGAACACAAGCAGAGTTCAGTTTCAGAGCACCAAGCAGCTTTAGTACAGAATAGTTGAGCTAAGCCACTCCTTGCTGTCTCCTTGCTCACACAGCAAATACTGTTTCAGTTTCCAAATAGCCCTCAACTCACACACACTGACAGGATGCTAGCCAGGTGAATACCGATGGATACTGGAAGGTAGAGATAAAATTTTATTTTCCTTATTTCCTCTCAAAAAACTAAGCCTGACACATAATTTCGTAGCGAAGCACGAGTATAGAGCTAGCATCCTTATGAAAGGCTTAGCCACTGCTGAGATAAAAAATGTTGTCTCCCACGGCTCCTGCAGGATCAGTACTCATGGATGATCTTCTGATCTCTCCTTTTCTGAAGAAATTCGAAGGACCTGTCTACTTGCTGGTTCTTCACTGCAATCATTGTCTCTGCTCATTACAAATGTCTTCAGTCAAGCATGACTCATACTGGAAGACCATGTAATAAATGTTTTTTAAGACAAAACAAAAAATCATAGTAACTGCATACATATTTTCAAACTTACCAAGTGATAGTCTTAATGCTTTTAAGGTTATAGTTGTTGGATATTTTGCAATGACATCAGATTGTTAGATATTTAGCTGATTTGCTGGTTAAATTGAAACTCCTTATTGCTAGAAAGCATGCAAATTCAATTCCATAGAAAGATGGACTTTTTGTTCTCTAGTTCAGTAGTTCTTAAAGGATTTTAGATTTCAGACTAACCCGCTTCTCTGATCAGATTATATTAAAGTCTGTAATCTAGATATCTGGAAATTGTCAGTGATCCAGCTCATAGTTGTCTCAAAGATACTTTTCTTCAAAAGGACAGAACTAATTCTTCCAATCCAATTGCTTTCTGAAAAAAGCACCTTTGAGATATCCAATCTAAGCTATAAACCACTTTTTTTTTCAGTAGCAAATAAGAGCAAGTCTTGAAAAATTTTAATTGCTTATAAAAAATTATTCACTGCAAATAATTCCTTATTTTATTCTATAGTGTTCCCTATTTTCATGTCTTCTTATCACTCCTAACCTAGTATTCTTCAAGGACAGAAGGCTAAGTATACTTTCCCTACTCCTATGGGAATTATTTTTCCTACTCAGTTATGTAACTAATGAACATCATGCAAGATAGATATCTGTTTACACTAGCTATGTTGAGCTTGGCCAGTTTCCAAAACCAAGTCAACTAGCTCAAACTGGAAAGGATTAGTGTTGGTTGAACTTAAGAAACTTTAGATGTGATTCAATAAAATTGCTTTATTTAGCCTAGTGATTCAATAACGCTGCTCATGGAATATTTGGAACTATCAATAATTATTACCTAGACTGTTCTAATAATGATAAAATCAGGCAATAATGCAATTTTGATTTGTTTACAATATCATTATGTGGGTGTGCTGTACACATAGAAACTGTTTCCATGAATATGTAATACAATAGTATAAAAACACAAAATAGATAGCATCAACGAAGTGTTATAATGTAATATAAAATTGCATGCATGCTGGATTCAAAATTGCATGCATATGTAAATTTCCCATTAAACCATTCTTTCTAAGAATAGTTGTAATCTAGTATATTTTTAATAAGGTTCAGAAGCTGACACTTATAGTCCCATCAATATTAAGTTTCCATGCTCATTCCAACTTGCTTAAAATACAGTTATTGAACATTGAAGGGATAGGTCCTTGTACAGTGCAAAAGTGTCTAATTTTTTTCTGGGAAAAAAATAAAATATAATAACCTATGTTTTACAAAGCAAGAATGCAATCCTCTATTTAACCATTAATTGTAAAGTACAATTAATTATGTTTCAGTCAATGATATTTGTTCTTGATTAAGCTACTACCTCCTTCTCAAACCTACAAGAAGATTGGGATTCCAAGTATTCTTCTGCTTGTTTATCTTTTCCTTACCTTCCAGACATTCTTGTGCCACTGACAATTCTTAATAAATGAAGAATTTAGAAACATCAGAAAATATACCTAATCCCATCCTCTTGAAAGTAAATGTATATATGATGTCCATTTATCCTTTCCTGCCAGCTCAAGGTTTCGCATCTGACAATACATGCAACCAGATGCTCGAAATGTGACTTCAAGCTGTGCAAAGTGGATCAATCCATTTCAAAAGCACCTGGTTTCCGCGAAGTTATTTTATTGGTGGTGAAGGTGGTGGAGATTGCTTTTTTTTTAAAGATTAGGAAGGAGCTTCAACAAAAGAGACAAGCTGGGAAAGAACCCGTTCCGTCGCGTATCATCTCCCTGCGTCTCCACATTAGGACGGACAAAAAGTGACAAGGCACCCCACTCCAACCCCGTCAAGCGAAGCCGAGAGGCGAGGGGAAGGGCCAATCGGAAGCTTCGGTCACGCCCAGTGGGCGGGAAAGAAACCCGGCTCGGCCATTCAAAACGGCGTTCAGCCTGAGACGAACCGTCACCGCTTCTGAGGCGGAGTCGCTGCTTTCTTTACGTGTCATTTCCGTCACTGTCTCCTTCCTTTCGCCCGTGAGCCTCCAGCCGGTCGGCGAGCCCGTCGCCTTTCCCCGCCTCAGGATGACCGATTTCAGCGGAGGCTTGCCAAGCGGCGGTGGCGGCGAACTACCCGGTCAAAGAGAACTATCCGCTCGCGGAGCCCGCATCGCCAATGGCGCCGCGGGGCTCCTGGACAAAGGCTTCGATAAGTATCTCGATGACCCTTTCGACGCGGACCAAAACCCTCAGGTATAACAGATTAACAGTGTTGGAAGGAACCTTGGAGATCATCTAGTCCAACCCCCCGCCCAAGCAGGACCCTACACCATTTCTGACAAATGGCAGTCCAATCTCTCTTCTTGAAAGTCTCAACTGATGGCGCTCCCACAACTTCCGAGGGCAAGCTGTTCCATTGGTTGATTGTTCTCACTGTCAGAAAGTTTCTCCTTGTTTCCAGGTTAAATCTCTCCTTGTTCAGTTTCCATCCATTATTCCTTGTCTGGCCTACAGGTGCTTTAGAAAATAACTTAACTTCTTCCTCTCTGTGGCAGCCCCTCAAATATTGGAAGACCGCTATCATGTCTACCCTGGTCTTTCTCTTTACTAGACTAGCCAAGCCCAGTTCCTGCAACTATTCGTTGTATGTTTTAGTCTCCAGTCCCCTAATCACCCTGGTTGCTCTTCTCTGTACTTTTTCTAGAGTCTCAACATCTTTTTTATAATGTGAGCAAAACTGGATGCAGTACTCTAGGTGTGGTCTTCCTAAGGCTTTATAGAGTGGTATTAGTACCTCACTTGATCTCGATTGTATCCCTGTGTTAATGCAATTTAGGATTGCATTTGGCTTTCTTGATGATCTTTAAGTGGAGATATCTTTCCTCTCTTGAGTAAAGCTGCTGTGGAAATAAAATAGAATGTAGGTTGCAGAGTCTTCAGAGATTCTCAGTCATCCAGGTCATGGTTGTCCCAAAAGTGCTTTATTCAGGAAGCAACTGGACTTTCTTGTTTTTTCTTTTGGAGCTTTTCTCCAAGAAGCTTCTTTGGTTTGGACAGGATAATGGGCAATGGAAGGATTTATATTCCTTGCAGACAGCTGGCAATCTGCATCCTTTTAGAGGGTCTTGGATCACTTGGAGGTTTATCTGTGTCCTCAAGGTCACCTGACTAGTACTCCTAGTTCCTGCAGTCTGCATTTTTTTCCCTCTGGAAATCCACTCCTACTCCCACACTTTTCAAAGGATGTTCATCCCAAGTTGTATAGCTAAAAGTCTGTAGAAAAGTTATATAAGTTGATTTTAAAATGCACAAAGTAAATAAAGGTAGTCCTTGGCTTACAACAGTTTAATGACTTTCAAAGTTACAACGGCACTGAAAAAAGTGACATGATCATTTTTCACACTGCCATTGTAGTATCCCCATGATCATGTGATTTACATTCAGATGCTGGACAGCTGGTTCATATTTATGACTCTTGTAGTGTCTGGGGGTCATGTGACCATCGTTTGTGACCTTCTGACAAATCAAGTCAATGGGGAAGCCAGATTCACTTAACAGTGTTACTAATTCAACAACTGCAGTGATTCATTTAACAAATGTCACAAGAAAAGTTGTAAAATGGAACAAAATTCACTTAACAAATTTCTTCCTTAGAAACATAAATTCTGGGCTCAATTGTGGTTGTAAGTCGAAGACTACCTATAATGCTAGCTATCTTTGAGAATCAGATCATTGGCTGCTTCTCATCACCTATGGCAGGTAACATGTAACATTTGCAAATTACTTTAATATTGCTCTTTGGTTTAGTAGATTAACATTTCTGATGCGAAAATTTATTACTTTAAAATTTTGCCATATGGAAATAGAAGATGTTACTGGTGACTTGCCATATTTGTTACTTTTATTCTTAGGGCATTTTGAATTTTGGAACAAGCGAGAACAAGCTTTGTTTTGATTTACTACAGGAAAGGGTAAGTTTGGATTCTTATTAAATGCATTAGGTATCTAAATTTTAGAAATATTTGACAGATTGGTGGATTTGATTTACTATGTTTAAGTAATCTAATAATGTTGACTATGATAGACAACAATGTGACTGGTACATTGGAAGCAACCGATAAATAATCAGCTGGAAAAAGATAATGATCCTAGACACACATTCTTTGCTGTATTGTAATTTCTTCCTATTGATAATTGATATATGAATTGTCATCGGGTTAGTCTGTATAGTAAAGTTCTATATAGTTATGAAAAAAGTATGATCAACTAACCAGTGGTGGGATTCAAAAACTTTTACTACCAATTCTGTGGGCGTGTCTTGGTGGGTGTGGTCATGTGACTGGGTGGGCATGGGTTTTTTTTTGCATCCCCCACTCATTTTTGGGAGCTTCCTAGCCTCAGAGAAGCCTCTGGGGGGGTGTTTTTGCTTCCCTAAGGCTCCTCTGGGGCTCAGGAAGAAAAGGAACAGAGCATGGGAGGGGCACGCAGCACCTCTCCAAGCTCCATTTTGGAAGCTTCCTAGCCTCAGAAGAGCCTCTGGGGGGCGTTTTTTCTGCCCTAAGTCTCCTCTGGGGCTCTGAAAGGCAAAAAATGGAGGGGGGGGGGCTGAGCTCCTCCTTCCATTTTTTGCCTTCCTGGGCCTCACAAGAGGAATCCTGGCACAGCTAATCTTATCTACAGCTGATTAACGGGAGGGGAAAAAAAGAAATACCTTAGGTGAATGTCAGGCAGGCAGGTGGGGTGAGCAAGCATCGGGCAGGAGGGCGACCGGGTGGGGGGCATGGCCAGCCAGAACTTACTACCGGTTCGACGACCCATGCTAAATTCTTGCTACCAGTTCGCCCGATCCAATGCGAACTGGCTGAATACCATCACTGCATCTAAGTAAGTTCATGTAAGTGCTAATTTCCATATTAAAAACACCATGTAAATCAATAGAATCAAGTAACTTATAAGAAGTTTTGTCTCCCTTTCTTTAAACAATGGATAGCTTTCGAAACCTGACATGAATTATTTGGAGCCTCATTTACTCCAATACTCGGATACCCAAGGCATTAAAAGGTACAGTATGAAGAATGATTTCCCAATTAATAAAACATGCTTTCAAACAAATTAACTTATCTATATTTCTAATTCCTCCTGGAATCCAAAGGGTATATGTTTACATATGTATATGTGTATATGGTTTCTATTTCTATCTTCACAATGTGTGGGATACACAGTAAAGGATAGGGAGGCAGGATTCCATTGACTATTCCATTATTTCCTAATAGCAATATTTTGTATTAAAGTTGGTGGGCTTTCTTTTGGTGGATATATTGAAAGAAAAAGGCTGGATAAAATATGATTTCAGTTCACATTCTAATTTATCATCAAATTTGAAGCTTTAGCACCTTTTCAGCCCTATTCTACATTATGCAATTATAATAATGACTATGGCCATTCAATTAGTGAACTCTTAATAGTGTCTATTCAGAAACAAATTATTAAAAACCATAATTTTTAAATTAATAATTGCATATCTTCAGTGTTTTTTCTGAAAATATATTTCTCATATGTTCCAACATTTTTATTTTAAATTTGACAACTATTGTACTGTTTCACTATGAGTGCAAGCCATACTGCTATTTGAAGAGATCAGAAAGATGTGGCCTTCTGTTGCAAGAGCTTTTTCAGAACTGCAGTTGTGATGATATATCTTCAATATGCTTTTGAAAAGTCCATAGATTACTCTCTTGCTCTTCTTTGTTTAAATTCTGTATCATGCTGTAACATATTTTCACTTCTGATGGTTCAGAGAAAATGAAGCAAAATTTAAGTTTTCTCTCTTTTTGCTGATGTGAGTTCCAATATCTTAGAAATTTTTCTTAGGACTTAGTTGATACTTATAGGATAATATCTTTCTAAACATGGAATACTTTCTCATAGAAATTCTTGGTGGTATCTATGATCAACTAAAACAACTTTAAAATATAATTGTGTTTCTTATACTGTAATCCTTTAATTACTGTTTGAGTAATGCTTTTTGCTAGATTTAAAATCAAGATTTCTGAAGTAAAAATCAGTACATTAAATTTATGCTCAAGAGATAAAATCTGCCATATGTTTTTTGAATGCTATCTGTATGATTTTTCATATAACAATATATGAAAATGTTATGGCAAATTATTTGGTTGATGTGTTAATTATGGAAATATATTAATTTTAAATTTTAGCTTCCGAGAAGAAATTGCCAAATTTCTTACTGAATATGCAAATGCTTCAGTACCATTAGATCCAGAACATGTAAGATGAAAGGATATTTTCTTTCTTTATTGTTGGTAACATTTGATGAAATTAAAATATAATTTTTAACAAAGTTGATTAAATTTATTACTTTTAAATTGGTTTGAAAAATATGCTGGGATATGTCACAATATTTTTGTGCTCAAACCAATATCAAATTGTTTAGATAAGCTTTAGATTCCTAACTTCTTCAGGTAATCAGTCCCAGCATAGATATATTTATAATTATAATTTGGAAATATTATTCAGGTTTCTTAACATTTCTGAAAATGTTCTATTTCTATCAGAGTTATCTTCATTCCTAACTCTGGTACTGTCAGCTTACCTATTTAGCATATTTTCCAATTAGTGTAACATTCTCTATGACTGCCTATCAATTGTCACACAATGTGAAAATACTAGTTTAGAAGTAGTACTTGCTTATTGACTGCCTGGACCAGAGGTGTCAAACTTAAGCCCTATGGGATGGATCCGCCCCATGATGTGGTCGGATCTGGCCCAAGAGGTCATCCTGGTCTACCCAATGCGAAGAGGAAAAATCAGTCTGATCTATGCAGTGCGAAGAAAGATCAGACCTGTGTAGCTTCGGTCCAGTCTACCTAGTGTGAAGAGGAAGGATCAGGCCAGTGTAACTTTGGCCCAATCTACCCAGTGCGAAGAGAGATCAGGCCAGCACAGCTTTGGCTTGGTCTACCCAGTCACAGAAGAAACATGCCAGCAGTTTGGGAAGTGGCATCAAGCTGGCCACAATCACCCAGTTGGCTGTGGCTTCCTGAGGTCAACCAGAGCCCTGATGCGGCCCTCAATGAAATTGAGTTTGACACCCCTGGCCTGGACTGTTCAAAGTTATAATGGTTGGTAAAAAAAACCAGCTTTGCAACCAATCCTCATATTAATGATTGTCACAACATTATGCAGTCATATAATCACCATCTGGGTGTTTCACAACCAGCATTTATAGATAACATACTATCTCATGACCACCATTTGCAAGGTTCACAAACAAACAAAATTTATAGAAAACACAAAAATGAAATTGCAAGTTGTGGTCATGTGATATCTTGCTTAATGACTAGTGATTTAATAACGAATGTGGAAGGGACCCTATAAAATAGGCACATCATTTGATTTTTCACTTGGCCACTACTGCACTTAGCAATGGAGTTGCGTGTCCCAGTTGTGGTCAGTAAGCAAGGACTACCTATAGTCCTTAATAATTTCAAATAACATTATAATCTACCAGACATTTTAATGCCATAAGGATTATTAGATACCAGCTAAAACCATGATGTGATTGTTTTTAGACTGGTCCCTTAGTATTTCAAATGATTACCAATGTTGTTAATTGCAACTTGGCATTTGTCTAGATTATTGTGATGAATGGCTGCTGCGCTGTCTTTGCGACTCTTTCAACTGTGTTGTGTGATCCTGGAGGTAAGACAGCTTTAATGTGTGTATGTATGTATGTCAACTCTGAAGCGAACCTGGCTGAAGCCATCTTGTGCTGCCTTATAGTTGCCACAAACTCTGAGAGGGGGAAGGGACCAAGCACCCTGCCAGCTACTTTCTTTGGAAAATGTGACCAGTAACATCTGAGGAGGGAAATATTTGCTCTTTCAATTAGGGAAAAATTGTGGGAACTTTTAGAGACGTTTTTCACTAACTGTGCCAATACAATGTATTCAATAAACGTGTTCTTTGAAGAGTGTATCTTCCTTGGAGTTCTGCTTTTAGCGGATACGTTACTCGGAAAGATGACAATGGGTATATTTGTGCGTGTGTGTGGTTTTCACGCAGTATATGTTACTGTAATAAGTTTCAGAAGTGTCTTTTTAAAAGCATGTTTTCTATTGGCTGAGATCAAGAGGTAATATTTATAGTTAACATTATGTGATTTTCAAAAACACTGCTAAAATTAAACTGCTGGTGTGTACTCTTAAATACCTGAATGTAATTCAAATAAAGTCTCATTAATTCATAATTTTTTAAGCAATGAAAAAGGATAAAATACTGCTAAAATGTTTAGTTGGCAAATAAATAGCATATTAATAAATAGTATTTATTTAAAAACCATTACGATTTATGGAACACAATGATTAAAATTAAGCAAAATAATATATTAGTAAAAGTCTCCTGAAAAAGATTTTCTTTGTTTATGTTTTTTTATAGATGGATATCTAATTCCAACTCCATATTATGGTGGCATCAATTCCAAAACTTGGTTATATGGTGGAATGCAACCTGTTCATGTACCGTTATTCAGTGAGGTATTTTTTAATTAAATATAAAGAAGTGTGTCATTATATTTATCCTTTTTGGTAGAGGGAAGTTCTACTGGCATACTTCTTTATGCCTAAATCATTGACTACAATGACGTTTCCTCAAGTTTGTTCATTGCAATAATTGCAATATCTTATTGAGTTACTAACATTATGCTTTTGGATTTCAGGTAGCTGACAAAGGAAGCCAGCCTTTTCAATTAACAGTTGAAAAATTAGAAGCTGCATACCAGGGAGCCAGGGAAAAGGTAGGAATATTTTTGTTTGAACTTCATATTCTACTGATAATTGTAGATGAATATTATTTGTAATGGATTTTAACCTTTCTGGTAAAATATAACCTACTAAAATACAAGAGAAGCAAATGTGTTGAAAAGTGGGGAATTGATTGAGAAATTTTTCATTACCCTTCCTACATTCTTAGATAAGGTATTAATAAGAAGTTTAGCAATGATGCCTGTGCACCTCTCTTGACTCGTCATAGTTCATGGAGGAGCTCTGGCTTCTGAAAAGGGCTGAAGGAAACCTGGAACACCACTGGAGGAAAACAAGGGATGAATCTGACCAGATACAACTTAGAGCTGTTATTAAGGCTTACCTTAATTATTAAGGCCTACCACTGCATAAATAGCATAAACCATTATTTCCTCCATCCTCACTGCATCCATACAGTGTCGCCTGGCGGCCGTATTCAAGATTACCTGGTCCTTCCTCAGACAAGAGGACTCAGGTGATCATCTCCAGGCCATGAGGGAATTTTTTTAATACCTGATGGACAAAGTGGTTCTTACTTGGAACCAATAATACCAGTTCTATTAGAGATGCCTGGAGAAAGGTCCTACCTGGTTATATTTGGGGATGGTTTGATCCTATTGGACCTGGGGAATGAACAGGGCCCTTGATGCTGTCAGTGCAGTGACATCTCAAATCCCTGTCCCTCCTGCTTGGTGAAAACCTTTAGAACTTGGTGACTGCCTGGTGATTCAAGCAGATTCTTCACTGCAGGAGGAGGGGACGTTTCTAGGACCTTTCAAGAAGGCCCTGGTTTGCCCCCCTGCTCAGAAAACTGTCTCTTGATCTCACCTGTCTGGACAAGTTTTGTCCAATTTCCACCTTCCCTTTCTAGAAAAGATAGTAGAAAAGGTGTGAGGGCTTGGCAGCTTCAGAGGGTCCTGGATGAAACAGATTATCTTGACCCCCTTCCAGTCAGGATTTAAGACAGATTACGAGACAGAAGAAGTATTGGTCACACTTTGGATGAAAGTGTAGCAGGAGCAGGATGGGAATAGTGCATCCATCCTTGACCTTTCAGCGGCCTTCAATACTGTTGACCATGGTATCCTTTTGGGACTGAGCAATGCAGTCTTGTGATAATTTGGCTCCTTTCTCCAAGGCAGGTCCTAATCACTGCTGATAGGGAGTGAGCCTTTCCTTTATGGTTTGCTCACCACAGTGCACTCTCCACCCCATTTTAATCTGTATACATGAATCACTGGGTGAGATCACCATGGAATGAGGTGTCATCAGAATTCTGGTAATACTCAACTTTACATCTCCATCCTCAGTGACTCAAATGCACTACCCTCTAACGGTGCCTGAGGGTCTGGATGGGGGGACGACAGGCTTTGAACCCTGGGAAGATCCTGTGGCTTTGGGTGGGTGAAGCTTCAGGAGCTGAAACTAACATCTCTGGATGGGTTTGCATCACCACAGACAGACCCAGTGTGAAATTTGGGGATCTTTTGGAGTGAGAGAAGGTGGCAGTCATGGCTAGGAGAGCCTTTGCACAATTTTGTTGAGCTCCTTCCTAGATCGGGAGTCCCTGCAGTCAGTCACTCAAGTCTAATAATCTCATTCTTGGGCTATTGCAACACACTCTTGGGGAAGGGCTATCCTTGAAGAGTATTTGGAAGCTACATCTGGTGCAGAATGCAGCTGCATAGCAGTTCTTGGGTCCTTAGGGCGGCCCATGGTTGCCAGATTGCTTTTAGGTTCAATTTAAGGTGTTGGTTATCACCTTTAAAGCATTTCATTGCATAGCTCCAGGCTGTCTCACCCCAAAGGGATTAGCCTGCCCCAGCCATGCTGGCAGAAGGGGCATGCAGCAGACATATCAGTCAAGGAATTCCAACTGGCTGGAATCCAGGAGAACTTTTTCTGCTATGGCTCCTGTCCTTCATAGAGCTCCCTCTCCTCATGAAACTACTCTTTTGCCTTCTGAAGTGCTGAAGAACTTGGCTTGGGGCTCCAAAGTGGTATGTCATTCTGGATTAATGGACTAGATAAGGCCCCATCTTTTTCAATTTCAAACTAATTTAACGTTATTTTAATTTTTATTGGTTTTAATTATTGTAGGTCACTTATGTTCGCTTCCTGGTGAGGTAATATGAGTCGTTGTCTGGAACAGCATATTTCTGTATCAGAATTGCAAAGCCAATTCAGTAGCCAATTCAAAGTGTGAACACTTCACACAATCTTTTAAAATCCAGTAGAATTCTTACTAACAATAAAGTAACTAACAATTTCAGTAGCCAATTCTATATTTTTGTGGAATATTATGTATTTTCCTTTTTTTGATTACTAAAATTATGGGCATTTTTTGAAAAAAATGCATTGTAATTTATACAGAAAGTTTTTGGTTCTTATTTTCAGTTATTTTATTCATCATTTTTAATCTAGAATCAATTAAAAATCCAAATGTTCTTGTTGGTTATAGCTAGGTGAATGCAATATGGTTGAAGTGCCTGTTTAACTGATATAAAATATCTGTTCTTGGACTTCCTGAAATTTACCTTTTTAGCCATTGACGATGAAAAATAATAAGAGAAAAATGCTGCAATTTTAGATCATTTTCTTGAATTGCAAAGATTGCTGTTGCAGGAATACATATGCATGTAAGCAGTCTATTATTTTCCATACGTGAGTGATATTTTAAATAAAGGATGGCAGTGTTGCAGACTCCATCTGCAAGTATGCTTGACGTCATGTTGGCGTCTCCGACTATCAGTTTTTCTTTTTTCAGGGCATCCGAGTCAGAGCATTAATCCTGATCAACCCTCACAATCCATTAGGGGGCATTTACCCAGCACAGTTACTGACAGAATGTCTAGAGTTTGCGCACAGGTTTGCATCCTAGCGCTATTTATTTGGGCTTTAATTTTCCATAATGCATTATTTCAGTTATGAAAATGATTTTGGCAATTTCCTTTCATTTGGCAAGTGCTAAATATGGTTATCTGACCTACTTAGGAAGTATATTGGGTCAATAATTTATCTTCTAAGTTTTGTAAAAAAAAACTAAGAATTCTTCAATAACTAATTTATGAAAACATAATAGTGATTATTAACTTATGCATTTCTAAGGCAAGGTTACTCTTGTTAAAACTAAAATGCCTGATGTATGTAAGCATGTATACATATATATGCCAGAGATTAAATAATGGTCATTGCCAAAATCAATAGTAATAGTATATAATATATTAAACTCTTGATTTCAGAATTATTTTGATAGCAATTTATGGATTGAGAAAAGCTTCTCATTTTAAAATTAGAGATTTCGAAATATTTTAAAACCAGTATATAGAAAGCTATATGGTATATGAGTAAATATATCTATATCTTTCTCAAAGAAGGGTGTTTTGTTTAAAACAAAAACAAAAATAAGTTTCCAGTTGCCTCATTTTATTGCAGTATATCCAAATAATTAATTATCTTTGGATGCATTCTTATAGTTCATTTTATTTATACACTATACCTTTAAATATGTCCACAATTTTTAGTGTTGCTTCCAATGAAACTTTATTGATTTATAGTCAGAGAGACCAAAAAAAGAGGAGGAAACAGAGACCATAACTACAAAAACGAGATAATAAAGACAGTGATAATATTTTAAAGCCATCAAAAATAGCCAGGCATTGTGCTGCAGACTACATCAAGCAACAAATGAATGATTTTTAAAGGAAATATTTAATGGAATAATGGTTCTACAAGCTGTAAGTTTAAAGCCTATAATGCTACCTTCCATCTCTCTGTGTTTTTTTTTTAAATTTAGTGGTTAGAGTAGATCAGTTTGTTATATATGTTGTAGCTTTCATTATGTAATGTAAGACTTTCTAAGGTTGCTTGAGTGTTTTTAAATATATTTTTAATACTAGACTTACAGGTAATATGTTAAGAATTACTGAATGAAGTAATGAACATGAATCAAAATGAATGCTTGAAGACTTTAAGGAATTCTTATATATTTTTCTGTATATAGGTATGAGTTACATATAATAATGGATGAAATTTACATGCTGTCAGTATATGGTGATACTACATTTACAAGCATCCTTAGCTTAAAGAGGTAAGGACACACTTTCTAAAAATCTAAGATATATATACATGTGTGTTTTCATATTCATAAATAGTTTTTCTGTCTCGAAATGTGTCAGGGCTACAAGATAGATTATGCTAGGAAACAAATTCCAGAGGAAGCCTAGAACTATACTTTATTGAGATAGACTATAATAACAGAAATTTGCAAGAGTTCCTATGAAATTTTCCTTTCTCCCTTCTTATACCCCAGAGATTCAAGGGGGAATCAGTCTCTTTCTAATATTTTCCCTCCTCCTGGGGGATGTGGGAAAATATTCTGTGCTTGTTGGTCTCTTCAGCTTCTGGATAATTTTTCCAAGTCATCTCAAAGGATATCTCAGTGTTTTTCAATCTTGGCAAGTTTAAGAGTTGTGGATTGGCTGGGGAATTCTGGAAATTGAAGTTCACACCTCTTAAACTTGCCAAGGTGGAGAAGTACTACATACTTTTTTTCAGAATAGTATTTGATGTAATATCATATATACAATTCAGTAGTTACTAGAGTTTTCTACCCACTCTTTCTATTCTAACAAAATATAAAGTAAAAATACCCAAGAAAGGTGATATTTGAATTTTAATACCTTTATTATTAAATGTACCATTTGATATTAAAATTGAGCCTGGTAAAAATCTGTTACAAATTTTACAAATACACAGCTACCTCATTGCTCTTCCCAATAGGGGGCATTGATATTCAAAAGAGAGTGTATTTGCTGTCAGATCCACAGCATTTTAAGCGTTTAAAGATTTTTTATTTGGTTTGTCAATTGCTTACAAGATAATAGGTATAAGTAAAAACATAGTTATGAATACATGGATAAATATAAGAAAAATAAAAGAAACAATAGGAAAAGGACGGTAGGCACGTTGGTGCTCTTATGCACGCCCCCTACAGACCTCTTAGGAAAGGGGTGAGGTCAATAGTAGAAAGTTTAAGGTTAAAGTTTTTGGGGTTTGAGGAAGAAACCACAGAGTCAGGTAGAGTATTCCAGACATTGACCACTCTGTTGCTGAAGTCATATTTCCTGCAATCAAGTTTGGTGCGATTTAACTTTGAGTTTCTATCTATTGTTTGCTCTTGTGTTGTTATGGTTGAAGCTGAAGTATTCCTTGACAGGTAGGACATTGCAGTGTATGATTTTATATACTATACTTAGATTGGACCGAAGGCGGCATAGTTCTAGGTTTTCTAGGTCTAGAATTTCAAGTCTGGTGGCATAAGATATTCTGCAACGAGTAGAGGAGTGGAGAACTCTTCTTGTGAAATATTTCTGGACTTTCTCAACTGTGTTAATATCAGATACATAATGTGGGTTCCAGACTGATGAGCTGTATTCGAGTATTGGTCTAGCAAATGTTTTGTATGCTCTGGTTAGTAGTGTAATATTACCAGAGAAAAAGCTACGTAAGATTAGGTTAACAACTCTTAATGCCTTTTTGGCTATGTAGTTACAGTGGGCTCTAGCACTTAGATCATTAGAGATGAGTACTCCAAGATCCTTGACAGAGTTTGGATCATCAACAAGGTCTTGACTATTCAGCCTGTATTTTATTTTCTGATTTTTTTTTGCCGATATGTAAGACAGAGCATTTATTTGTTGAGATTTGAAGTTGCCATTTGTTTGACCATTCTGATACATAGTCGAGGTCTTTTTGAAGGGTAGCAGTATTGTCTGTGGTGTTGAATAGCTTTACATCGTCAGCGAAGAGAACGCATTTGCTCTTAATATGATCATAGAGGTCATTTATGTAGAGTATGAAGAGAGTTGGTCCTAAAATACTGCCTTGGGGGACACCACTGTTGATAGGTACAGAATTTGATAAGACATTCCCAATTTTGACCATTTGTTGTCTGTTTGACAGGAATGCTTCTATCCAGTTATGCAGGTGTCCAGAGATACCATAAGATTTTAGTTTTAGTAGTAGTTTGTCCTGTACCACTGAATCAAAGGCTTTACAGAAGTCTATGTAGATTGCGTCTATTGCTTTGCCCTGATTGAGTTGTGTAGTCCATATGTTTTTGCAGTGTGAGTTGCAGATTGTAGGATAGTTTTTTTCTGAAACCAAATTGTTTATTAGAGAGTACGTTGTTTGTTTCTAAGTAGAGGATAATGGATTGGTTAATAATTGATTCCATGACTTTACAGGTGACGCAGCATAAAGAGATTGGTCTGTAATTTTCAACTAGGGGTCTCCCTTTTTGAAGATGGGGATGACTATGGCTTGTGACCATAGTTTTGGCAAGGAGCTGGTCCTGAAAGATTTTTCGAAGATTATGCTTAGAGGTTCTGCTGTGGCAGTGGATAGCTTTTCTAAGAAGTAGGCACATATTCCGTCCGGTCCAATAGATAGAGATGGTTTTAGATTGCGTAGTGCTTTTTCAACATTGTCTTCTGTAAAATTGATATGTATTAGATCATTATAGTTGTCTGTTGTTCGACTAGGAAATACTGGGCGTGATTCATTGCTGTTTACAAATACTGAGCCAAAGAATGTGTTGAAGATGTTGGCTTTAATGGTGTCATCATTGCAGTCTTTACCATTAGGTCCTTTCAGGGGTGGGATGGACCTTGAGTCTTTTAGTTTGTTGTTTACAAAATTGTAGAAAGCGCAGGTGGAATTGGTGCATAGAAGGTTTTCTTCTTGTTTAATGTGATAATTGGTGCATTCAGTTTTTATCTGGTGGCATAAATTTTTGTATTGGCTTTTGAAGTTGGCAACATGACCAGATTTGTTTTTCTGCCAAAGTGATCTCTTTTTGGATTGAAGCTTCCTTATTGTTATGGGTAATCTGTTTTTTTTCTGGGTTTTGTAGTTGTTATTGGTACATATAGTTTGATGACTCTTTTGACTTCAAGTAAAAATATGTTGTAATGGTCTTCAACAGTATTGCATCCAGTGAATAAAAATTGCCAATCAAGGGATGAGAGATTGTTGTCTATAAGATCATAGTTGCCTTTTTTGAAGTTATAATTGGGGATCACATTGTTGTGTTGATTTTTGTGTGGACGTAGGTTGAGACAAAAGTCAATCATGTTGTGGTCACTGTTGGAAAAGGGTTCTTTAATTGTATTCCATAAATTGAATTCAAACTATTGCAGAAGATGAGATCGAGGCAGTTGTTAAGTCTAGTATTGTTGGTTACTAGTTGTTCCAGTCCCAAGTTTGTTAATAGCATTGTAGAAGGTTGCATGTATGAGTTCAGTTTTACATTCCTTTAGGGTCCAGTTAATATGAGGTAGATTGAAGTCACCAAGAAAGATAAAAGTGTGTGGGCAGGATGTTGCCCATTTTAGTAGTGAATTTAGCTGGTTTACATGTTCGATGTCATAACCAGGGGCTCTGTAACATAGTAAGAATCGAAATGTGATATTTAAGGACAGTTCACAGACGATGGTCTTAGGAATAGCAAGCTCTTGGGTTAACTTGGATGTTTTTTAGATGTAAGGACTTTTTATAGAAGATAGCAACACCACCTCTTCTACGGATTTCACGATCTGATCGGGAAACATGACAGTCTCTTACTGTGGTAATGGAGTCAGGGAGAGATGCATAGAGCCATGTTTCACAGACAAATATGATGTCGAATTTAGCCATATTTAGTAAGAGGAGAAATTCAAGTATTTTATTCACAAGGCTTCTTGCATTGAGTAGCTTGCATTTAAGGCCAGTTGTAGTTGGAATTGAGGTAGTTAGGGGCGTGCGTGCCTAGTTTTGAGTAATGGTGGGTTCGGATGAGGTAGGGTTGGATGTGGAGTTGTGGGTTGTGTGACTTTTGATACAATCTGCGTGGTAGTCAATGTAGAGATCCTTCTCTCCATTGTCTAGACGTCTTTTGAGTTCATTGCAGAGTTCATGGGAGCGGATTCTTTGCAGTATGGATAAGTCTGGTCTTGAGCGAAGTTTTTTCTGGTTGGGATTGATTTTTGCAATGGTGTTTATTGTAGGAATGAATATGCGTTTGCTGGACTCGTTTTTGAAAACAATTCTACAAAATTTTGGGGCCACAGAGCTGTCATTGTATTTGTACCCAGGGCCATGTATGGTTATTTCAGTGATATCTGCAGGAGAGATGTTTGTTGTATTTGAGTTGCTTATGATATTACAAACTTTGGTGATGTCATCTGATTCGTTGGTGTCTTCAAGACCAAATAAGATGGCATTTGGACATTTCTGTTCACATTCCATGGTGTCTCTGATGAGTAAGGAGATATCATTTGTGGAATTATTTGATGGGATAGTAATTATTTGTGGTTGTGGTTTGGTGTTTATTTTTGTCTGTAGTTGTGATTGTAGTTGAGGTAGTAATTGTAGTAGTGGTTGTTAGGTTGGGATTTAATTTTGAGCTGATAGGTAGTCACTTATCAGTGCTGTATTTTTTTTTCAAGAGAAATTAGGCTTTCTTGTATAATAGTTTCAAAACGTGTTGCTAAGCGTTTTTCTATTGAGTGCATGAGTGATTCTATGCTATCAACTCTGTCACGCAGGGTACTTGGTTTGTTTAGCTTAGGAAAACATGATGGACATAGACACGGGAAAGTATCTGATGCTTTTAGGAGATCAGCTAGGTCTTTGTTTAAGTTTAAGCAGGCAAGGTGGGCTTGATTATAACATAGGTAGCATTTGATATTATTTTTGCTTTCATTGATGGTTTTAAGACATCTGAAACTTGTACAGGAGTCTGGGAGGTCATTGGTAGAGATATTATTTTGTTGTTGTTGTTTGGTAGTGGAGGATTTGGAGTTTCTGGAGTTTCTGGCTGGCATGGTCAATGACAATAGTACACTAAACAATTACAATAGCTAATTAATGTGTTAGGTAGACAGTTACTTAATGAATGTTGGTAATTAATAAATGTTAATTGATAAGTTAGATAACAAATCAAAAGTAAGGTTACTTATTACTAAAAATCAATCAATCAACTTATTACTAAGAATCAATCAATCGACTAGATAATCAATGTTACAGTATTAAATCTTTATCAATTCAATGAATCAGTAAATTAGTGGTCATTTAACAATTAATTATACTATTATATGATAAATCAATTATTATAGACAAAGCATTATCTATAAATATTTGGACTTGAGGTACTGAAATAGTGGAGATAGTAAAGTATTGGAGGTTTGTTGTGTAAAGTTCCTTTCTTTTTCCTTAAAGCCACGTTTTTTGGTTTTTGGTTTGTTTTGTTTTTGTTTTAAAGAGGAAGTGTTGCTGTTTGATAGATTTGAATGGAGAAGTTTTGAATGAGCTCACCAATCATCTGCTTTGGAGTTTGGAAAGGATGAGATTTGGGTGGGGGTTTAGTGGAGGTTGTCCAATCAGCTGAGTGGGAATTTAAATTCAGGCTGACTAATCAGCTGGGTTGTTTAAATGGAGCTGGGTGGTTTATATGGAGACTATCAATTCTCCGTGAGTCTCCTTTGTTCTCTCCAATTGGTGGCCGTTTAGAATTATTTTTGGTGATTTGATTTAAATGGAGACTGTAGACATCATTCCAGTTCTTCCATCATTGGAATTCACAACCAATCTCAGTTTCAAAAGGCAGTTTTCCTGAATAAAACCTTCTTCACACCTCTTCTTGTCTAGTCCCCCTTTTTTTCCTCCTTTAATCACTCTTTTCTCAAGCTGCCATTTAACTTCCAGAGTTAGAGGGTAAAAACATAAATTAAGCTGTTGCTGCTTAATCTCCACACTCACCCCTTCCGCTCTGGAGTCTTTGCTTTTTAATTTGTTTCTGACTCGGGTCCACAGTAAATCTTTGAGCTGTTTACCCGCTCGTTCCTCCCACTGAAAAATGCACCACCGATCTCAATACTAATCAATACTAATATTAATAAGCAATTAGCAAAACATTTTATTTATGGTAGCAGTCTAGTTGGTGTACTCTCTATCTTTTGCAATTTTTGGATATATCTCAAGTGTGTCTGCATATGCTGTAATTCTTATCCGGCAAAGGGCTCATGAACAATTGAAATGTTGGTAACTATATACAGTATAGTAGCTTTAAGATCTATCCAAACTCTGATGCTCAATAGAAAATCTCTTTTGTCAAATTCGTTATTTTTTTTAATAAAAAATACCATACTCTTTAATACCATGTTTATGATTTAGTATTCTTTTGTGCAAAGAAATTTTTCATTAAACTCTAATATGATGAAGTCCTAATACATTGCTTCATCCCTTAGTCTTAATGCAACATGGCAAGCAAACTTCTTTAAATCAAAGTTACCCCATCTTTTATTGGAACTGTCTACTGTCATATTCAATCCTGGAATGGGTGGGTGGATGGGTGGAATAGGATGAAGATGAGAAGTTTCAGCAGTAACAATGTGCCTTATGATATGCTCAGGATAGCAACAGTGGATTAACCATAAAAGCAGGAAAGATATACAAAAATGCTGGAAAACACGAGGATTCAGCTCTACATATCTTATAGATCCAACATAAGTTTTTATTTATTTGAAGAAATTGTTTTCCTGTGTATTTATAGCATTGCACATTTTCATACAAAATATACCGTATTTATCGGCGTATAACACGCACAGGCGTATAACACGCATCTTCATTTTAAGAGGGAAATTTCAGGAAAAAAAATTAAATTTCTAAATAAAAACTTTGAAGCAAAATAAGGGTAGCTCAGAACTTTTTTTTTATTAATATTATTACCACTTATAAGGTAAATCAGTGGTCCCCAACCTTTTTGTACCAGGGACCGGTTTCAAGCAGAAAATTTTTGCAAGGACCGGGGTGGGGGGAAGAGAAGAGAAGGAGGCTTCGCTCTCTCGCTGCTCCACCATCCAAGGAAGAAACTGCTTCAAAGAAGCGGGGCTTTTCCTGTCGCCGCAGCTATTCCGAGCGCCCGTTTCACCCCCACTCCCACACCCAGCAGCGCGCTTCAATCCACAGTGTCCCATTCTGCCTGCCTGCCTGCCTGCCTTAGTTTCTGGTTGTTTGGGAGCAGCTTCGGCTGAGAATAATAACTATTCGCCTCTTTTACTCAGCCGAAGCTGTTCCGATTCAACCATTAACGAAGGCAGGCAGGCAGGCAGAACGGAGCACTGCGGGCGGGCGGGCGGGCGGACGGGTGGGGGTGGGGGAAAACGGGCGCTTCAGGAAGCTGCGGCGACAGGAAACCCCTTCGCTTTGAAGCAGTTTCTTCCTGTGCTGGTGGAGGAGCGAGAGAGCGACTGAGAGAGCTGACCCAGAGAGAAGGACAGGCTTCGGTTGCTTCCTCCCTCCCCTTCTTTCATTTGTGTCCTTGATCCCGATCCCAGCAGCATTCACCGAAGGCTTCTTAACATTATATCGGCGTATAACACGCATACATCATTTGCCCCCTATTTTCAGGGGAAAAAGTGCGTGTTATACGCCCGATAAATCGATAAGTAATCTTCACTCAGCTACAGTGTTTGGAATTGGAAACTCCATCATTAAGTAATATAGTTTAATCCAAAAAACCAGGCACTTAGCGACAGCAGTTCCAGTTGCCAATTTTTGAGCAAACACCTTACATGATTGTGACTTTCTGCTGGCTTCCTTATTGACTTTGCTTCTGGGAAGCCAGCAGAAGTAGTCACAAATTATGATCATGTATCCATGGGATACTGCAAAACTCATTAAGTACAAGTTCCAGTTGTCACCACAACTCATTGTAAATTTGAACAGTTGCTGAATGAGTAGTTTATTAAACAAGGACCACTTATATAGTCAAAGCTTATAAACAGAGTACAATTCACTACCATAAGGTTATATTAATGTGATCATTAAATGAGAACCATTTATAATTCCAATATATCAAACTTGCACTGATTTCTGCAGAAGGTGCAGTTTAGTGACCCTCATTGTTTGCAGTCTCATTACATGGTTTTACATATCTTCAGTTGATAATTATAAACTACTCTTTTGTAATTTTTGTAATTTCTACAAGTAATGAGACTGCTAGTAAGTGAAACAGATTTTCTCTATCGGGGTATAATTGTCCTTATAACTAAAGATTTTTTTAAAAAGAATATATTAATTCTTTGTGAATATTTCTTTTTAGTTTACCTGATCCAGACCGAACCCATTTTATGTGGGGATTTAGCAAGGTAGGTTAGAAATACTTGATATCAACACGCATTCAATATGAACCTGAGTACTTGAAATGTCCATTTTTTCTCTCCCATACTATTCAATTAATGTAATTGCTATTGGTGAATTTGGAATTCAGACTTTTTGTCTCTTACTGTGGTATGACAGTTTCTAGTGGGACCTAGGCAATATAATTATAACCAAAGCATAGTTTAATCTCTTTAATCTAAAAAAAAATCAAAAGTATCCTCAAAGAAAATGGTAAGGAGACCTCCCCTCCCTCAGTTTTTCATAATATTCAGAGTATGCAGCAAACCACAGGTGACACACAAAAGACACTCTTGTGCACTTACAGCCCAGTCTATGTGCACTTACAGCCCAGTCTATGCATTCTGATTCCACATTTTAGAATTTGACCTTTCCTTATGCCTATCTCTAGAATGCTCTGAAAATGTGCATATATTTCTGGTTCTTTCAAATGCAGTTTAGAAAGCATATATTTCTATGTCCTCTTCATAGTTATCTGTTGTTAATAATAATCTTTGTCTGCTGCTAGCTCTTTGATACCATAAAAATTACTTAACCCCCCCTCCTCTCCCTCGTTTTGGTTTCTAAAACTGTTAAATTTGCATTAGATGATCTAGACTCAAAGACTCCTGCCTTCAAACAGAAGCTGTGGAGGTTTTTTCCCCTCTTTTTCTAAAGATCTATGTGGTGGTCTCAGCCAAAAATATTATCTAGTGCTATTAATTTGATAAGATCAACAGCGCAAGTTTTAATAAATTCTGCTTTGAATTATTTTTCATTAAAAAGGTAGCAATTTATTTTTAAAAATGTAAACTTTTGGATTATATAAATGAAATTTGAGAAATTCCATATTTTATCAGAACTAGACATTCTGAATATTTTACTTAGGGGTAAGCATGGGGCACTGCCATTTTCAAAGGATTTGAAATTACATTGTTCTTTATTTACCTCTTCCTTCTAGGATTTTGGCATGTGTGGTATTCGAGTTGGAATATTATACACCAGAAATCATTACATCAGGAAAGCAGTTAATCAGCTTGTGGTTTTTCATGGATGTTCTGGACCTGTACAGCATGTTCTCCAACAAATCCTTAAAGACAGAGGTTAGACAAAGCTGAAAATGTGATTGCAGATTCACACAAACAGCATCTAAATAATGAACATAGATAGAGCCAGTTTGGAGTAATGGTTGAAGTATCAGGCTAGAAATCAGAAGTCCTGCCTTAGACACAAAGCCAGCAAGGATGGCTTTGATTCAGTTTCTCTCTCTCTTAGCCCTGGGAAAGAGGCAAAGGCAAACCATTTCTGAAATCCTGCAAAAAAGTTGTAGGGGCTTGTCGATGTAGCTGCTGGGAGTCAATAGTGACTCAAAGGCCCAATAAAATAAACATGAACTTTGCTCTTTAGAACAATAGCTGTTAAATTAAATAATAATAATTATCACCCTGTAATTAAAGTATGATTTCCCAACCATTATTGTATACAGTAGGAAGTTATGTAAGCAAATTTCATACTACAGTTCAACTAAAACCCACTGTATTTTTTCTAGCACCATTAATTTGTCATTGTTATTGGTTGATACTATCCATGTTAGTGATCATAATTAGAAAAATACTTTACAAGTATGTTAAGATGTCAGATTACTTAATCCTCCAATAGCATAGTCATTTTTTGAAACTAAGCTGTTACATTTAAAACCATGAGCTAACAAAAATTCTCCCACATCCCTGTTCATACTCTAAAATTATTACTGAAAGACCAGATTATGCAGCGATTGAAAAATTGGATATTAGATTGAAAAACTAGAAAAGTTTATTAGAGTATATATTTTGAAAATGTAAATATACGTAAGCTACTGTATGTGTGCAAGCTATGTGTAACAGCTTCATGAACTTATGCTAACTGTTCAGAAAATAGTTACACTTAACACCAAAAAAACCTAGAGAACTTATAATTGACTTCAGGAGGAAGAGAGATGTACGTTTATCATTGTACATAAATGATGAGGAGGTGGAGAGGGTTGGTAGTTTTAAATTTCTGGGCACTTATATCTCGGAGGACCTCTCATGAATGCTAACATGCTTGTAAAGAAGGCACAGAAGAGGCTGTACTTCCTGAAAATGCTCAGGAAGATAAATCTATCTCAGTATCTACTTCTGTCCTACTACCGCAGCACCATTGAGAGTCTCCTGACATACTGCATACTTGTATGATATGGGAGCAGCTCTGTAGCAGACAGAGGCTCTAGCTACCAGCCCTGAACGACATCTTCACATCTCGCTGTTTGAGGAAATTGCACAACATTGTCAGAGACTCTTCCCATCCTGCTTACAATCTTTATGAACTGTTGCCTTCTGGCCGAAGATACAAAACAATTAAAACTCGGACTGCACATTTTCTGAATAGTTTTTATCCCAGAGCTATAATTGTACTTAACAGTGAACTTAAGGACCACCATCAGTGAGCTATTGGACAATATTACTTGGTCTGTTGTGTGGATGCTTGTGTTTTTAGGAGGCGGGAAATTTTGATACCCATGGTATAAAGAAAAGGAAATCAAAATGCATTATCATTTGTATTGTTTTGACAGACTGGCTGGATAATGTCTTTTTCCCAATAAGTAAAAAAAGATTAAAAGAAGCTCAAAACATTCTCGTGGATGGTCTTGCAGAAATTGGAATACCTGTTTTAAAAAGCTCAGGAGGGTTATATGTGTGGGCTGATTTCAGGAAGGTACGTAAAATAAATAAAAAGAATAAAAAGTATTGATTGAAGAAAATAAGTTTTATTAGCCATTTGAAAAATAAGGATGAAAATATTGATATTTTAAAATGATAGTTTATATTTCTGTATCAATCATTCAAAATATTTTGAGGCTGTGATGTATAAAATACTTCATTTCAAAACGCTTTGAACATGAAATACCACAAAATTTTTCACTATGGACATTTTGGAAATGTTCCAATCTTCAGAAAGAAAGCCCACCAAAATACTTTAAAGTGGTCTTGTTTTACATTCATGTTTAGAGTATTTAATGAAATTTTGCCTTTGTTAATATTTTAAAACAAACCATTTTGCATATCCTACACTCTTCAATATTGTTTTAATTAAACTTACATATTGTATTACCCTTATGTATAATGATGAGCATACAGAATCATAACATACCGTTAATAGTAAATTTATGTAATCTCTAAGTTAGGGGAAAAGTTGGAGATCTGGGAATTCATTAATAGGTAAATTAATTGAAAACTTTGATCAGATCAGAACCAGTTTGGACTAGTGATTAAGGTAGAAACCAGTTCTAGTTCTGCCTTAGGCATGAAAGTAAGTTGGGTGACTTTGGGCCAATCATTCTCTCTAAGCAAAAGCTATCTCAGGATTGTTGTGGGGAAAATAGAAGGAAGAAATATTAAGTATATTTGCTATCTTGAATTATTCTTAACAATAATAAAGGTGGAAAATAAAATATTTATATTTTTATTCTTTTCATGTAAGGTGATTATGTTAATTATAATTATTTCATGTTGTTTTAGTTTTTAAAAACACAGACATTTGAAGCTGAAATCGATTTATGGATGAAGATTCTTGATGAAAAACTCCTTATTAGTCCTGGGAAGGCCTTCTGCTGTTATGAACCTGGATGGTTTAGAGTAGTTTTCTCAGATTCTGTAGATAAGATCATTTTATGTAAGTTTTGAGTTCTATAAAATTGCATTTTTCAATTTAGCCCCCATTCTTGATTTCAGCTAGTCATATCAAGTCTCAATCAGAACATATAGTTTAATCTTATTTTTTTGTTCACTCAAGAGCACAAATACAATAATGAAAAATATTTTAATGTAGTATCTATTTTTTGTTATGATGTATTTGATCCTTCTTGATTGTTTGAGAAAAAAGTGATATAAAGAAAATTGATTAGTGCTGTAAATGAAGAAATAATTGTAAATAAAGATCATACTACTTGATTAAACTATTTTTTCTGAATCCTTAATTTGTATTTACTAAAAATAAGTCAACAGAATTTGAAAAAAGTTCATTATTGTTTTTTAAAATCTTTTGGAAAAAAATAATACTGGGATATAATTGAAGCTGATATTTTCAGTTTCAGATCAGTGTACATTGTTGTAACTTATAATTTAGAATTTTCTGGGTGAAAAATTGTTTACATTTCACTTCCAACACTTGATGGGAGACTTTATTGGAATAAGCCTGCTAATGAACCTGGGATTTTATATTGCACATCCGTGTCCCTCATAGAAATAGTAATTTAAGCTTTTTAAGCTTTTTAACACAATCTTGAAATAAATGCATTCTCTAAAGTTGATTATTCTCTTCGTTTTTATAGGCATTCAGAGACTTCAACAATTGCTTTGTGATAAAATGGATGAACCTGTTAGTCTGTGTTCATGTCCTGAACAAAACAAATGTACTGAGTCAGATGACAATGTTTCTGCTAAAGTCATGAATACACCAATGGATGATGTGTCAGAGGGTTATTCACAGCTGAAGAAAATAGCTGTTTTCTAAGATCTGGACTGACAACACAAATAACCTGTTTTTATGTATCTGTGACTCCTTTTCTTTTCTCTTTATATAATCTGAATATGCCTTTTACCTTGTAGTTTGTAATGTACGGTTATTAATTTAAAATCAGGGCTATTACATCTTAGAATGATTTAATTTCCTTAATGAAGTTTATCTTAATTGAAGTGTTTAGTATTTTTCCTTAGTGCCTGTTGAGATAACTTATATTGGAAAATAACAGACTATTTTTCAACTGTGTTTCTTTCAGACAGGTTCAAATGCTTCTAATGACAAACAATTAGTTGGGGCAAGGAGGTGTGCTGGTGAACAATTAACACATTACATTCATTTTCAATCTGTATAAAATAGGTTTTACGTATTTTATATGAATTTATGCTGGCAGACTTTCATTTCGTTTTAATAATAATTCCCATTAGTCCATATTACCATCTTACTTTGCAATATTTGAGTTTCACTGATATCCAAGTCAAGTATGAATACAATTGTTGATAACATATTGTGGACTTTGTATCGATCCCTTTATTTGTAAAATGTTTAAAAACACTGAAACTTGGTTTTCTTGATGTGTACTGTATTTTGCTTTCTGAGAAAGTTCTATTTTTCTGGTTAACATTCAGTTCTATAAGTCTCCTTGTATGTTATGCTGTTCTTCTGGAAACATTTCTATTTATTTTGCAACCAGCTTCAGCCATCACATCTGGATATTTGTCCTGGGATGATGATTACATCACATTGAGTCATGGTCATGTGATCACATTTTGCCAGCTTTCCACAAGCAAAGTCAATTGAAAAACTGGCAGGAAGTCAGAAGTCACAATTACATGAAATCCTCATTTAACAACAGCAATTGGAACTGTTGAAATTGCCATTACTAAACAATCTGATCATATAATTTTTACTATCATATCACGTAATGGAGTTCTCAGTTCCAATTGTCTGAAGATTACCTGTAGTAACTGCAAAACATTCTGACTAAAATAAGAATCAAAACAACTTTATGCGTACTAGGATTTTAAACAATTTTACTGAATAGTGTTAAACGCACATGTGATTTGCTCAAAAAATTGTTTATTTGAGTTGCATATAATTAATGTACTTTTCAGCAATGCAATGGAGAATGGATTCTACTCTTCCTTTTTACAGTAGTATTACATCTTAAATATAGAGAAGTTAGATCTTAGATTTGTAAAATCTGAAGATCACTAATTTACTGTAATAAATTATTGGTTGCAATTCCTTATGTGACATTTTCAATGCATTTCAGACATGCAGCTTGAGTAAATTATTGTATATTGTTAACCAAAAATTTGTTTTTGTTTTTAAAATGTTTATGTACATTTTAGAAAACATTTAAAGTTTAAACTACACCAAATATGTTTATAGTAATGCACAGATATTAAACACATAAAGGTTGAAGGCTAATACACTGAAATAGCCGAAGATAAAAGCAAAATTATTAAACAATAGGGTCAATATTTTCCAAATTTTTCATCAAACAGGCCAATTAAAATGTCAAGATTTCTTTTGATGCCAGCCAACTACCAGATATCTATTTTATCAGATGAAATTTTCTGTCAAAAGAGTCTCAATATTAGAACTGTCCTAGTTATGCAAGAAAAATCTGGGCAATTACTGGATGACAAGTAGGTATTGAAATCTCCTCCGTAAAAACTTAGCATGTGAACTTAAGTTCTTGTGATACATTTCAGCGATGATTGCTAACGTAGTTTAATACCAGCATTTATAATTTCGCAAGTGGGATATTGTTGGGGTACCAATTCATTCTGCAGAACTTTAACTTGCATATTATACCAAATGTAAACTTCCATGTTACTCAATAGTTATCAAAAGACTTTCTCTGGAAAGCTGAAAAATTTGATTAGGTTTATTTAAATTATTATTGTCCAATAAATAAATCAAGTCATATACTAGACTTGGTTTATATACCTAAAAAAATGAGGTGCCAAAATATGCATGTTGGATGTATCAATACTGTGTATGAATAATTTGGAATGAATCTTTCCCTGAACCTTCACTGAAAGTTGGATGTTGCTGCCAAACATGGATCTAGCTGACTTGTTTATTCTGCATTCTGTTTTATGCAGGCTTGGTTGGTGGAACTGCAGGACTAACCAATGTCTTAGAAAATGCTAGTGCTACAAACACAACACTAAATTGGAGATATTGCTGGATGTCGTCATGTTTCAACTTCAGTATTCCAGTATTTCATTCCAATGTGGGGGGAAATGGAATCAATGGGTAGAAATGGTTTATCATTTTCAGTTAGTATTTCTTCCGTATAGAAAACAGAATTTCTAAGAATGTCTGCATTGTGTTAAAAGTATAAACTAAAAATATAAGCTGTTCCAACTAAAGTTGCCTTTGCAATTGACTGATGTGATTTTGTCAATGCCAATATATTCAACTGATGCTCCAGATGTTTTGGGATTGGATTAAAGGCAATTAGTACTGGTATTATCTTTACTTTCTTTTGCCAGCCATTCTGTTTGTAGGTTTTTGTATTTTGGGGGGGATTTTCTCCAGTTCTTTCTCTCCTATTCTGCTGTCACCGGGTACTGACATGTCCACTACCTAGACTTGTTTCTTATCAACAATTGCTAAGACTGGGGTGTGCCTGTCTGTTTGAATTCTATAGTCCCAGAGCACTATAGATTCATTTACTATTTTTTAGTCCAGTGGCTCTCAATCTGTGTCTGCCGGCTCCTGGAGATCCACAATGTCGTCAGAGGGGGTCCACAAAAATTTGAAAAATGATATAAATTTCAGTTAAGTCTTGGTGGTTTGTGGTCATGGTCCATGGCCACAATAGGTATTTAAAGGGGGTCCGTGGTGAAGATTTAAAAAACACTGCTTTAGTCTATTTTGTGGTCTCACCAATTGTTGCAGGCAAATGGTATTTCTTGCAAATATTCTAATACATTGTTGTTGTTGTTTTTTTAAACAAGTTTTATTTTCAAGACAAACAATACATAAATACACATAAACACAAAACATAAAAGCATAAAAAATCTCTTTTCTGAAAGTTGCTTAGTCCCGGGTTAAAACTCTTGGTACAGACACAAGTTCAGTTTCATATTCATTTTACATACCATTTCATATCTTATTAACATTTTCAATTTTCTATATAACTTCTCCTCTCCTTTAAATTTTCTCAATTTTTTTCCTCCTCTCAATTCATATCCTAATATTTATTATTCTTTGTCTGTTCTATTCCAGCCAATCATTTATTTTTCTTCTTTAAAAAAAAGAAGAAATACTTCTCCTGTACACTATATGGAGTATGATGCCTTTATCTTTTTCCCTTATATTTATAGTACTTAATATAAAATACATAACATACATTGGGATTCTGCCTGGTACATTCTAAAATTATATTATCAAAAATAATACAAATCTATTCATTAGTATTGATATTCATTCGTATCTTAGACGTTTAACTCATTACTTTTCAATTAAATCACATGCTTTTATGAGAGCCCTATTTTCCATAATTATCCCCCCCACATCACATATTATAGCTCAATATTTCGTTGAAATGTTCCTCCTTCTTCTACTTCAAATCTCATTTCACAAAAGATTTTGCTAGTATACCATGTTCTAATCATTAATTTTAACAATCATTTATATCTTAAACATTTTATCCATTTCAATTGAATATCATGCCTTTGTGGGAACACTTATGCTTTCCACGATTATTACCCCCACATCACAATCTTGAATCATATTTCATTACAGTACTCTCTTTTTCTTAACAAAAATTTCACTTATTTATGTTAGATATTTTATCACATTTTAAGCTACATATTATTTCTAATTTTCTATAATTACTTCTAAATACAGATATAAAAATGCAATCTTATGTACCTTTCTAGAATCCCATTAACAATAAGATCTATCCATTATCTCTGAAAAACTTGCTTCTTAATATCTTGCTCCCCACCATTAGAGCTTCTCATCCCTTCCTTTCTCCCTTGCTTCTTCTTCTTGTCCTCTTTAACCCCTTGTCTCTCCACCTCCCTTTTATTCTGCTTTCCCCCTTTCTGTTGTTTCTTAACATAATGTCCCTTTTTCACCTTATTCTTCTCTTTTTGGGCTGTTTTTTCAAATCTTAAAGACCTCTTTTCCTTTTTCTCTTGCTTTTTCCCATCTCCAATCAAAGTCCTTTTTTCATCAAAGATGGCTTCTTCTTCTTCTTTGTCCCCATCATCCTCATTCTGCTTCGCATAAATATAAACCGCCATTTCTAAGTATTGAAAAAATAGTGCCAAGTCCATCTTCCCCTCGTTTTTCTCTTTCATATTTTTGATATATAAGTTCCAATCCATCCACAGATGATGCCATTGTGTAGAGAAAAAGTTTTTCCAAACAACCACCCAGATGATTTAATCAGAAATAATTTCCAAAGGTTCCAAAATCACCAAACAATCCAAACAGACTGTTTCTTTTAAATACCTTCTTCTTCTTCACTTTTTCTTTCTGAGGTTAAAGTAATCACAAATCCTTTTCAAATATATTTTTGGGAAGTTTTTAAACTCTTTGCAATTCTAGGCAATCTTCTCCTTATTTTCAAATTTTGCTCTGATTTTTTTTTTTTCACTCTCCCTTCCCACTCACAGCCAAAAAGATTTTTTTTTTCCCGCTGTCACTTTAGGAAGGAGAGTAGAACAAAGAAAAAAAACTTTCCCTTTAGGGTATTCGAGCTTGTGGCTCTCACAAGGAACAATATATCCTTAACAGCTTTCAAGGTTCCAAATCACTTTCTCCCGTCTTGTCCCGGTTAAAAGCACCTTTCACTTTCTCCAGCTTTCTCCCTCCTGCACTTGCTTACCCGGCTGCAGCTTTCTTCGTGGCGGCCATTACTGACCGCCATTCCTCCGCCTCGGGAAAAGGGAGTTTAGCTGGCTGGGAGGGGGTTTGCGACACCCCCAAACCCCTTGCCGGATCCCCCTATCTTCAGCTGCCTCTATGGGGCAGCTATATCCCCCAGATCCAAATGGATCGGGGGAACCTTATGCGACGAACGCAGCAGGGATTGCGTGGTTGCAGATCCCTGCTGCCGCCGAAGGCTAGCAAACCGGAAACCCCCAAATATTCTAATACATTGTTGTTGCTACTTTGTCATGACATTGCTAGTAATCATGTCTTCAGCCCTCATTTAGTGACTGAAATTTGTTCCAGCCACTCAGTCATTAAGTGCTTGCTATGTGAACATTATAGGACCATGGTTGAGCTTTATTTTACTTTAGCTTTGCTTTTGCTTTGTTTTGCTGCCTCAGGGAACAACCCCAAATAGCCAGTTGAGTCCAAACAGCAGGCAAGGTTTCCATACTCAAACAAAAGCCAGGGAACAGGGCAGCTCTTTTCCTCAACCTCCAACTCTCCACCTTTTGGAATGTTCTTCCTGGGATAATTAGTGATAGGAGAATTGATGTTTGTATTTCATTCAATGGAGAGGAAGGGATTACAAAAGAATAATCAGGCACACAATGAGGAGTACACATGGAAAGAAATGTGTTAGCACCAGCTATTGGCTTAGCAAGCTGCTTAGGAGGCAAACAAAAACCTTTAGTGTGAAACTGATTAGTTTTGTCAAGCATCAGTAGCACAAACTAGAATGTTCTAATTAACTGAAGTCAGAGAGCTGAGCTTGTTCACGTGTTTTAGAGACACTGTGCTGCAGAGGAAAATAACCCTGGAAAAGATCACTTGTTTAGACACTCCAGTTTGAGGGATGAAAAAAACAAATCTGGCACAGGATAATGCTTATTAACTTGACAGTGATGATGAACATGTGACTGGGAGAGATGCTGTGAATGTTGTAAATGTGGGCAGCTTGCAATTGCTGGTAACTGAACACTGTCCAAGACAATAAAGCTAAATGAGTATCTACCTAAACAAGTCTTAATAAATTGAAGTTAATGCAAAACAACTCTGTGATACCTATAATCTAATAGGATTTATAAACAACAGAATTATTCATACAGCACTTCCAGAACATCAGAAATACTTTTTACCAGAAGCTCCATTTTTACTCATTCTCTAATGCATTCATCCTTCACGTATTAGAGTCTAGATGTGAATACAGTCTGTTTATTGTTTTATGCGATGATACAGAAAAAAAATAGATCTGGATTTCTTCAAAATCGTTCATGAGTAGTAGCAGCAGTATAAAAAGCCATTTTGATATTAAAATTAAACCTGGTACCAAATAAAAATGAAAATAATCAGGCTGGGAGGCTGGGATTGAGCCTTACATTAAGCCACAATTTAAATATGGTTTCTGAACAATTTACAATTAAATTGGTACATACAACATACTGACACAAAATTATATAATTTAGAATAATTGCACCAGGTTTCTGTATTGTCCAAATTTAATAATCTCCATTTCTGAACAATGTCTTAAGACCAGAGGTGGCATTCAAATTTTTAACAACCAGTTCTGTGGGTGTGGCTTAGCTGGTGGGTGTGGCTTGGTCATGTGACTAGGTGGACATGGCTTGGTCATGTTATTGGCTGGGTGTGGCCAACTCAATATCACTCACATCGAGGCATGCATCTCCTCGCCTGGCCTCTCATGTCTGTGGGGATGCTACAACAGTCGTAAGTGTGAAAAATGGTCATCAGTCACTTTTTTCAGTGCCATTGTAACTGAATGGTCACTCCATATAAGCAAAGTACCAGCAAAGGAGGGGAAAAAAACTCCAGAGAAGTTCCTGAGACAGGAAGTCTAGTCCTGCCAAGAATGTAATAAGGGTTAACAGAGAGGCAGTTTCTGTAAGCAACACCAGAATGTTTCCTTCCTACCTTCCTTACAGGATTAGGCCAGTAATTTCTTCTAACAACCAGTTCTCCGCAAAGATTTAAGGTAAAGAAATAGAAACCTACATTTCCCCGAGCCTCTAGATTACCCTTGGAATGAATCAAAAAGATATCCTTTCATATAGCAGTCAACCTTTCCAGCTTGGCTGACTGGAGAAGAGGGGATGGTTTCGTGCATGCGCACATGCCACTTTCACAAATGCAGCTGCATGGGGGTGTTCACCCACCACTTCTGAAAACCTGATTCCAAATGGGATGCAGCCTGGGGGTTGGGGACCCCCATTAATACATCACAAAAATTAAAAGTTGGTTCAAGAATTCACATTAAAGTTCTGGCAAAAGCCATCATCTAAATAAAGTGCCGATTATAATGGAATCATGTTGAAACAGATGATTTTCCACCAAAATTGTTTTAGAACTAATCCTTACATTTTTCTTAAAATCACCATGGATTTTATTGTAAGGGAGTCTTTGTAACTTTTTTTTTTCAGATAAGGATATCACAGAACATGTGGAACAATGGAAATGTACTGAAATTTTTCTTCATAAAGTTTTAGATTAAACATTTTAAATAGTATTTTGATATATCTGTATCAAGATTTTCCTCCATTTTCCTATAATTTCGTATAATTCCTATAATTTCAGTTCACTTTTTAATGAATACTTGTCTCTATCCCTCTGCCCCATGATCAAATTAAATACAAATTACTGTATACTGTATCCTAACATAAGGGCAGAGTTCTAATACAGCAGAAATACTTTAAAATATTCATTTATCTAGATTAAATTGTATTTTTTCTAAGGAAAAAACAGCTTTAAAAATGAAAAATAAACAAAGGCAGAGATTTAAACAATAAATAGAAGTCAGATGGTAATTTAAAATATAAATAAAAGCATTTTTTGAAGGGATATTACAAGCTGCTACTAACAGTTTCCTTGATTGAAATTGCTGGAGTAGGTCCAACATGAGTCCAGATATAACCTTTTTCTGGCCTAGTGGGAATTGTAGGAAAAGGAGTTGATCGAGATTTGAAGTATTCTGAAGGTGCATGGCAGATAAATTCTAAGTACTCAATTTTTCTTGGAAGATCTTCTTCTGGTCCTAAAAAAAATAAATTATTTTTCAGGTAGTGATACATACATCTACATCAAAAAAACTACAGAATAATATTGGGGTCCTCTTGGTTGTGCAGTTATTGCTCCATCAGCAGGTGGCAGCTATGGCCTGGACTGCCCTTGCACAGGTACATTTTGTGTGCACCTTTTCCTGACACAGGAAGTTCTTCAGATAGTCTCACTAACACCTATCGCAATGTGCTCTACATAGTGGGGCTCTGGTGCTTCCACCTGCAAGCTACAGTTGTTCCAAATGCAGTGGCATGAGCAGTGACAATTTTGTTAACTCCTCTGTGTCATCACTGCTACAGGAGCTGCACTGGTTACCATCTGGCTTTCAGGTGCATTTCAAGGTGCTTGGTGTATAAAGTCCTTTATAGTTAAGTCCTGGTTATCTGAGGGTCTACCTATATCTAATCCTTTCTGCCTATCCAGTACAAGTAGTCCTGATGACTGATTGTTCAGTGACCCTTTGAAGTTAAGACAGTCTCAAAAAAGATGCTTTATAAAGCTCTTCTAATTATCATGAAATGTTGAGCTGCTATAGTCACGTAATCCTGATTTGTGAAGTTTTCTTCTCTCCCCCCAAATTTCTGACAAAACCTGCTGATTTGAGAAAATGGCTTTGGACTTGGGACCATAAGATTAGCTTAAGAACTGCATATTTTAGACCAGGACCATCAAATTCCTGGCCCATGAGCCAGATCCCTCACATGCTGGTCATGCCCACGCCCGGTTTAGCGAAGGGGGAAAAAAAAATCCTGATATGTCACGTGAGTTGCACACCCTTTTTAGATTTACGGCTACTTAATGACTACCATAAAATAGTTGTAAAATTGGGCCCGATCATGTGGTAAATTTTACTTAAGAGATATCATGATTAAGGATAGAATTCTAGTCCCAACTGCAATTATAGGTAGAGAAATATTGTATGGTCAGAATGGGTGTGGTCACATTCTAGGACCCCCTCAATTAAATACTGTTATCTTGTGGGAATGAAGAGGCATGCCTTTTCTGTCACTATCCCACTCCTTTGCAGCAGCAATCCCCCAGATGCCCCCTCTTCCTGGAATTTGGAAAGCTATTAAGACCTTACTTTGCTTCCAAGCCTGGGGCTAATATATTTGTATGACCACCACAATGCTTTCATTTTTTAGAGTTGTTTTTAATCTGGTTGCCGTATTTTATGTGTTTTATTTTAAGTATCTATTTGGATTTTGTAGGTTGATCAGACTATAGGAATGGGCATCACAGTAGATTTAATAAATAAAGCAGATTGACATAAATTCATAGTATGGAGCTATAATGATATTTTCTGCATGATTATTCCAGATGATGTTAAAGCAAAGCAAAGACTATGTATTCAACTTATTATATAATTCTGTACCTTATTTTTTCAGATTCTTTGGACTTGAGATTTATAAGGCTGATTGGTGGAAAGCTAGTCTTTCCATTTCTTCCAGATCTGTAATCCAATGCCCAGTATTCTTAGTTGCTCTACTGGTTGGGAAATTTTGGGAATTGAATTCCATACATTTGGAAGGTGCCCAGATAGAAGAAAGCTAATATATAATATATAAGGTTGACATACACTGCTGAAAAGAATGTGTAAATTGATCCTGTTTAGTGGCATTTTTGCCTTAGCACATAAAAACATTGAACGTAAGAGGCTGCTGTTCAATAAATGAATACAAATTTATCTTCTCTAAAAAGATAGGCCTGATAGTGCCTTTCTAGGGGAGAAAAACAAATTAACTTTGAAGCTGTACAATTATCCACAGGACAAGCCAGACGTAATATTTTAGTCCTTGGAACTTACCTATTATGTAAGTTGCAGGATCAAAATAGTCTTTTGGGCTTGCTGTAGTAGGAATAAGCCATGTTAAAGCTGCACTTTTTTCACAGTATTGGTCTTGAATAAAACCTCTAATCTGAGCATAGTATGTTTTACCATCTTGCTCATCAATCACTGAAACAACATCTCCAATTTGATAGTATATTCCCTAGAAAAGATACAGATTGTTAAAAATGTAAAATGAAAAAACTTAACTGCAGCTGATAGATTCTGTTAATTTATACAAACTCTGCCTTTTCTCTTTAAGTCTGTAGCATCTTCTCTAACACAAAAAATTCCTAAATATAGTAAATATTTAGTGTCTTCCAACAAGAATTGATATTAGTCCTTAAGAGATAAAAATGTATTTTGATAAAAAACAACAGCAACTCATCTGACAGAAAAAAAAGCATATTTGATTATGTGTAATCAAATTAGATCAATTTCCAGCAATTATACAGTCAGATCTTCTCCAGGATGATTTGTCCCCTTCAGTCTTCCAATGATGCAACCATTGTGGCAATAATTGAGTCCATATACTTTTGTGCTAGTTCTCATTCTTATTCTGTACACCTTTCCCAGAGTTATGATTTCACATAATGCAGTGGTCCCCAACCTTTTTTGTACCACGGACTGGTACAATCCACGGACCGATCCACGAACCGTGCCGGCATCAACACGCACGACCAAGGCAAGGCGAGCCGAGCAACCGGCCAGCCAGCCGTCCCCCGCTTCTCCCCGCCACCTTCAACTCCTCCTTTGTACTTTCTCGCGGTCGATGGGCTTTTGGGGCTCTTAATCTCCTCCTGAGTAATGCGAGACTCCACCGCCATCGGGATGGCTCTTCGTTCAACCGCCCCCGCCTTGATGAAACTAAGGCGCGAGGATTCCTTCAGCACCCAAACGCCGCTTTCCAACCGACGACCGACAAGCTCACCCGGAAGCACTTTCTCAAGCGCCGTCGAAAACAAGATGGCGGCGCCCAAGCAAAATAGGTGGCCCGGTACAAAATGATCCACGGACCGGTACCGGTCCAGGGCCCAGTGGTTGGGGACCACTGACATAATGTAGCCAAAATTCAATAATTTGAGCATAATCATTTTTGCCTTAAGAGAGTTCTTATTTATTTATGGTTATCCATTGCATTCTGAAAAATGTCCTCCAAAATTAAATTTCCAAAGGATCCTTCTATCTTGATTTTTCAGACATCAAACTTCCATTTCTAGTTTCTATATAGTATTAAAGAGGGAGTATAATATTTTAGATAGACAATGGATTTGTGTGTAAGCCCTTCATTGTTACCCAACTAAATGCTGACATATGACATATGTTTTGACTGCTTCCTTTACTGATAACAGTGAATCTAAAAAGAGGGAAGCTCGCCCAAGGGAAATTAAAATCAAATCAAGAGTTGAAAAAACAAGGAATTATAATTGATTGGTGGCCATATCTTCAAATTCAAAATAGATACAAAACAGATTCAGAAGAATTTGAATTTGATGTGGGACAAAATCAATTAGACAAGATCTTACTTGGACTGGAACAAAAATTTATATCTAAAGCATATAGATATTTACTAGATTTCAAAATGGAAGAAGAAACCGTTAAAAATACAATGATAGTATAGGCATGCAACTTTGGTTATAACATAAATTTGGACGAATGGGAAAAATTATGGAATATAAATTATAAATTGACAACAGCCACAGCATATAAAGAAAATTTATATAAAATGTTTTACCGGTGGCACTTAGCCCCGGCAAGATTAGCTAGGATATACCCGAACTCTAACCCAAAATGCTGGAAATGTCAACGACGGTACCTTTTATCACATGTGGTGGCTGTGCCCCAGAGCCAGGACATATTGGAATAAAATTAGGGATTGGATGCAAGAAATCACTGGATATCAAATTGGACTCAAACCGGAACTCTATTTACTTGGAATAATTCAAAAACAATATCCGAAAGAGATAAAATACTTAATGCTACACATACTGACAGCGGCCAGAATAGCTTATGTGCAAGTGTGGAAAGAGCATATGGTCCCAACAGAGGAATTAATCTTGCAAAAAATAACAGACTGTGCCGAAATGGATATGCTTACACTAAAAATAAGAGAAAAAGAAGAATCTGAATATTACTCTATTTGGCATAGATGGTATATGTGGCTAGAAAAGAGAGATAAGAAATAGAAAGGATTTCTATTAGAAAGAAATAGAAAGGATAAAAAAAAATCCAGGAATGTGATGTATAATGTATAAATGGAGAAACAAAAAGGTCGAAATAACGATTGTAATTGTAAATAAAGACAATATATATCAACTACCGTATTTGCCGGCGTATAAGACGACTTTTTTGCCCTGAAAAAGATGCCTCCAATTGGGGGGGTCGTCTTATATGCCGGGTCGTCTTATACGCCGGCAAATAGTAATTGGGAAGCACTGCGGCTGCCCGCGGCTGAGGCACTTTGCGCACCGTGGAAAGCGAATCCCGTGAAGCCGAAAGGAGCAGCCAGCCTTCTCCCAGCTCCCAAGGAAAGCGAGGCTCGCACTGCCCGGGCTCCGCTGAGGTATCCGGCTGGGGCTGTCAGGAGTTGTTACCGCTGGCGCGGCTCCAGCGCGGCTCCAGTCCCAGCGTTGCCTCGGAAAGGAAAGGCAAAACCAGGAGCCGCTGCTGCCATTGCAAGCGCCGCCCGCAGCTCTTCCTTTTGCCTTTCCCTTCCCGAGGCAACGCGGGACTGGAGCCGCGCGGAGCCACGCCAGCGGTAACAACTCCTGACAGCCCCAGCCGGATACCTCAGCGGAGCCCGGCGGTGCGAGCCTCGTTTCCTTGGGAGCTGGGAGAAGGCTGGCTGCTCCTTTCAGCTTCACGGGATTCGTTTCCACGGTAGACAAAAGTGCCTCAAAAAAAAAAAAAAAAGTGCAAAAGTGGAAGGCGTGCGGAAGAGGGGCGAGTATATAACAAACTATATTTTGAGTGGAAATGTTGGGGGGTCGTCTTATACGCCGGGTCGTCTTATACGCCCGGCATATACGGTATATGTATGAATAGATGATAGAATTGTAAGATAATAGTATATTATATATTTTACTCAGTTTGATATAGATGGTACGTGTGGCTAGGAAAAAAGAAAATTAGGTAAGATGATTAGAAAAGAACCTCAAGAAAGGGATACACAATATCTATATGGATAGATAAATGAATAATAGCAAATAACTTTTTGTAAGAGGATTATGTATATATGACATGTACAAATAGAAAATGGAGATAACAATATCAGAGGTGGATACCTCTGATTAGAAAAAATTAATTAATTAGAAAAATCTAATTAAGATTTGTACTGGTAGAAAATAATAAAAATTTATTGCAAAAAATAAAAAAGGGTAGCTATAACGCTGGTGGCCATACTTTTCATTAGTTTGTCTTTGTACAAATGTAGTTCATTTGTAAATGTAGTTCATAAATGTAGTTCATTTTTTTTACTGTACTTGTTTACTTTTATTACTAGAGTATGTGTATCAGAATAGTTTCACCGTTCTATAAGCTATTAATGCTTCTTCCATTTTTAAAACCACAGAAATTTTGTCCAACCCAGTTTCCCCAATATACATTTAGCATATAGATCGAAAAAACTAAGGAATATACAGCCTATCTCCCTCTTTTGCCAGAAGGAACTATCCTATTTCATAATGGTCCTTACAGGCAGTGGCTTCCTCTACTGCAGAGGTGTCCAACCTGATCGCATCGCGGGCCGTATTGTGATATATCAGGATTGTTTTTGCCTTTATGGAGCTGGAGTAGGCGTGGCCTGCATGGGCCATATCTGGCCTGCAGGCTTGGCATGCCTGCTCTACTGTGTGTAGATTTCTCATCAGGATGATATTCCAAAAGATGAAGCAATGAGGACAAAAGAGAGAAGATTATGATATGGCTGATGAACTGACAAAACTGGACCAATAGGATCCCTCTGGACAAAATGAGACATCTTCCACTTATGCTTACAACTATTCCTTGAAGGAGACTGCAAGATAGCAGGTCTAAGCAATAAGAGATGACAGAAGCCATCAAATTCTCAAGACAGCAGAGCCTTTAAAAACAGTGGATCTGTCTAGCTTCAATTCCTAACTTTGGATTTATAATTATTTTAAAAGAGCTCTCCCAAGCAAAATGTTTGAAAAACAAAAAAAAATGGATAAGGCTAAATAATAATTGAAGACAGTTTAAAACAAATCAAGAGACAAAACAAATTAGGGATATTAGGGTTTTTGAAACAACAAAATAAAATAAAATATTTGTGGGGATATAGTCTATTAAGAAAGAGATGATTAGTCGAAATTTGAAAAGAAAGAAAAAGACAAGATGAGATGTGATTACAGAAATGGGACACTAGAGGGGACTAAAGTCCAAGGCTGAAAAAAAGAAATAAATGTGGGTGGAAAAACCCTGCCTTTTATCCTTGAATCAAGAGAAACAGTGAAATTTATAAAATGATAAACAAAGGTATGATTTTAAAGAATTTGAAAGTTCTTATAATTAAAATGACAATAATAATTTCTTCACCTAATAATGTAATTTTGAGGACTCTAAAGAAGAAAAAAGATGGAAAAATGAACACGAATCAAAATAAATCTTTATTAGCATCATAAACATAAAAGAAAGTATAGACCAATAAGAAAAGATATGAAATAAGTTCTAATAAATGGATAAATATTGGAAAATAAATAAATGTTGGTTTATAAAACAGAGATGATTGCAGAATGGAAAAAACAAATGATGAGCCGAGAGATGAAAAATGATCTGGGAAAGGATTCATCACTGGATTTTTTTTGTTCGTTTGTTTAAAAAGGGAGTTCTAAACCTTGAAATTTCTTGAGGAAATAAAGGTTGATTGGAGTTTTAATCAATAGCAACAGTAACTTGATGAATTAAAGATCAAGATTTAAAAATAAAAGATTACAAGGGACACTTTTGGTCTAGTGCAATGGTGGCTAACCTTTTTGGGCTCCGGTGCCGATAAATGCGTGCGCGCTTGCCTACTCGTCCTCGCGTGCTATCACCCAAAAGGCAATGCGCAGGGGGGGCATGCCTCCTGCGCATGCGCACACAACCCGCACTTTGTACTTCTGCACATGCCTGAGTGTCTTCTGTGTGCCCCCGCGCCCCCGCATATGCACACCAGATACCTGACAATCAGCTGGCGGGCAGGTGGTGCATGCGCATGTGCCGTAGGCCTTTTCTGGGCGAGTGCTCGTGTGCCGGCAGTAATGGCTCTGCGTGCCACTTCCGGCATGTGTACCATAGGTTTTGCCACCACGGGTCTGCTTAAGATACCAGGCTACAAACGAGTGTAGGGTCCTAGCCCTGCTTTAGGCATAAAAGCTGACTGAAAGGCTTTGGATCAGTCACTCTGTCTCAGCCCAAATCACCTCAGAACATTGTTGTTGTAAGGAAAATAGAAGGAAGGAATATTAGGAATATTATATTCTCTACCTTGAATTTCTTATAAAAATAATGAGGGATTAAAAAAAAAATCTTTAACAACTGTCAAAAACAAAGGAAAATAACAAAGTTGATTATTTGATCAGGAATAAAACAAAATTATTTCTATAAAATTCTGGAAATCTTTTGTGAATTTTTTGCTCAAACTTTGACAGAAATGATAAGGGTTTTTGGATCTATGGATGAATGGAAAAATGTTATGGAAACAAATGAATATTTTTATGGTAAGATTAACTTGACCATAAAAATCCACTTATCTGTTTTCAGTGATTGGCGTATAAGTTTAATAACTGTCATATTAAAAGCTAAACCACAAATTCTAATTATTATTAAGTCACCATACTGTCTCCAAATATCATCTTTGCTATATCCTTCCTAATTATGAAAGCAAGGTAATCCCTTCGGGTCTGCATCCCTACATATTAAAGTGTTCAATTCCAGTCCTTTTCAATTTACTGATGCCTAAAATATCAATGCATAATTGATTCACTTCCCTTTTTCCTATTTTGAGCTCCTGTATTCATACTTTTTATGTTCCAGCTTTCCACTTTTGTTCTGTTATGGGTGGAAAAATAAACATTTAAGTGGCAGATTAAAAATAACTGTTGTGCAAGGTAATTTAGTTCAGCAATTCTCAAATAAAAGATCAAAACAAAAGGAACACTGCTGCAGACCCTCTATCTAGGATATCCCCATGTTACTGGACTAGATGTTTGACTAGCTCTGATTGTGAGAGTCACACGAGTGAATTAGCACATAAGAGTGAAACTGTAGGTATAGAATGTTACATTTTAATAAAGCTTAATTCATTAGAATTGTATGTTTCTATGCTTAGAATAATTAAAAGATATTAGGGAAAGAAGTCCCATTGGTTGTTTTCCCTTTGCAAGTTTTCCCTGCAATTTTAACACACCTGTGCTGTATAATCATTTCAAGTCAACTTGCAAACTGTTGATCAAAACAATTGTGAAAGACCTAAATGTATGCGTTCTTAAAGGAAGGAGAGGAAGAAAAGTAACTACTTCTCTATGTGGGACTTTTAAGATTAGAGCCAATTAGATTTTGGGAGAAAATTTCATGCCTACCATTCCCAAGAAGACACTGAAGCCCAAGCATAGGAAGACCTTGGGGGAGTGTTTCTTTATTTTTTAATAAAAAAATATACAATTACACTTCAGAAATACATAGTCCATAGTTCCAATCCATATCATAGCTCAGCCATGAATTTTCCAACCACTTTATTTAATATATTATCCTATGTGTATACTCACACAGTTCAGTAATATTGTACTAGCAATAACATAAACTCACTATACTATAAACTGTAAATTCATTACCCGATTATAGTAACAAACACACTTGAATAATATTTCAAACGTGGAATATAGTTATTCAATAATATAAGTATTTACAATAAGAACTCTTACAGACTTGGATCTTTGAATAGGAGGAAGAGAACTTAACTCTTGCAAATGTCATATTTGCTTGAATTTTCCACTCATGCAAATTAAAATCTCTTTTTAATTAAAACATATTTTAATTTTAGAATAGTGTGTGTGTGTGTCTGTGTGTGTGGTATTCAGCTTTGTTCGGGTATTTTCCCACGTCATTATAGGTGTGTGTGTGTGTGTATATATATAATTCCAAATCCTACTCATGTTTTTAAAATATATTTTGATCATATGTTTTCCTAAGGGATTTTAAAATTCCTAAATCATTTAAGGAAGTAGATAAACTTCATTAAAATTCTTCCACCAGCATATAAACCATTTCCTTGATTTTTTTAAAAAACATTTTGCTTCAATATTCCTAAACTTTAGCAGTGTATTTACTTAACAGTAGCAACATAAATACAATGTTTTTAAAAACATCAAAACCATACCTTATAGAAGATAGATTCTGCTGTAATGATTGTGGCTACAGATTCTGGAGCTTTGATGGGCTAAAAGAAAAAAAGAAAACATTTATGAATGAAGTGAACAAAACTATGACAAAAAAGCACCCAAAGTTGTATGCTGGCTAGTATTACCAGGAAATATGTCAAAATATAAACATGTAATCAAATCAAAAATTATAAAAACTGCATTTCAAATTGCCTGAAATCCATTCATTAGTTTATAGCAGAGCAGCTAGATGCATCTATTTCAATAAATGAACATACAATAACAGAATAGATATTACTGGAGTTTATAATAACTTGGATGCAACTTATATTACTTTTAATGTGTTCACATAGGAAATTATGATCTTGTTCAGACATTGGCAGTATGTAAGTATACTGTGCTGTACACAATATGGACCTGTTAGAACAAAGCTTGCAAGCATTAAACAAATGTTAGTTCCCAAAGATGGATCAATTCTGTTAGTCTGTTTGAACAAGAGAATAAATAAAGCACAAATAGCAGCTGAATTAATAGAAAATAGAATTTGGAATACAAAATAAAAATATATTATAGAAAGAACATGATCTAATTAATTTCATATTTCATTCTGTTACATTTCTGAATTTGAATTTGTAGACCAAATATGATATGCATAGTATAGCAAGTATAATTGGTATGTTGATAGTTGGCATGTGGATGATTGGCTCAGATTCTACATTTCATTCCACGAAGATAAGGATATGCTCCCCATACAAAGCTTTCTTTTATTAAAAAAAATACAAAATTTCTAATTTAGCATTCTTTGTAAAGTAGACTAGAAGCTTAAGATTTTGTTTTTTTGTTTTTTAAACAATTCTGTTATCCCTTGCCTCGGAGTGGAGTTGGAGTAACGAAAGAGAACAGTGAGGCAGATAGAGATGGAATTCTTGCCTCACAATCAGAAAGAAGGCTGTGAATTCGATCCTAGATAGCAGCAAGTTTTTTTTCTTATGGGATGCAATGAGTAATTGCTTACTGCAAACTCCATGTAGGTGTCAGGAAGAGCATTCGGCCAGTAAACGCTTGAGCTCCATTCAATCGCCCCAAATGTAAAAGTTTAAGAATAAAACCTCCTTAAATAGTTGCAAAAACTATTAGTCCATTAGTTTTTTTAAGTCTCATCTCAACAAAATTTCTAGACCACTATGTTTCCCCTTTCCTTAACTGATCCCAAATTCATTCAATTCATTTCATTTTCCATACTGACCAGTTCCAAAGATACTATTTCCATGGGAATACAGAGGAAATAAATGAATTTACCCAATGAATTTGGGTTTACTTTCAAGCATGTAAATCCAGTCACTGTGATTTATAAACAATGGCTCATAATTCAGCATTACATGAAAATAATAGCTTGGTGCAATATGTATACCAATGAATGAGCATCCATCACACTTGAATATCTACATATAATATTTAAAATTATGCATACATAAGTACATATATAAAAATAGATTTTGACTATGTTGCTTTTCTGCAGATAACTGTTGACCATGTAGAAAACATAATATGTCAAGAAATTTTCAAACTGTAAGTTTTGCTGGGATTAGTAAATGCTTAACACTAAAAGGAGTCCACAATCTCCTTACATTTTTTAATTTGAAAATATGCCTTCTCCCTTTTCCTTTAGTGGAAACCTTTTTCTCAGCAGCAGGAGCAGATTTATATTTTGTGTTCCTCAATCGAGCAGATCTTCTGTGAATTTCTTGCTTACTCTATGGCATATGAAACATAAGAAATATTTATAAATGTTAGTCTGAATTCCATTTTACATTGTTATGTATATTTAAAAAGAAATAAGTAAAGTGTAACAGGTGAAAAAGTGTATAAACTAAGTTCCTATTCAAAACTTATTTACTTGAAAGTACATCTCAATAATTTCAATGAGAAATCTTTTTCATACTTTCCTCCTAGGTTAAAATGACTCATAAGAAAACAAGGCACAGTTCTCAGAAATAATTTCCAATCACTTCCATGAATTCTGAGAAATATCCCAATATCCTACCTCATGTATTTCATTATCTCTATATCTATCTGTAAACATATGACTAGCTCACTACCCTTCAAAAGACATTCTGCCGCCTACAAAAAATCCATTAACAAGTAACAATAAACCAGCACAATACAAAGAACAACATCCCAAAATAGAAGTTTCTGTAAAACAACTTTCCAAAATTTTTGAAAGATCAATAAAGGAGGGGGGTCATCCACAGGGAGGCTGTTTCCACAAAGTTGGTAGTTCCACCCAGTATATTTATTTGTGTGTGGCTTAGTATATGAAGCCATACAACTGTGGTTATTTAGTTAAAAAAAAAGAACAGTTAAGCAACCTTTGAGTTGGCATACCTCAATCCTATGAGTGAGCTTTTATTCCCAAGCGAAAAGGCCCTCGTTCACAATTAAGACTGCAACCCTACACATATATGAGTACACCTGTGAACTTAATGGGACTTCTCAACAGAAACTTAGACTTATATAAAAGCACATACTTTCCCTCTCTAAGCGGTTTAGAGAGTCAGCCTATTGCCCCCAATAATCTGGTTCCTCATTTTACCCATCTTGGAAGGGTGGAAGTCAACCTTGAGTTTAAGATCCCAGCAGATGCAACTAACTTTTCTCAATGTCTTATGTCGTATTTTGGACTAACCTCGAGCGCACTTTCCAAAGTTTAATTGTTTATACTTTTTTGCTGTATTTTAAACAGTAGTTTAATGCTCCCGTCTTAGCACTGGGAGAAAGCAAACTGCAGGTAAATTTTTGTTGACACTAATTCAAACTAGCGTTAGATTTATAACCATAACTCGGAATGATATACGAACATTCAATGTATTTTTTTTAAAAAAAACAACAACACCCGTTTCCTCGCTGCTTGGGGTTTGGGAAAGATTGGAGGGGCGGGTGAAGGTCGAGGCCCGCAGCCTCAGAGTGGCACTAGCGTTGGGAAGCTCTGCCTAAAAGAAGCAAGCCTCGCGGCGAGCGATTGTTTCGGGGCGGCTCCTTGAGCACCTCACCTGCTTCCCCCCGCCGCCGCCGCCGCTATTCCCGCCGCCGCTGCCGCCGTTGCTGTGCTGCGAGGCCGCGGAGGTGCTGGCGTAGGACGCTGCCCCAGCGGCGGGCGGCCCTGAACGGCCCGTGCAGTTGTTGCAAAGGATCTCGCCCTGTCCGCCTTTCTTCCACATGGACGAGGAAGTGGTGCGGCAGACGCTGCACGTCGGCTTCAGGCCCAGCGGCATCCTGGCGACGGCCCGTTTGCTCCTTCGCTTCCTGACACTCAGCCCACCCGCCACGACGGCTCGCTCGCGGAAGCGGCGCCCGAGGCGAGAGGCCAGCGCTGCCGAGGAAACGGAGGGAAAGCGGGACGACGGCGCCGGAGAAGCCCGCCCCCTGCTGGATGCCCAGAGGGATGCGCGGCTCGAGTAAAAAGTGGGTCTTGTCAAAGCCAGAATAGGGGAGGCGGCGGCGGCGGCGGCCTTAGTTGAGACTCCCGGCAGAGCCGAGGCAGGCCAGCCGATCGTGAGGAAGCTTCTTGGCAACCAAGAATGGAATTTTAGGCGTTTAGTATGTATGATATCCGAAATTCAGTGCTTTCTTTTTAGCCAAAGACCATTTTCCACGTGCAAAAAAACCCTTGCCTTTTCAGCAACTAAACAATAGAGACTTAGACTTTTAGACTTTGAATAACTTGATTGTCATTTTGAATGTACCGGCATACATTTAAAATAAAATTTTGTTGCATATGGCTCTCAAAAAGTCTCTATCTCTTAATATACACTACGTAAACATGACAAAATAAACAGATAAATACAAAATTATGCATATACCCACATATATTATATGACATGGCGAAACAACAGTCTAGTTGCTATGTATATATACATATAGAATAGAATTCTTTATTGGCCAAGTGTGATTGGACACACAAGGAATTTGTCTTGGTGCAAATGCTCTCAGTGTACATAAAAGAAAAGAGACATGCGTCAAGAATCATAAGGCACAACACTTAATAATAGTCAAAGGGTACAATAAGCAATCAAATCATACTAGGAAACAGTCAATATAAATCATAAGGATACAAGCAATAAAGTTACAGTCATACAGTCGCAAGGGGGAGGGGATGGGCAATAAGGAGTGATGAGAAGATTAATTAGTGTGGACTTTGTAAATAGTTGGACAGCGTTGAGGGAATTATTCGTTTAGCAGAGTGATGGCCAAAATGTCTGTTACTAATCATAACAGTTAAGTGAGTTTCACCCCATTTTACAACCTCTTGTGCCACAATTGTTAAGGGAATCGCTGCAGTTGTTAAATTAGTAACACAGTTAAGTGAATCTGATTTCCCCTTTGACTTTGCTTGTAAGGTTGCAAAAAATGATCACAAGACCTTGGGATACAGCAACCGTCATAAATATGAGTCGGTTGCCAAAGGTCTGAATTTTGATCACGTGGCTATGGGGATGCTGCAACAGTCATAAGTCACTTTTTCAGTGTTGTAACTTTGAACTGTCAGTAAATGAATTGTTTTAAGTTGAGGACTACCTGTAATCAATATATTTTATTGTTTTATCATTTGCTTTCTAATGTATCCAAATACATTTGTTTGTGTACCCTATAAAATACTTGATTTCCCTCTCTATAAAGGCTTTTTGTTTTACCTGTGAACATGGTGATTTGTATTTTTGGAAGGCAAAGAATCTCCTTTACAAAATTGAAAAAGCCCCTCTCAAAGTCAGAGTTTATGTTCTTTTTTTTAAATAGAGTTTTATCTGGGTTTTCACAAAACATACAAATACAAATAAAATATCTTTTTTTGAGAACAGCGTGGCTCTGGGTTATCACTTCTCCATACAGACATAAACTCAATTACATATTCATCTTATGTATTCTAATCCATATCTTATAACTATTTTTGCAGTTTTCTCAATAGTTTTTCCCTTTCCTTGCTTTCTATAACCTTATTTTTAATATCTCATTCCTTTCTAAGTTCAATTACATATCTTTTTCTAATTTTCAGTATCTTTCTAATCAATATTTTTATACATTTGGCTGCCCTGTTTACAATTTCATATTTGCTTTTCTCATAAAACAATTTTCCCCCTGTAATTACTAGACTGGAGTGTAACACCTTTGTATCTTTTAATTATTATCCATTCAAATCTTGTTTAAAGTTTAAATTATGCCTTTACAGTTATACCATTCATTTTCTAACCTCTATTTTATAACACATAACTATTATCAACCAAATTCTGCTTGGTACATTCCCTTAAAAATACACACTAAGTTAATGAAAGAATATATATATATATATATATATATATATATATATATATGTATGTATGTATGTATGTATGTATGTATGTATGTATGTATGTATGTATGTATATGTATATGTATATGTATATGTATATGTATATGTATATGTATATGTATATGTATATTTGTTTTCTTAAGTTTTCACGGGTACTTACATGTATGGCATTCAGCTTTGTTCGGGTATTTTCCCACGTCATAGTAGTTGTGCTTTTAAAGTTGTAGCAACGTTTCAGCAGAATCTCATCTGCCATCATCAGGCTTCTGTATAGTGTTCATCTGTGAGTCAGGCTTTTACAGTGGTTTCAGATTTGAATTTGGGACAGCCTATTGCTGTGCCAGAATGGTTTTTTCTTCATCCTGATTGGTTGAGAGTCTTGGTCTGTGTTTATTGGTCTTGGAGTTTGCTGTGTTCTTCTTGATTGGTGTTTCTAATATCTTCTGTCTGTTTTTTGGCTCTTTTGTATCTTGATTGGCTGGCAACATTGTGTTACTTTATTGGAGGCCTTTAGTGCAGCTTGGCTCCGGGTGAATGGATGGCTATCATTAGTTAGGAAGCTAGGTTTCATCTGGGTGCCTGGTTGGGGTGTGTTTGAGCTGGAGGTATCAGGGGGGATTTGTTTGTGCCCAGGTGTTTGCCTGGCTTGTGGTGTGGAGATTTTTTTGTTTGTGAGTGCAGGCTTCCAAATGATTGACAGTCTGGTGGAATCATCTCTTCTGTTCATGCTTTCTGGTCTTTTTTCAATCTCTATGGCTTCTCTGATGATTCTGTGGCTGGGGTTTTCTATAGTGGCTAGGGTTTTGGTGGCATTGAAGTTGATGCTATGACCTGTGGCTTCCATGTGTTGGACTAGTGAGGAAGTGTGTTCCAGCTTTTTGACTGCATTTTTGTGTTCATCCAGGCGGGTACTTATTCTTCTATTGGTCTGTCCAATGTATGTGGCCGGGCATGATGCACAGGGGACTTCGTATATGCCTTGGTTTTCCAGGTCAATTTTATCTTTGGGGTTTCTGAGGATGGCTGCTATTTTTCTGTCTGTTTTGAAGGCAGTCTTGATGTGGTGTCTGTGTAGTATCTTACTAGATTCTGCCGAAACGTCGCTACAACTTTAAAAGCACAACTACTATGACGTGGGAAAATACCCGAACAAAGCTGAGTGCCGTATATGTATATGTATATGCATATCTTTACAATAGTAAATGAAATAATTATTCTATTCAAGTTCAGCTCAGCCATTAATATTGATAGCAATCTTTTACATTTCTATTTAAAATATTTCCATCTTTTAACAAACATTACCTAATATTATCAGTTGTCGTTCACTTTGATCACCTATATTTCATACTGTCTTTAAACAAAAAACAAAACAATAGTTATTAACAGTAGTCAATAAAATTATTATTCTTATTCAAATTCACCCTGTCAACTGATATTAATTTCATTAAAAATCTTTCATGTTTCTTTTCAATTATATTCTTTTTTAAATAATTGAGAGCCTTATTCTCTTATCCTCTTTGTTTCATTTAATTACTAACAAATATTCCATTACATATTAATGCCAATTTTATCTGTCACTTTAATCATCTATCATATTTTCTAACTCTTTTCTGTTTCTAGTATAACAATGCTATCTCATGTACCCTTGCAGAAACCTCTGTTTAAGTTAAATTTTTAACCATTGTCTCTGTGTTTTTTAAATAGGTTTATATCTTTAATTCTTGTATGTTTTTCCTGTTTCTCTGTATCTTGTTTCTCTCCTTTATAGCTTCTTTTCCTTTCCATCTTCCCCCTCTTCTTCTCCGTTCCCTTTTTGTTCCCTTTTCTATTTGATTCTCCCTTCTGTGATCCTCCCTTCTGCTTCTTCCTAATGTTATAGTTACTTTTCAAATTACTCTTTTTTTGGTTGTTGCTTCAAGTCTTAAGTTTTTAACTCCCTTTCCTTCCTTTCCCTTTTTTACTCTGCTTAAAATTGCTTGGTCATTGAAGATGGCTTCTTCTTTGTCCCGCCTTTCTTGTTCTGCCAGCATTTCTTGTTGTTTTTCATAGTTCAAAATCTCCATTTCTAAAAATTGAAATACAAAGCCAAAAGATCCTCTTCCCTCTTGTGCTTCTTTTTGTTCTTTAAGTCTCATTTTTAGCTCTTCAAGGAGTGATGCCATTTTAAAGATTTTTAAACAACCCCCAATTGATTTTATTTCATTTAATTAGGATCCACCATCCAAAATTCCAGGAATCACCCAATAATCCAAAGCTGTTTCTTGCTTCTTTTCTCATTTTCTCTTTCCCAGGGGCTTTGTTATATTGTAACAAAGTTTCAGCTACAATGTGTCCTTTATAAGTCTTGTTGAAATTCCACCATCAATTCTTTTTACTTCCAGATGGTCTCCTCCATTTTTCCAGATTCCACTCTCTTTTTTTCCCCTCTGCTTTCTTTCTTTTTGAAAATTTTAAATTATCCAAGAGTCTTTATCCTTTTGATACTTTATTTTCAGCTAAAAATAGCCTGTTAATGTCAAAGTGGATTAACATCAATTTCTTGTTTAGATCTCTTCTTCTTAACGTTCAAACTCAATTAAAGCTGTCAATGTGAGAGAAAGAAAAGCCAATTCTTTTTCCTTTCCCTTTCTCTTTCGCCGCTTTAAAAAATCTTTTTTAGGAATAGTATTAGTCTTTGTAATTCAAGTTCCATCTTAAGTAGATGTTTTCTCAGTTCAACCCGGTCAGTCAAACTTTTTCCTTTAAACTTCCTCCTGCACAATCTTATCTGGTCAGGTTCTTCTTTGAGGTGGCCATTTCTGACCACCGCTCCAACCGTCTTTGGGAAAGTGAGTAATGGCCAGCCGAGGAAGAGAGATGCAGCTCTCCTCAACCCCGCTGGCAATCTCCCCCTTCTTCACCACCTCTACGGGGTGGCTTCAGCCCCGAATCCAGGCGGCTCAGAGCACTCCAGCGGCGAGCACAGATCAAAACCGTGCATGATCGCAGATTTCAGTCCATCGCCAAAGAAGTCCAAACCGGAAGTCCCCAGATTTTATGTTCTTATGGACTCCAGGTAAAGTTGGGTGTCTGAGTTTCTAAGAAACAGATTGAAAGCTCATTCTCACACCTGCAAATAATCCCTGGTAACCTGTGGCTAACTTAGGGAGAAAGTTTTTTACCTTCCTTTTAACTTCCAAAAGACATGACGGGACCCACTGAAAGGTGATTCTCATTGGCCATAGAGTGCTAAAGTTTTTACAGTTAGCACATGAAAAAACCAAGCTATAACAAGCCTTTGCATAAGAATACATTATTATTAGTAGTAGTAGTACCGTTTCCCCAAAAATAAGACTTATCCTGAAAGTAAGCCCTAGCTTGATTTTTACATGTGCGCCCAATATAACCCCTACCCCAAAAAACTGGCAGCCAGATATGTCACACGCAGGCCACCCCTTTCCTGGCTCTTCAAAGGCAAAAAACATGATGTGCTGGCTGAGGAATTCTGGGAGTTGAAGTCCACAAGTCTTAAAGTGGCCAAGGTTGGAGACCCTTGATCTATAAGATGAAATTTTGCATTGAAAATGTGCATTTGTAGGATCAGTTTCTCTTCATCCTTATTTCTTTCAAAACATATTAGCTCATCCTTAAAGAGGAAAAAAGTATCTCAAGGAAAATTCCAAGAAAAAGGAGGAACTTTTAGAAAAATGGCAGTAAGAAAGGATGAGTAATATATTCTTTCATTTTAATAATTTTAACATGGTTAATTATGTTTAACCTGAGTTTGTTAATTATTATTCTTATTTGAGGGAGTTTTATTTTATTCTACTCTTCCATTATCTCCATGGTGACCACAGACTCACTGAGCACCTCTGCAAAGCTTATTTTTATAATTCATACTAAATCAAACAATACAGGTGAAATTTAACAGCAGTAAATTGATGATTAAGAAAAGGCAAGTCATTAAAAGACAAAAAATGTTAAACAGATAAACCAACCTCTGCTTTGACCTCCAGCAATAACATTGAAGAATAACTTTGACATTCTTGCTAATTATACTCTGGTTTATCTTATGCTGTTTAATTTTGGCTTTTGGTCTTCTGCTATTGTAACAGGCAAGCAAGATATATTACAATTACAGAGCTCAAAAGAAAATTAGTATATAACAGGATTGTATTGGTTATTTTGGCCATAGGCATGATGTGAAATATTCCACAGGACTCTCAATGAGAAGAGGAAAAGGCATTTAATACAGTTGTTGTTAATTGCAAAGTCGTGTCCGACCCATCACGACCCCATGGACAATGTTTCTCCAGGCCTTCCTGTCCTCTACCATGGCCCTCGGAGTCCATTTAAACTCATGCCTACTGCTTCAGTGACTCCATCCAGCCACCTCATTCTCTGTTGTCCCGTTCTTCTATTGCCCTCAATTTTTCCAGCATCTTTTCCAGTGAGTCCTTCCTTCTCATTAGGTGGCCAAAGTAGTTGAGTTTCATCTTCAGGATCTGGCCTTCTAAAGAGTAGTCAGAGTTGATCTCTAGGACTGACCAATTTGATTGCAGTTCAAGGGACTCGCAGGAGTCTTCTCCAGCACCATAGTTCTTTGGCACTCAGCCTTTCTTATGGTCCAGTTTTCACAGCCATACATTGCAACTGGGAAAACCATAGCCTTGACTATATGTACTTTTGTTGGCAGGGTGATGTTTCTGCTTTTTAGTGTGCTGTCTAGATTTGCCATAGCTTTCCTCCCAAGGAGCAAGCGTCTTTTAATTTCTTGGATGCAGTCCCCATCTGTGGTGATCTTGGAACCCAAGAAAATAAAATCTGTCACTACGTCCATTTCGTCCCCATCTATTTGCCAGGAATTGAGAGGACTGGATGCTATGATCTTAGTTTTCTTAATATTGAGTTTCAAGCCAACTTTTGCATTTTCCTTCTTCACCCGCAGCAAGAGGCTCTTTAGTTCCTCTTCACTTTCTGCCATTAGAATGGTATCATCTGCATATATGAGGTTGTTCATATTTCTCCCGGCAATCTTAATTCCAATTTGTGATTCATCTAGCCCTGCCTTTCTCATTATGTGCTCTGCATATACATTAAATAGGCAGGATGACAGTATACAGCCTTGCCAAACTCCTTTCCCAGTTTTGAACCAATCATGGTTCCGTGTCCAGTTCTCACTGTTGCTTCTTGACCCGCATATAGGATTCTCAAGAGACAAATAGGATTGTCTGGTTCTCCCATCTCTCTAAGAATTTGCCACAATTTGTTGTGATCCACACAGTCAAAGGCACTCAATGAAGCACTCACAGTCAAAGGCAAGTCAATGAAGCAGAAGTAGATGTTTTTCTGGAACTCCCTAGCTTTCTCGATGATCCAGCGTATGTTGGCAATTTGATCTCTAGTTCTTCTGCCTCTTCAAAATCCTGCCTGTACTTCTAGTTGTTCTCAATCCACATACTGCTGGAGCCTATCTTGTAGGATTTTGAGCATAATTTTACTAGCATATGAAATGAGTGCAATGGTGCAGTAGTTTGAACATTCTTTAGCATTGTCCTTTTCCAAATTTGCTGGCAAATTGAATGCAGCACTTTTACTGCATTGTCTTTTAAGATTTTGAATCACTCAGCTGGGATGCTGTCACTTTCACTAGCTTTGTTGTTGCTCAGATTTCCTAAGGCCTACATTCGACTTCATATTCCAGGATGTCTGGCTCAAGGTCAGTGACCACACCATTATGGTTATCAGGGATGTTAAGCTCATTCTTGTATAGTTTTGTGTAATTGTGCTACCTCTTCTTAATCTCTTCTGCCTCTGTTAGGTCCCTGCCATTTTGGTCCTTTATCATGCCCATCTTTGCATAAAACATTCCCTTCATACCTCCAATTTTCTTGAAGAGATATTTGGTCCTCCCTATTCTATTGTTTTCTTCTATTCCTTTGCACTGTTCATTTAAGAAGGCATTCTTATGTCTTCTAGCTATTCTCTGGAATTTTGCATTAAATTGGGTGTATTGGGTGTATTCAATTGGGTGTACACAACCTACAACTCCGCATCCAACCCCACCCTATCCAATCCAACATCACTCAAAACTAGGCATGCATACCCCTAACTACCTCTATTCCAACCACAACTGGTCTTAAATGCAAGCTACTCAATGCAAGAAGCCTTGTGAATAAAATACCTGAATTTCTCCTCTTACTAAATACAGCTAAATTCAACACTATATTTGTCTGTGAAACATGGCTCAATGCATCTCTCCCTGACTCCATTACCACAGTAAGAGACTATCACGCTTACCGATCAGATTGTGAAATCCATAGAGGAGGTGGTGTTGCTATCTTCTATAAAAAGTCCTTACATCTAAAAAAAATCAAAGTTACCCAGGAGCTTGCTATTCCTGAGACCATCATCTGTAAACTGTCCTTAAATATCACATTTCGGTTCTTACTATGTTGCAGAACCCTGGATTATGACATCGAACATGTAAACAAGCTAAATACACTACAAACATGGGCAGCATCCTGCCCACATACTTTTATCTTTCTTGGTGACTTCAATCTACCTCATATTAACTAGACCCTTAACGAAGGTACAACAGAACCCACACCTGCAACTTTCTACAATGCAGTAACAAATCTGGGACTAGAACAACTAGTAACCAACAATACTAGACTTAACAACTGCCTCGATCTCATCTTCTGCAATAGTTTGAATTCAATTTACGAAATACAAAGTAAAGAACCCTTTTCCAACAGTGACCACAACATGATTGACTTTTGTCTCAACATACGTCCACACAAAAATCATCACAACGACGGAATCCCCAATTATAACTTCAAAAAAGGCAATTATGATCTTATAAACAACAATCTCTCATCCCTTGATTGGCAATTTCTATTCTCTGGATGCAATACTGTAGAAGACCATTACAACATATTTTTACTTGAAGTCAAAAGAGTAATCAAACTATATGTACCATGAACAACTACCAAAACCAGAAAAAAACAGATTACCCAAAATAATAAGGAAGCTTCAATCCAAAAAGAAATCACTTTGGCAGAAAAACAAATCTGGTCACGTTGCCAACTCCAAAAGCCAATACAAAAATTTATGCCACCAGATAAAAACTGAACGCACCAATTATCACATTAAACAAGAAGAAAAACTTCTATGCACCAATTCCACCCGCGCTTTCTACAATTTTGTAAACAACAAACTAAAAGACTCAAGGTCCACCCCTGAAAGGACCTAATGGTAAAGACTGCAACGACGACACTATTAAAGGCAACCTCTTTAACACATTCTTTAGCTCAGTATTTGTAAACAGCAATGGATCATGCCCAGTATTTCTTAGCCAAACCACAGACAACTACAATGATCTAACACATATAGATTTTACAGAAGACAGCACTACGCAATCTAATGGACCGGACGGAATATGTGCCTTCTTAGAAAAGCTACCCACTGCCATAGCCGAACATCTAAGCATAATCTTTGAAAAATCTTTCAGGACCAGCTCCTTGACAAAACTATGGACACAAGCCACGGTCATCCCCATCTTCAAAGAGGGAGACCTCAGCCTAGTTGAAAATTACAGACCAATCTCTTTATGCTGCATCACCTGTAAAGTCATGGAATCAATTATTAACCAATCCATCATCCTCCACTTAGAAACAAACAACCTACTCTCTAATAAACAATTTGGTTTTAGAAAAAAACTATCATGTAATCTGCAACTCTTACACTGCAAAACATATGGACTACACAACTCGATCAGGGCAAAGCAATGGACGCAATCTACATAGACTTCTGTAAAGCCTTTGATTCAGTGGTACATGACAAACTATTCCTAAAATTAAAATCTTATGGTATCTCTGGACACCTGCATAACTGGATAGAAGCATTCCTGTCAAACAGACAACAAATGGTCAAAATTGGGAGCGTCCTATCAAATTCTGTACCTGAAAACAGTGGTGTCCCCCAAGGCAGCATTCTAGGACCAACTCTTTTCATACTCAACATAAATGACCTCTGTGATCATATCAAGAGCAACTGCGTACTCTTCACTGATGATGTAAAGCTATTCAACACCATGGACAATACTGCTACCCTTTAAAAAGACCTTGACTATGTATCAGAATGGTCAAACAAATGGCAACTTCAAATCTCAACAAATAAATGCTCTGTCCTACATATTGGCAAAAAAAAAAATCAGAAAATAAAATACAGGCTGAATAGTCAAACCCTTGTTGATGATCCAAACTCTGTGAAGGATCTTGGAGTACTCATCTCAAATTACCTAAGTGCTAGAGCCCACTGTAACTACATAGCCAAAAAGGCATTAAGATTTGTTAACCCAATCTTATGTAGCTTTTTCTCTGGTAATATTACACTAATAACTAGAGCATACAAAACATTTGCTAGACCAATACTCGAATACAGCTCATCAGTCTGCAACCCACATTACGTATCTGATATTAACACAGTTGAGAAAGTCCAGAAATATTTCACAAGAAGAGTTCTCCACTCCTCTACTCATTGCAGAACATCTTATGCCACCAGACTCGAAATTCTAGACCTAGAAAACCTAGAACTTACGCCGCCTTCAGTCCGATCTAAGTATAGTATATAAAATCATACATTGCAATGTCCTACCAGTCAATGAATACTTCAGCTTCAACCATAACAACACAAGAGCAAACGACAGATACAAACTCACGGTTAATTGCATCAACCTTGATTGCAGGAAGTACAACTTCAGCAACAGTGGTCAATGTCTGGAATACTCTACCTGACTCTGTTTTTTTCCCCAAACCCCAAAAACTTTAACCTTAGACTGTCTACTATTGACCTCATCCCTTTCCTAAGAGGTCTGTAGGGGGTGTGCATAAGCGCACCAACGTGCCTACCATCCCTGTCCTATTGTTTCTTTTAATTTTTTTTAATTTTTTTCTTACATGTATTCATGTATTCATGTTTTTACTTATACCTATTATCTTGTAAGTAATTGACAAATAAAAAAAATCTTTCTCTTTCTCTCTTGCCTTTTGCTTCCCTTCTTGCTAGAAATGGATACTCCATTTCTTTTGAGGGATTCTTGCCTGCAGTAGTATGATGGTCATCTGAATTAAATTCACCCATACCTGCCCATTTTAGTTAGCTGACTCCTAAGATGTCGATGTTCAGTCTTGTCATGTCTTTTTTTTTTTAACAAATTTTATTCAGTTTTTCACATTAAAATTTCTTTTTAGTGGACAACATATTTCTGGGTCATCACCTTTACAAACAAATATGACAGCAATTATACATTCATATATGCATACTTAATTCTATTATTACCTTTTCCATTCCAAATTTTCAGTAAGGAGAGAAACAAACACATTAATTCTAGCCTCTTTCATTAATCTCAATCGAAACATCTTTTTGTTTCATTTCAATTATTTCAAATATAATCCTTTAATATTTATTTTAAAAATAAAGATAAACAATATGTGTTTGCATAATAATAATAATAATAATAATAATAATAATAATAATAATAATAATAATAATAATAATTTACCAATGTCTCTCCTTGCTTTTAATAGTCTATATTAACTTATTAATTTAGTTGGTTCTTTAGTCTGTCATATTCCCTTTCCATTACACATTCTTTTTATAAATTCTAGATTAATACAAATTTTAACACTAAAAAAAACAAGTATAGGTTTCCCCTTTTACTGCTTTGAGTGTGACACCTCAATGATTAAAATATACCTTTATTCCCTCATCTTGATTCCCAATAAACCATTATTTTTAAGAAGTTACAATAATAATCATTACATCTTTTCATTTGGATTCCGTAGCATATTTTCTGCCCTTGATTTTTAATAAAAGTTATCAGTATATATATTACCCTATTTTCTCAATATTTTTAATTGCAGAAATATTCTTATTACCCCTTGTCACCCTGCAGAATCCCCTTTTTAATTCATCAACCATTATCTCTGAAAAAACAATTTCTTTTCAACATTTTACTATTTCCGTGTTTCTTTATTTCATGCACCTGTTTCTTACTGCTTCTCCTCCCTCTCTTTTCCCCATATCTTTTCTCATTCCAATTTATATCCCTCTGTTTCTTGATATCTTCCTTTCCCCTTTTCTGCTGGGTCTTTCTACCTCTCCCGACTTCACAGGTATTCCCCCTTTTGATAGCCTTCTTAAATTTCAACTTTTTAACCTTCCTTCTTTCCCCACTTCTTTGTAGTGTTCTTTGTGTTAATTGTCTATTTAAAATGTCTTCTCCTTGAGTTGACTCCTCCTCCTCTGAAGCTCTTTCTTCTTGTTCTTCAATCACCATTTCCATTTTTTCTAACACAGAGCAAAGTGATTCAGCTCTTTCCTGTAGTAATTCTCTCATATTTTTAAGTTCCATTTTTAATTCCCGAAGAGATATCATCATTACACACTCTTGTATTTTTTGATCGTTAAAGTCCACAAAAAAACACTTTTACTTTCCTTCTTTCTTCTTTCAATTTTCTAAAGTTCTCAATTGTTCAAGCCCAAGGTCTATACCAAAAATATCAATCAATCCCACAGTCAGTCTTTCCTTGCTTTTTTCTTTATTCTGGTTCTGCTTTCACTTTCTAAGATTCTTACTTTGTTTCAATATTTCTTTAATGTTATATCCACACAAGTTCATTCAGAAACAGGATGCTTTCCCTTTTGTTTGAGCTCAAGTTTTTGTCAAAAGGTGGCACTCTCCATTATACAAAGTCTTCACCTTTTCCCCCTATTTTTTTATTTAGGGTTTTTCGAACCTCAATATTCCAGCACAGTCCAGTCTCCAATTTGTAAACTTTATTATTATTATTTTTTGACAATCTTAAGTCCAGCTTTATTTTATGCCTGTTTATTTCCAAAATATTTTCGTCCAATTTAGTTAAATCTTTAGTTCCGGCTTCTTCCTTTCCCGGTTCGAAGCCCCACTTAGCTGTCAAAAATATTTTCTTATTTTTTTTCCTGTCCCTTTGTAATTTCGCCACTCACTTTTCTTTTCTTAAAAATTCCATGTTACCTTAATCCCGGGGTACTTTTGTTTAGTTATATTGCCCAGTTGTCCCGGTTCAGATGTTATCTACCTCTTTCTTTCCTCCTGCACAAATCTTAATCCAGCTGAGTCCTCCTCTTCGGGGTGGCCATTTTAAACCACCGCTGCAGTCATCTTTGGGGGGGGGAAACCAAGCCCGGGGGGAGATGTGGTTCCCCTCAACCTGGCTTGCGGCTTCCCTTTACTCCGCTGCCCTTCCAAGGCAGCTTCAGCCCCTAATCGTAATGACCGGGGCTCTCCAACGAAAGAGCATGGACCATAGCTGCAGAGAGTCGCGATCTACGGTCCGTCAGCGAAGAGGCTCTGCCTTCTTCCCAGTCTTGTCATGTCTTGTGTGGCCACGTCCAGCTTGCCTTGATTCATGGATCTTACATTCCAGTTCCTATGGTGTATAGATCTTAACAGCATCAGGCTTTCCTTTCATCACCAGATACATCCACAGCTGAGCGTCCTTTGAGCTTTGACCCAGTCGCTTCATGCTTTCTGGTGCTACTAGTACTAGCCCTCTGCTCTTCCCCAGTAGCATATTGGACACCTTCTGACCTGAGGGGCTCATCTTCCAGCATCGTATCTTTTTGCCTTTTGATACTGTCCATGGGGGTTTCATGGCAAAGATACTGGATTGCCATTTCCTTCTCCAGTGGAGCTCTCTGCTGTGACCTGTCTGTCTTGGGTGGCCCTGCACGGCATAGCTCATAGTTTCATTGTGCTACACAAGCCCCTTTGCCGCCACAAGGCAGTAACTCATAAAGAGGATTTAATACAGAGGATGGACTAATACAAGAAATAAGCACTGAGTGTCCAACTGAAAGTTGTTTGTTTATTCCTCATTGTCTCCAAGTTCAATTTTGGATTATTTTTTTCTAAATTGAAATCAGGAGTTGGAAACAGAAAGCACACGAAACACAAATTAACAGGACTTTAATTGACTTAGATCTTTAGACAATAATAACCATTATGGGAGGACAGCTTACAGAAGAGTCTGCATCAAAGCCTTGCTAGAAACAGTGTTGTCGAGCAATTAATAGGTGTCAGGATTGAAGTCTGAACATTAGTACTTTAGCTTCAGCCTCACATAATTTTTAAATTTCCACAACTCAAATCAGTTTCTCAAGTTGACTTTTTTCATACATTTAAAAATAGAAATCTACACAGAGATATGCGTACACTCTCCTAAGAAGCTATCAGCTAGCATTTACCTCCTGACTCCTTAGTTGTACATTTCCTTTGAAGACAGAGGGGTGAATTCACCCTATGTTGATTGTTTTATTTTTATTTTTATTTCGATTTGTCAATTGCTTACAAAATAATAGCTATAAGTATAAACATAGTTATGAATACATGAAATGGATACATATAAGAAAAATAAAAAGAAACAATAGGAAAGGGACGGTAGGCATGTTGGTGCGCTTTTGCACGCCCGCTACAGACCTCTTAGGAAAGGGGTGAGGTCAATAGTAGACAGTCTAAGGTTAAAGTTTTTGGGGTTTGGGGAAGAAACCACAGAGTCAAGTAGAGTATTCCAGACATTGACCACTCTGTTGCTGAAGTCGTATTTCCTGCAATCAAGTTTGGTGCGATTAACCTTGAGTTTGTATCTATTGTTTGCTCTTGTGTTGTTATGGTTGAAGCTGAAGTATTCATTGACAGGTAGGACATTGCAATGTATGATTTTATACACTATACTTATATTGGACCGAAGGCTGTGTAGTTCTAGGTTTTCTAGGTCTAGAATTTCAAGTCTGGTGGCATAAGATATTCTGCAACGAGTAGAGGAGTGGAGAATTCTTCTTGTGAAATATTTCTGGACTTTCTCAACTGTGTTAATATCAGATATGTAATGTGGGTTCCAGACTGTCACCTGTTCTGTGATAGGGGTATGAGTCTAAAGCACACTGTATTCCTGTATTCCTGTTGCCCACAGAATTGGGGAAAGTTGGGAAAATCCTAGCTAGGAAAGAGTTGGAAAGAACCTAGAAACATTTGAAGAAACTTGGATTTGAAAGAGAAAGGTCTTTGTAAAATGGCTTTTACATGTCTCCCCAAAATGGCAATACAAACAAATACTTCAGGCTAAACTTTATTACGAGGCAGTTGAGTCTTTATTTATATAAAGCACAGATGTGCATTTGATTTTTGTAATCCATCAGAAAAAAAATAAAATAAATCAAACAATAAAAAACATTGATGTGCAATAAAGATTTTGTTATGGTTAGACATTAAAATACGCTGTGCTTATTTCCTTAACACTTTCAACTTTACTGTGATTAGGGACTTTAGAATATAACAGTTTTGCTTAATTGATGGCTCCTGAAAGAGTTAGATTTTGCACCTGGAAGGAAATTGCTTTGGCTCAAATGAAAAACATGCTTTTCTTTAAACCATGTCACTTTGCCATGTCAGAATGCCAATATCACCTTTATTGCAGTACTAATACTAAAGCTTAAAATTATACATAACAAAGAAAATGCAGAGAGGTGTTACATTGCTGTCTCTCCATATTGTAAAGCACATTTTTCACCTTTGAATCTGGTGTTCTGTACAGCTCTGCTAGCAAGTTATGGTCACCACCAGCTGAGCCAAGGCCATCTGCCATACTTCTCAACTTCCTGCTTTTATAGTTCCAGGTAAAGAGAGAAAAATAAGGAGTTGGTTAAAAACCTTCAGTGGCATAATTAAAAAAAACCCCAATTATACTTTTGAAGTTTGTAGTAATATAAGTTTTTACTAAAAGAGCACAGAGATAGATTGGTCCATTACAAGAAAAACAGATTTTGACTGTTTTGTTCCATTACCTTTCCCCCATGTAGTTTTCCTTGGCTCATGTAAGACTCTTTTACCAACTGTTGCTTTTAGAATTTTCTTGCTTGAAACTTCTATGTATCATGTTGCCATAGTGTCTTCTTGAAAATCAGTGTGGCAACCATCTATATTTTAGTAAGTAATCATAACTTTTAATGATGCATAGTATTATCTGAATGAACTTCCTTTACTTGTTCTGAACCTGCAACTCCTTCTAATGTAAAGCACTTTTCCTGTTGATGAAAATGCTATATTTTGCATTGGTTTTAACATTATATGTAATAAACATTTGAAGAAACCTAATCTGCATGTAATTCTACAAATAAAGCTTAGACTAATCCAATCCTGTGATTAGGAATGTTATAGTGGGCCAAATAACATTCTTGCCAAAATAACATTTTAAATCAATGAATAATGACAAAGATCCTGGGAGACCATCCTATCTTGCAAGATTTGGACAAAAATGTTAATGTCTACGATGATCTCTCAAGGTTTGGATCGATCATTTATTATCTCACAGGATTTCGGTAATAACATTAAAATGTTATTTTAAAAATTAAGCTTCCTATGGATGAGACAGGGAAACTGCTTCTGCAGTATGGTGGGTTTAAGGGGTCTGCATAAATAAAAGGTTGATAGCCACTGGAAAAGAAATATTTAAATATTTAAATGTTTCATTTATAACTAGTTTTTCCAAACCACTCAACCATGATGTGTGCATCACTTGGAAGAATTTATTCCTTTTAATTCGTTCCTTGCTCAGATCAAAACACCAAATTCTGTAATTCAGAATTTATAAGTTTATTTAGCATTCAGCTCAAGAGCATTGAGCACCACTCTTTTATGGTAAACTAGCCAATAATCCGGCATTGCCCAGGTATTTATTTATCCCAATCCTGTATTAGACAGGAAGATCCTGTAGTCGGGATCCTGCTGTTGTACTGTCTGTTGCACAGCATCTTCTATTCTTCTCCTTGGGAACTTCTTGTCTACGCTGGTGTTTCATTTTTTTTATTGCATTTGGTCAGTCGCCTGACGTTTCCTTGGAGGGCTGAGAGGGAGCCCCCTTGTGGAGTACTGGAGTATTGTGAAGCCATTACCATGGCAAGTCCACAGTAGAAGCCATTTTAAGGCACACACACGTACCCTAAGGGTGTCTTACCCCCCACAGTATTTGTTTCCAGAGGGTAAGACATCTGTGTACCAAGTTTGGTTGAAATTGTTCCAGGCATTCCAGAGTTATGCAGGAACACACACACACACACACGTAGGTAGATAGATAGATAGATAGATAGATAGATAGATAGATAGATAGATAGATAATAGATAGATAGATAGATAGATAGATAGATAGATAGATAGATAGATATAGATATAGATATAGATATAGATATAGATATAGATATAGATATAGATATAGATATAGATATAGATATAGATATAGACTTGCACATACCAAATTCTAAAAATTTTAGGCTTAACTGCTCTAACAAGGAATAGACTGATTGCTCACTCTTCCAATTGGTACAGTTTTTCTCTGTTGCAAAAGTGTAAATCATTCCTCCTCATTCTTTCCTTATCTGCCTATGGCACTCTCATTTCTGTATAATGGCAAACCACTAATTTCTCTTCTAAAATCATGTTTGTTTAGCTTTTTAGTAACTATTTTCCAATGTACCCAATATTTGTGTCACTAGAATTGTGGTTTCAATATTACCAGAAAGGCACTAAATGCTATCTTCAGGTACATATTTTCCCCCCCGAGTAGGCATTCTTTATTGTTTTTAATCATAAAATATACAAATATAAAACTTTACTTTTTTGCATGAAAATTCCATTAGATTAATATTTCAAAATATTTCAATATTTTAGAGTACTTTAGCTTTTCAGTTACACCACACTATTGTTTCATTTCAGTTCAATAAAATACTTTGTTTTTGACTTGGTTATGTCTAAGTCTTTCTTCTTGGAAACATAACGGTAAGAAGATATTAGTCTTGTAATTTTTCACAACTAACCTGTGAGGCAGACTAGACAAACCTTAATCTTTAATCTTATTCAGCTGGCTCTCAGAAAGAGTCTGCCTACTGATTTATGAAAAAAATAATGAATTTCAATCTTAAATTTTAAAAAGCGTAGGAGTCAAAGAAGAACCTCAAATAAGCTAAAATAGCTAAAATAATATGAATTGACTTCAGAAGTAAAGTCTACACTGTTAGCTTTAACTTCCTGATTAAAGAGAAAGTAAAAACAAATGAAATGTCTATGCTGGGTGGGAAATGTTTTAGGAGGTATGATATATCTTCTGAATTCACAATCTTCTGACATACTTATAACCTGAGGTAAAAAATTAAACCAGCCATGGAAGTGTCCTAAATCCTTTTTTGTTGCTTGCAGTAGAAAGTAAAAAATAATGCAGGGAAACAGCAAAGAAACATCAACATTTCTTACTTCCACTTTGACAATTTAAAAAAGGTGAAAACCATCCAAGTAATAGCTTACTCTGCCCATTGGTTTACAATACTTTATTTAACCTAAATTATTTCGGAGAAAAACAGATTGCAGTTATTAATGATAGTAATTGGGACTGAAATTTCTATGCCAAGTGATGCAGCTGTAAAAAAAGGATGTCACATGACCATATTGCAATTCTAACACCCCCATTGCCCTTCTTAAATGAATCTCACCAGCTGTTGAGAAAGGACTTACCCTGATTCCCAGCTTGCTCCCTTCCAGTCAGGAGCCTTGGTAAGGTAAGAGACTGACTCCTCTTTAACTCTCCCCCACCTGCTTATCTCTCCCCATCTGTGAGCTTTTGGTCACTCAGGACTCCACTGCCTCTGCTTTCCCCAGCTGGCTTTCTCCATCTCCTGCTGTTGATGAGGCATGGCCAGTCTGGAAGGCTTCAAAACCTCAGAAGAAAACAGTGCAAAGCACATAATCTCAGGAAAAAGGCCTGGGACAGCTGGCAGATACCTCAGAAAGCACCAGGCTGGGCACACCTCATATGCAGCAGGAAGAAGACAAAATTGAAAAGAGTTTCAGCAGCACAATAACCATTGTAATGATTGTATTTCTGTTCATCTATAGGTATAACTGGAACGGAATTATCCAAGATGGAAAGTGGAGATATAGCATACATTAAATACCAACATCCTGCTGGTGATTCTCCAAAAGTCCAAGGTCCAGTGAGGTCATTTGTAAAGCAAGATATGTCACCACAAAGTAAGGAGAAAATAATTGCTCGACAGGCTTCATCAAAATTTGAAAGGGTTCCATCAAACGTAAGAAGAACAAGATCTTCTCCATCGTATGGCAGACATCCAAGACGGGGAGCATCGCACAGAAGACGGCAACACATGCTAAATATTGTTGAAGATGCAGGTCCATTTGCAGACAGAGCCATTCGAAGAAGTAAGTGACAACAATCTCTGGCAAGTCAAGAACATGTAGGATCAAACTACATATAAAGTTGACAATAGTTCTCATCACATGGTCATTGGTCATGGAATGTATGTTACTTCAGGTTGAAGATAAACATATTTTTATTTCTTCCATTTAGGTTCAGCTTCCCAGGAAATATAACTGATTTATTATCATTGAATCTTTATCCAACATTTTGTAATATTAATTGTAAGGAGTCTAACCTACAATAACAAAGATTATTCAGAAATAATGGGAATACTTTGAATTGGATGCATTTGGCTTTAAACAGTCATAGTTCAGTTCATGAAGTAGCAGGAATTTGAACAATTTGGAATTTGAAATAATCCTATTTCAAATCTAAATTTGTCCTCTATTTGAAGTATTCAAAATTGCTATCAAACTTAAAAAGATATATTTTGAATTTGAAGCTTTTTTTTTCTTTTATGTACACTGAGAACATATGCACCAAAGACAAATTTCTTGTGTGTCCACTCACACTTGGCCAATAAAGAATTATATATTCTAAAATGTTTGCATATCCCAGTACTTACGATAATTACCGGATTTTGCTTAATATGCAAGTGGAATCTAGCTTAAGTTTGTAACTACTCTTTGTTTCTGCTTAGTTGCTTACTTAGTGATGAGAAGTGAGCAGACAGCTGCATCAAGAAGAACAAGAACTTCAGGAAATAGAAACTCTAGAAAACCATTCCCTTCCGACTTGAACACACATTAAAGAATAGTAGAGATGTTTTTTTTACTTTTGACAGTGCTGATTTATTGACATTTACACCATGCAAACTTTGAGTTCATTGTTTCCACTGCTACTCCTTTTTCAATCCCCTCCCCCCAGTATCAGAAAATGAATTTGCTAATATCTGGCCATCCTAATAACTCATTCTTTGTGATACATGCTTTGCTATGTGGCATACAGGCAATTGATCAAGGAAGTACAGAAAGTAGTTTCTTTACTGGTGATCAATCTCTGATATCCACTCCTGGAATTTCACTAGAATGAAATTTTAATAAAGTCTCTTTCACTTCCACTGCCAGCTGTAATGTTGTTTGGCAGCAAAGACTAATCCATTCATATCCCATCAACATTATTTTTTCATTTATGAAACATTTTCAAGAAAGAAAATGTTTTCAATAAGCCAAAATAAAGAAGATACAAAACATTTTATTTTGAATTCAGCAAATGCTCTTGGTTGTTCTCAGCATTAGTTATTCTTTAATGCAGAAAAAAATACAGGTAATCCTGGACTTTTACAGCTGTTTGTTTACTGACTGTTCGAAGTTGCAACGGCTGTCAACTTTGAAACAACTTTGGCCAAAGCCATGTTTATTTTCACTTCATTTCTTAGTTGCCACTCTTGGGTGGGGAGGGCAAGGGAAGTTAGAAAGGATTGGAACATGGTGCCTTAATCCACTAGACAAAACATGTCACGGAACTATAACAACGGCACTGAAAAAGTGACTTATGACCATTTTTCACAACCATTGTGGCATTGATCATGATCATATGGTCAAAATTCAGATGCCTGACCACTGGTTCATATTTATGACATTTGCAGTGTCCCAGGGTGGTTGATCACCTTTTGCGACCTTCTGACAAGCAAAGTCAATGGAGAAGCCGGATTCACTTAACTAACAACCCTGTTACTGATTTAACAACTATGACAAGAAAAGTCATAAAATGGGGCAAACTTCACTTAAATGTATCACTTAGCAACAGAAACTTTGGGCTCAATTGTGGTTGTAAGTCGAGGACTATCTGTAATCAAATAAGTAAAAATAAATAAATCAAAGGATATTTTAACTATTTCCCTGTATCATCAATGGAAATTATGGGTTTAACAACATATTCCTCTCAGATGTGGTATTCAGCAGGTTCTGACTAGTTTTGGAGAACCGATAGTGGAAATTTTGAGTAGTTCGGAGAACCGGCAAATACCATCTCTGACTGGAGATTTTACAGTATCCTCCCCTGCCACGCCCACCAAGCCACACCCACAGAACTGGTAGTAAAAAAAATTGAATCCCATCACTGATTTCTCTTATGCATCTCATCGAGTTACACTTGTTTACTGTCTCCTGGTTGATTCACAGGACTAAAGAGTTGATAATCATAGGGAGAAAACAATGGCAGAAACTCTTTTGCTCTTCATCTAAGAAAGTTGTTGAACACACAGTTGTTCAATGTCTGAAAAAGCAATTGAGGTATATTACATTTGAGAGGAATAAGCTGGGGAACATAAAATGTTGTTATTTACATTGTCTTATCTTACATATTTGATGTTCTGAATAAATCATGAATTTATTAAAATAGTGCCATTTTTGCTTTCTGGATATCTTTTAATTGTTTCCAAACAAAACTTGATTGCCTGATTTGTTTTAAATATATAATCTGAAATTATTCTTTTCTTTCTTTAGGCTTTCTTTGGAAATTATATCTCATGTTGGCATTTCAACTGGGTTACACTGATGCTATAATATGTTTGTTCATCTACTGGTAAGTGTACTTTACTGCAGCTGTCACCAACTTGGTGTCATCAGGATATGTTGGACAGCAATGGGATTAATTTTTTTTACTACTGGTTCTATGGGCATGGCTTGGTGGGCATGACGTGGCTTAGTTGGCGTGGCTTGGTGGTAGGGGAAGGATACTGCAAAATCTCCATTCCCTCCCCACTCCTGGGGGAAGGTTACTGAAAAATCCCCATTCCCTCCCTACCCCACTAACCTGATTTCCAGCTCCGTTCTCCTGTGCAAGGCAAAAAAAGAAGACCCAACTGGGACTCGGGCGGCAGAGAATAAATGGGGGTGGGGCCAGTCAATGGTGGTATTTGCCGGTTCTCAGAACTACTCAAAATTTCCACTGCCGGTTCTCCAGAACTGGTCAGAACCTGCTGAACACCACCTATGATGTTGGGAAATAACTGTAGTAGGTACCTATGTTCAGCAGCAAATGGTTCCAATAATAATGCAGTATAATACTCAACTTGTTCCATTACATATGAATTACTAAATACTGCACACCATTGAAAAACCAGTGTTTTGCTTACAGCCAAACATGTCTGCCACTTGATGTGCGCAGGAGATCTACCACATGGATAGATCTGGTTACATCAATGTATCAGATCAGCATGTCTAGTATCTTGTCAATGGTTGAGGGTTGTGTATATTTTTTTGATGTTATTTGCCATATTGCAGAAGGTGCATTTTCTTTTAGCCGTCAGTCGTTCCAAGTAGCATGTTCTTACCAACTGAATTTCTCAATATTGACGTGAAAGTCTAATATTTTGATCTTTTTCTCATTTTCTATTCCCCCATGACTTCATTTTGGTGGATTCAAGTATTTCCTCTCTTACTGCGAGGGGAAAAACACACTGTGCAAATAATAAGGTGCAATTTAGGAAAAGTTGAACAATTGATATGACTCAAAGTGACTAATAAGTTATTCATTATAGAACTTCCATGTTTTCTGGGATTTGAATAATAAGGGGATAGAGAAAGTGTTTCCTGTTTCCTATCTTTCCAGTGCTTGAATTACATCTGGGACACAAGGCCTATCATTTAGGTTATATAGAGAATTATGTGCTAAATAGCTAATTCTATTTTCACAAAGTAACAAGGGTAACAATTACATTTCAGCTAGAATAACAGAAAAAGAGTTGGGAGACACCTTGGAGATCTTCTAATCCAATCCTCTGATCAAATAGGAAATCCTATAATATTTTAGACCAATGTTGTCCAATCTCTTCTTTAAAATCTTCAGTGTTGGAGCACCCACAAATTATGTCAAATTTTGATTTGAAATATAATTTTAAATGCAGAAAAATGCTCAGCTGTACAGTAAACCATTTAAGTACCATTTAAATATACATAATGGACTTATGCAAAATCTACACTTACAGATTTATAAGTGACAGTTTTTCTCCTCTTGTTAAAAATGATACTCTGCTACTAAACAACTGCTTTGCAGCTGATTTTTGTTTTCTTTGGATGGGAAAAAAATCCAAAAGGGTGGGCTTCAAAAATTTTAGCAATAGGTTCTCTGCCCAGTTGTTGGGTGGACGTGGCCATGGTGGACGTGGCCTAATCAGCCTCCTGCACCATGGTGTGGTTTTTTTTTGTCCTCCCAGGGTTCCGAAGGCTCTTCTCAATCCTCCGGGAGGACGAAAATGGCCTCCCCGGGCTGTGGAGATTCTTTGGAAGCCAGAAACAGGCCCATTACTGGCCTTGGCCTTCCCAAACTTCTTGGAGACTTATTTTTCTCCTTCTCTGAACTTCTGCATGTGCCCTACATCCAAAACAGGCCATGTGGGGACTCCGGGGAGGGGAGGGGTGGGTGGGGTCAGCAAAGAGTGGGATTTGAGGGTTCTCTGATCTGCACAGAATCTAAGCTAGGGGTTCTCCCAAACTCCTGCAAACTCCCAGCAGCCTACCCTGATCTAACCCATCTTACAGGGCTACTGTTATAGGAAAAAGTAGGAAGAGCATTACATACCTACCACCTTTCACTGACACAAAGGTGATTTTTATAAAAGAAGTAATTTCTCCTGTATAAATTATTCTAAAATATAATAATTGTAAAATATTTTCTGTATGTTAACCTCCTGTTGATTAAGATCCATCATGCTTTCTATGTTTTATTGGGTTTTTAATCTCATTATTTTTAATATTGTTATGATCCCTATTGAATATAGAACCATGAGATGGAAATATTTTAAAATTAATTGAATAAATTACTGATTATTTCCATTGTATCCTTTCTGTAACCATATTTGAATTGTTTGGGTCTAGGAAGTTCCTTAAAATATGGGTTCGGAGACGTCCATGGTTCTGCTATAGTCTCTTGTAAGTATTATATATACAATTGTCAATTATTAAAACCTGCTCCTTAGTAAATATTTATTGTTTCTTAGTAAAACTATAAAAAGCCCAACATCTCAGAGCAAGCAAACCAACTACTTGTAGTACCAGTTTTATCTGCAGTTGAGAAACAGTACTTAATTATATTAAGTAATTATATTGTATGTTTGATATACGATGATCACCTATCAAAAATTTCATCAAAGATTATATCTTTAACAAAAATTGATATTATTTGTTCCTTTTGCATATCTTTTTAATGTAATTAGTTATCTTGGCTATAAATGTTTAATCCATTGCCTTCAAGTATCCTAAACCAATGGTCCAATTAGGAACCTATAAAATTCTGTTTGGTAAAACTATATATTAATAGAATTGACAAGATGACATCTTCATATTTACTTTATTAGTACTCTGGTTTCTTTTCCACTCTCTAGCTAATTTACATTGGTATTTAATATGAAAATAATAATAATTTTATTATTATGAAAATAATTAAGGAGATGTGGTATGCTCAGTAAATTGGACTGCAAGATAAAGTCATCTTGAGTTAACTCAATGTCAGGAGATTCTAACCACACTATTTTATTGGTAGCAATATGGAAGTGATTTGCCATTTTTTTCCAAATGCTTTTTACTTCCAGTTTAATCTGCAGGTCTCATTATAGGAGGACATCCACCAAAATATCTACCTATGTAGAATCAGCCCTGCTTAGCCTCAAATATTAGCCAAGGTCAATTAGATGCAGAAGTAAATTAATCTTTTAGTTGAGTTATGGATACAGTGATATTCTTATAATAATCATGATAGCATTCTAATACCTTAATTAGATAGAAACTCTGTCTTATTGAGGTTTTAAAAATGGATGCCAGTCTTCTAACAAAAATGGGCAAGGGGTGATTCTACTCATCTATCAAGTTTCGATGCCTCCCAGATCTACTCTTAAGACTCAGTGTAAGTTATTGGGGCTGTATAAGTGAGTTTGAAAATTGTCCTTTCAAATTTCCACTGAAAGAAGCAGCTCTATTTATAGGAAACCTGCATCAATTATTAATTCAATGTTAGAGTGAAATTTGGAACTGATGTTTGCTGTTTGAGAAATGATGTGTTGACTGTAATATATTAAGCTTCATCATTGCATTTCTTTTAAAGAAGTGTAAAGATCTAATTTAATGTTGTTTTCCTTTAAAGAGATTTTATTGGATTACTAAATGTCAATGTGGTTTATCTATACTTATTTATTGAATGTTAATTTTTATTATTACAATATCAGTTGTAAGATAACAGGGCCTTTTAAACTCTAAGATATTTATCTGATTTTAGACCAGCAATCTTGATAATGGTCATTGCCTTAGCATGCTGTGATCAAGCCCGAAGAAAATTTCCTTTGAATATCATTTTGTTAGCATTATTTGTAAGTATCTCTTGAAGGTAATGCTCTGTATCATATATTAATATTTTAATATCGGTTTAGTATATATGTCATTGCTATCTTTTGCTGCATCTACTTTACAATTTGAAGAATGCATTACTTGGCTTGTACAGTAAAAATGAAAACAGAACATTCTACTGTGATATTTTCCATTCTAGACTGAAATGTGCTGGACCAAAATTTCTGCCAATATTGCCTCAAGTCCCATCCAGCTTGACTAATGGAACATCAGGATACAGAAAGCTAATCTAATTCATATAAAATTCAAAACAACAGAAAGTTTGTACTTCCTATACTACAGCTATTTACATTCCCAAAATAAGTTTTGGGAAAATGCTGTTTCATCCCCATATTGCATATAATAGCATTATGAATATGCAGTGTGTTGGGATAAATAGCATGAGAACATTCATCAAAGTTGTCAGACTGAATCAGTTAAAATTAATTTTCTGCTATTGTTAGTTTTTACTGTAGCATGTTGTAAATTATATTTGCTCATCCTGACCTGACTACTTATGCTAGATACTTAATTAATTACCCAGAGACAGATCTTCATTACTGATAGTTCACAAGTCATTATTAATGGTTATTATTAATGGTGCACAAGGGTAACTGCATTTCATAAATGATTGCATCTAGGAATGCACCTGAAACATACAATAGCTACCGTATTTGCCGGCGTATAAGACGACTGGGCGTATAAGACGACCCCCCAACATTTCCACTCAAAATATAGAGTTTGTTATATACTTGCCGTATAAGACGACCCCCACTTGGAGGCGGTGCCAGCGGAGTCCGGCCTCTTAGGAAGTACTTTTGTTGCATGCCCAGATATGGTGCTGCCTGCGTTGGTGGGGAACTTCATATCGGGAGACCTTCCACCGTTGCTTTCCCTTCTCCCTTGCTGCCGCCCGTCTTCCCTTTGCTTTCAAAGGTAAAGCGAATGTTTTACAAAGCCTCCCCTGCCCGAGAGGGCAGCCCAACCCAACGTGGGAAGCTAATTTCCGGTGCCTCTTCCATTCCTCCCGACCTCCCTACACTGCGCGCTCTGACGCGCCGGTCCCTTCAGCCCAGCGACCTTTTCCACCTCAAAGAAAGGCCAGGCGGGAGCCGCTCGCAGCGGAAACAGCCACCACCCTTAGCCCGACGCTTGGGGAGAACGGGCGAGGTTAGCGCCCGCCAGCCCGTCCTTCCTGCCTTTGGAGGCACCTGCACGGAGCGCCTCCGCGGCTCGGCTTTCCCCTACGGCGGGTCCTCCTTTCTCGCGGAGGGCTGCGGGAAGGCGCTCGCCGAGAGGATCTCTCCCTCTCTCCCCACAAGGTCAACATCTGCGCTGCAGAGGAGAGGCTGCAGCCGGTTCCTCCTGCTTACTGAGTGGTGGGGAAGCGCGGCCGCCCGTGCGATTTGGCAACGAGGGGCAGGAGGAGGCACGCACACACCCGCGGCTCACTTTCCCAGCTCTGCCCAACCCTTATGGCTCTGGCGCGGCCCTGGCGGGCAGCGAGCACCTCCCCGCTGGACCCTCCGCTCATCCTGCCAGGGCCGCGCCAGAGCCATAAGGGTTGGGCAGAGCTGGGAAAGTGAGCCGCGGGTGTGCGCGTGCCTCCTCCTGCCCTCGTTGCCAAATCTCGCACGGGCGGGCCGCGGCTTCCCACCACTCAGCAAGCAGGAGGAACCGGGCTGCAGCCTCTCCTCTGCAGCGCAGATGTTGACCTTCGGGAGAGAGAGAGGGAGAGATCCTCTCGGCGAGCGCCTTCCCCAGCCCTCCGCATGAAAGGAGGACCCGCCGGTAGGGGAAACTGAGCCGCGGAGGCGCTCCGTGCAGGTGCCTCCAAAGGCAGGAAGGACGGGCTGGCGGGCGCCAACCTCGCCTGCTTCTCCTGCCGGGCTAAGGATGGTGGCTGCTTCGCTGGAGCAGCTCCCGCCTGGCCTTTCTTTGAGGTGGAAAAGGTCGCTGGGCTGAAGGGACTGGCGCGTCAGAGGCGCGCAGTGTAGGGAGGTCGGGAGGAACAGAAGAGGCCCCAGGAAATTAGCTTCCCATCGTTATTGGGTGCCCTCTCGGGCAGGGGAGGCTTTGTAAAATAATTCGCTTTACCTTGAAAGCAAAGGGAAGACGGGAGCGTCCTGAAGCCAAGTGTCTCCTCAGGGCTTCGGTTGCAGGGAGGAGCCCTGACTGGCCACATGCTGATGATTCCGGCGCATAAGACCACCCCCCCAGTTGGAGGCATGTTTTTTAGGGCAAAAAAGTCGTCTTATACGCCGGCAAATACGGTATTTGATTCTATTGTCATTTGCACTTTTTCAAGTGAATAATAACAGAATAACAGAGTTAGAAGGGACCTTAGAAGTCATCTAGTCCAGCCCCTGGGTATACATTCTGGACAAATGACTATCCATCTCTTCCTAAAAATCTCCAAGGATGGAGCATTTATGACTTCTGGAGGCAAGCTGTTCCATTGACTAATTGTTCTGATTCACAGGAAATTTCTCCTTAGTTCTAGATTGGAACTCTCTTTGATAAGCTTTCATTTCTTACTTCTTGTCCTGTTTGGCAGATGCTTTGGAGAATTGGGTTGATCCCTTCTTCTCTGTGGCAGCACTTCAAATATTGGAAGACTTCTATCATATCATCCCTTCTCTTCATTAGAGGAGACCTACTTAGTTCACAGCCGTTCAATGTATGTTTTAACCTCCCACCCATAACCATCCTTTTTGCTCTTTGCATTCAACAGGTTTTTTTTGTACTGTGGTGGGCAAAATTGGATGCAGTATTTCAAGTGTGATCTTACCAAAGCAGCATATAGCAGTACTAATACTTCACCTGATCTTGATATTATCTCTCTGTTGATGCAGTGTAGGACTGTGTTGGCTTTTTTTGGCAGCACCCTGCTGGCTCATACTTATGTGGTTATCTTAGTGGATTCCTAGATCCCTCTCACAATTATTGCTGTTGACCGAGCAGTGTTATTCTATATCTGTGCATTTGTTTTTTCTTGACTAAGTGTAAAACCTTACTTTTCTCACCACTGAATTGCATTTTGTTGAATGGGACCCAGCGTTCATGTCTTCATGTCTAGAAGATTTAGATTCTTCTAAAACATTGGCTTTTACCTCCATCTGCACATTCATGAGCTTCCCTTCTATTGCCTCATCTAGATTATTTTAATACTATACCTTTTCAGTTTACCATAATTTTACAAAACATATCTATACAATCTGTTCTAACAAATACTGTTAAGTATATAGGTTTTTTTTGGCTGGGAAGTTATATGTAAAAATTATATATGGTAGAATAAATTATATTTTTTCTGAATTGAAAAGAATCTCCTTCAGGAACAAATGCAAAAAAGTTATTATGTAAGATAATACTAATAATACATGAATAATGTAGTAATAAATAATTGTTTTTATTTTTAGACAATCCTCATGGGTACATGGCTTGGATCCATTGATGCGTAAGTTGTTAATAAATAAATTGAATTGCATTGTGTTGTGTTGATGTGATTATAGATGTCATAAAAATATTTATGTGTTTGGTTTTAGCTTCTTCGATGCAGACATGTTGATGTGGACAGTTGGTTCTACTTCATTAGTGATATTGGGACTGTATTTTTTTGCTCTTCAGAAAAAAGTAAGCAGTCACTGTTTAAATGTCCTACAGAACCATTTGAGACCTGAACAATTAAATCACAATTAAAAATCAGGTATGTTCTGTCTCTTGAACTACAAGTGTAGCTGTAATCAGACTCGCTTCACTATTGTCAATTTTGTTATATTGCAGCCTGATTCTACAATTATTGAAATTATTTTTTTTGTCATTAATGTACAATCAGTACCCCATAATGACAAAATAAAACAGAATTTTACAAATGTCTACAAGTGAAGTGAATAAACAGGTTTCTATATTGTCTAGCTAATGGGAGTGTCTTAATTTTTGTAGCAGAAATGTCAATCGGCCTTAAACGATAACTTTTACAACAAAAGTAGTATTTATAATGCATTGGACACCGTTATGTTTGTAATATTAAAGATCTGTGAAAAGAATTATCTAGACAGTATTTTCTTGGATAATGCTTCCTTAAAAGCATAAACCTCACAATGTCCAATACTTACTAAGTTTTGGGAGAAAGTAGTGGAATATATAAGTGTAATTGTGTAACAAAGGCTAACGTTTTTAGAGAATAACAACTTGAATTACATTCCGAGCACATGGAATTTGACCAGTGGATAACGCAAATAAATTCTTTGTGCCTTTATTGTAGCTAGAAGATATTGCAGAATTAGAAGATAAATATACAGCCCCATTTATTCAATGGATTGGAGATCTAATTATACTTGCTACATATGAGTTGTTTGCCTATAGACATAGAATTTGTATGGATAAGTATAATAAAATATTGGTCTCATTTATTCAAAATATAGGTTAAAATCATAACAGTTATTAATTATATAAGTATATTAGAAATACACCTATACACATGTGTATATCTATATCTGCATAATGTTTGCATTGAATAATTATATATAGAATCGTAATTATATACTGTAAATCATTTTGTCATATTTTATTTTTTCTATTGTATTTTCTTAACATACTTTTTAGCATCATGTAATTTTTAAATGTTTATACCTATTTTTTCTTTTATTTTTCCTTTTCCTGTTTTTATTATAAAAACAATAAAAATAAATAGCACTAATCTACATTTTTATAGTAATTTTATTAAATATTACAATTAGAACAATAAAAATTAGTATGTTCAAAAAGTTATTGAATAAGTGGTAATTAAGTGAGGTTCACCAACATATTGGTATTTATATTTGAAAAATAACAAAAATAAAAAAGTTTAAAATTATTCCAATAGAAAATGTTTGGATTCATCTTTTTCTGAAGTAAAGTTATTTTAATCAGCATTAAAATAAACTGTAAACTCGGAGAGTTGAATCAGATGAAATCAGTGGAATGACAGGGAAAGGAAATCTTTTTTTCCACTGTTAATAGCCACAATTTTCTTCACCATATCTCCGAATTAGTTTTCAACAGTATTTCTAAGTTACATACAAAGAAGAAATCATACTATTTAGCTGAAGAAAAATTGTGTTTTCTGCTACTTTACCTGGAAACTAAGCTTTTAATAAATATACTTTTATCACATATAGGAAATCTTTGCTAGAAAACATCCAAGATATAAAGTGAAGATTTTTTATTATGGCTGTTTAGTTATTGTTGGTCCCAAAACAGTGGACAGGATCCAATTTTGATCTCAGTTCAGCCATCTGTGTTTTAGATCTGTGTCACTCCTGGCTGGTTAAACCTTTCTGAGAAACATGTAATCGGATTCAAATAGGGGTGAATTCATCTCTGAGGCAGTAATATTGGCCTGTCTTCCTCAAGAAACCATCATCAGACCCAACAAGTAGCATATCTCTGGTGGCTTTAGAACTTTGAGAGATTTGAAAGAGCTTTAAATCCACCGGGGACATGTTCCTTATGGGGAGCAACCGTCTAGTGCACTTGTGGAAAGTCTTGTCTTTCTCCGACCACTCAACTGCTTTTCATTCTGCTGTGGTTTTGGGCACCACTCTTAATGGAACAGTCTTGAGTTCCTCAAAGTTGCCGTTTACAACAAGACCTGGTTCTTTGCAAGGGCAGTTAGCTAAGCTGTTCCACGTTAGTGGAATTATGGTGTATGTGTGAGTCATCCATCATCCCAGGTGCAATGTTCTGTTTAATTTTGTGTTCACTGCCATATAAATTTAAGAAATAAATATTTAGCAGGGATACCAATTTTGGTAGGGACTCCAGTGTATTAGTTACACTGGATCATCATTATTCAGATATTCTAGATTTTAGTATTTGTGAGATGACAAAAATGTGTTGATTCCATTGTTGCTTCTCTTCAGTGGCAACTTACCATCACATCTGGAATACTGTTAGTCTTCTTGTTTTCATTGACAATTACTGGAGTTCTTTGTATCTTCATGCAATCACAAGTAAGTGAAGTACTTTCATTTTTTTTTGTCTCACAACTTTTTTCTTATATCTATTTTATCCTTAATTTCATAAGCTGTTTCCTGTCTTATTAAAGGCTAAGGAAGAATACAACTCTAATAATTTTAGCTTTTATCTGGTAATTATGGTTTCAAATACTTTTAATTCTGCTAAATCAGCCCTTGATTTTCCAAGTTCAGCTGTGTGCAATTATATGGAGTCTCCTGCAGTGGTGGGATTCAATTTTTTTTTACTACTGGTTTTGTGGGTGTGGCTTGGTGGGCACCTTGGTGAGCGTGCCAGGAGAAGGATATTGTAAAATCTTCATTCCCACCCCACTCCACGAGGAGGATACTGTAAAATCTTCATTCCCTCCCCACCCCACTAACCTGCTTTCCAGTTCCGTTCTCCTGTGCAGGGCAACAAAAGAAGACCCAGCTGATCATCTGGGACTCGGGAGGCAGAGAATAGATGGGGGCGGGGCCAGTCAGAGGTGGTACTCCAAACTACTCAAAATTTCCGCTATCAGTTCTTCGAACTACTCAAAATTTCTATCATCGGTTCTCCAGAACTGGTCAGAACCTCTGGTCTCCTGCTACAGTTGTATAGGTTATATGGTACTGCCTTTCAATGCAATTGAAGGCAAAATTTGACAACCTGGAAGACTAGTGATAGTTTCATTAGAACTACAGCATTTAACTTTTATATGTGGAATTTTTATTGAAAGCATATGCAGACACTTAACTAACAAAAGGTAAATGTATACAGGCTGGGGGGGGGGACAAGAATTGGTAAGCAGATAAAAGTATAATGCCAAAAATATGCTAATGCTAGCTCTCTAGCAAAAAGAAAGAATCCAAGGAGCAATCCTCTACATAAAATAGACAGAAAGGTGATATATTTTTGGAATAAGTGTATGAAATGCCCGCATGCAAAAAATGAGCTAGGAAGGGGGCAGTTAACGTGTAATTTCATATAACCTAATTATCTGGATGAGGAGTCCCATCATGGTAGATTAATTGATAACTCCCAAAGGGGTAGATATAGCAGATGAAAAATGTCACTACCATATTCTGAAGAGGCCTTGTGGATTATGATCTGGAGTGAGGCTCAATTTAGTGAAGTATTGTGCTATCTTAGCTTTAGAAAGCATACCAATAAGAAGGGCATCTGAAGGATACCAAACCATCAAGAAGAGATGTTACATTAACAGTCATTACCCATAGGGCCCTCATTTAACTCGCAGTTAAAAAATTTTTTTTTCCTGCAGTATCAGGACAAGAGTTTGCAGAGCAGACATAGACCACTGGTTCTATTCATTTTAAAAGCAAAAGAAGTGCAACTCTTAAACAAGTAGCTTCAACTATTTTTTTGTTGTTGTTGAGGATCCAAACTTTGTCAAGGACCTTGGAGTACTCATCTCAAATGATCTAAGTGCTAGAGCCCACTGTAACTACATAGCCAAAAAGGCATTAAGAGTTGTTAATCTAATCCTACGTAGCTTCTTCTCTGGTAATATCACACTAACTAGAGCATACAAAACATTTGCTAGACCTATACTTGAATACAGCTCATCAGTCTGGAACCCATATCATGTATGTGATATTGACACAATTGAAAAAGTCCAGAAATATTTCACAAGAAGAGTTCTCTGCTCCTCTACTCATTTCAGAATACCTTATGCCACCAGACTTGAAACTCTAGACCTAGAAAACCTAGAACTACGCCACCTCCGATCCGATCTAAATATAGCATATAAAATCATACATTGCAATGTCCTACCTGTAAATGAATACTTCAGCTTCAATCATAACAATACAAGAGCACACAATAGATACAAACTCAAGGTTAACCACACCAAACTTGATTGCAGAAAATAAGACTTCAGCAACAGAGTGGTCAATGTCTGTAATACTCTACCTGACTCTGGTTTTTTTCCCTAAACCCCAAAAACTTTAACCTTAGCCTGTCTACTATTAACCTCACCCCCTTCCTAAGGAGGCCTGTAGGGGGCATGCATAAGCGCACCAATCGTGCCTACCGTCCCTGTCCTACTGTTTTTTATTTTTCTTATAAGTATCTATCTCATGTATTCAAAACTATATTTATTCTTATACCTGTATCTTGTAAGCGATTGACAAATCAAATAAATACTAAATACTAAAAAATACTAAACTTCAATCTTTGCCAAATCTTCAACCTAAGGAAAATATTTGCCTTTCAGAGAATGAAGAGCACCAAATTATTCCAGTGTGTGGATCATAGGCATACTACTAGGTTTTAAGGAACACTAATTACCTTTGTTTTTGCTTAATTTTAATTCTAAATTCTTATTTTGCAGTTGGACGAAGTATTTTATTCTGGTATTGGAACACTTCTTTTTGGCATAGTAAGTAATTTAAATTAGCTACAGATTGAACCTATATCACACAGAGTGAGAGGCAAACAGCACTGTGCAAGACTGAAATTCATTGCATCTTATTTCTGTAAAAAATGTGACTTAAATGATTATCTGAATTAGGTCATCAAATTTATGACCATCTGCTTTGCTTAGTTTCTAATAAGTTTATTTTCTGAATACAAACCTTAAGATAATATCACTGTATTAGTAATTACCACAAAAGGGGATTGTTTTTTTTTAATTAATAGGGAGCGTTACCACATTAAAACATTAAAATCACTTAACTTGACCTTTGAAGGTTAAGGTGATAAAACAGTTAATGATGCAAACTATTCTGCTAGATAATTGCTTTTAAAATAAATTGTACCTTCAGTGACAAGTGAGACAAAGATTTAGTAACATAAATGCAATAACTGCATTTTTTTCCTTGTTTTTTTTAAAGTACCTGCTGGTCGATACACAGCTAATGCTGGGAAAGAGGCATCATTACCGACTGAACCCAGAGGAATATGTATTTGCAGTACTAAATGTCTACATTGATATTCTCAATATGTTTTTATTTATATTGAGATTTGTTGGTTTCATGAAGTGAAAAGCATGCTGTATAGGTTGAATAAAGAAGATTGTAAAGTAAAAGTTTCCAGGCAGAAAAAAAAATAGAAGTTATGAAACATTTATGGAATTTATGCCATAATATCATTACAAAAATTTGAACTGAACAAATATAATTCACGTATAGTTAGTCCTTAGTTAACGATCATCTATTCAGCTAATTCTCAAAATTATAGTTTATGCAGCCATCATGTGATTAAAATTCAGCACTTAATAGTCTCAGGGGCACTCCAGCACTTAACTTGCCTCCCACTCCCCCCCCCCCCAAATCTTAGTTTTGGCTATCCACAATGGCACTCCTTGCCGGTGCTGGCGGGGGCGGGGATGAATAAATTTTGCACAGTGGCGTAGGGATGGTTGTTGGTTGTGGCTTGAGGCAGCATTCCTGAGTGGCGGTGGTTGGTGTGCTGGAGCTATCGTAAAGGCCTAGGGATGGTGGTGGCCAGTTGACGGTCCCAGTGCTGTTATACAGGATGGCAGAGATGGAGGAGATATAGGCAGATGAGGGGAACTGAAGAGGAGGAAGTCCATTACTTTACCAAGGTTGGGGGCTGACAGGGACAAAGCTGGGAGTAGCTTGGCTTGGTGTGAGTCCTTGCCTAATGACCTGGGTGATCAGTTAATGACAGCAATAGGGACTACCAGGGTTGCTGTCACTAACCAATTTGGTCATGTGAAATTGCATTTTTCAACTGCATCATTTAGTGACAGAAATTTTGGTCTCAATTACCCATATTAACCAAGGACTACTTGGTTCTATACTACGTAGTGTAGAAACATGTGAAAATGTAACTAAAGTTATCCACTGATATGTAGCATTTCTGAAAGACTTAAAGACATTTTATAATCTAATATGAAAATAAAGACTGACATCAACTTTATTTACCCTTCTTAGAATGTTTATTAGATCTGTTAAAAATAAACATTTCAAATGAATGAGCGGTTGATATCTGAATTTGCATTTCAATCAGCATTCCTTTCTGGCTTCAGTTTAAGAAATGCTCAAGTAACAGATGTTTTTCTAAGCACAACTGTTAACAATGCTATTTATTTTCATCAGAAATATTAAATGCTTAATTATCTTTGGCCTATTTCTCTTCATAGTACCTACTTTGAATGTTATACAATGTTTTAAATACATAAAAGTGGATTTGACCATAATATTCCTTTCTGCGTTCAGAAGATGTCTTCTGTGCTTAAGGGGGTTTGGTTTGGTTTTATAGGTAATCCTCGACTTATGATCAAAATTGCGCCCCAATTTTCTGTTGTTAAGTGAGGCAATTAAGTGGATTTTGCCCTATCTTATAACATTTTTAATCACTGTTGTTAAGTGAATCATTGCAGTTGTTAAATTAGTCACATGGTTGTTAAGTGAATCTGGCTTCCACATTGACTTTGCTTGGCAGAAAGTTGCAAAAGGTGACTATGTGATCCTGATTTGCTGCAACCATCATAAATATAAGTTAGTTGCCAAGCATCTGAATTTTGATCACGTGCCCATTGGGGATGCTGCAACAATCATATGTGTGAAAACTGGTCATGTCACTTTTTAAAAGTGCTGTTGTAACTTTGAATGGTCATTAAATGAACGATTGTAAGTCCATTTGTTGTAAGTCTGTTACCTGTATTCCAGATAACGTTCAACTTTACGCGAGCACAAATTATTTCTGTGCAGCATAAGAATTATTAGTGAACCCCTCTACTAGAAAATCTCAGAAAATTGTTGCATTTTGTGTGTCAATGTGTGAGCTTTTTTAAAATTCCAAATACCATTCTTTCATCTAAAACAATCTTTTGGTAAAGAAATAGAGGAGATAAAAGGAATTAGTTTAAGTAATAAATGTTTAATCAAAAATTTTACATATTATTAATAGCATTCATTTGGCCAAACATCTATAAGGTTGTAGTATCCTACTGTATATAAAGTGGGAATGTATCAAGTATATACTATGAAAGTGCAAATACCATTTTCAAGATTATAGTAGTTTTGTTTTTCTTTATAAAATTAATTGGTTTACAAAATAGGCTTGCCAAACTTTCTTTCAGAATTCTAAATTCAATTAGGGGGATGGTCTTAAATTTTAAATATCAAGAAAATACAAATTTAATATGCTAAATTTCATGCTCAGAATAAATTTAACAATGGAGTATACTTCACAATTTAAACCAAGTTACAGAAAACCAGAACCCACAAACTTCACTATCATCACAGAAAGCACTCATATATATCTTTTCTTAGCTTTGCAAGACATCTTAATGCAATACACAAAACCATGGGATATTCTATTTGGAAATTAAAATTCAAGAAGCTGTATGTGTGTTTAAAATATGTAAGACCAATTAGCGACGATAGTGTCTTCAAGATCTATTTTAAGTTAGAAAGGATTCTGTAATAGCATTTTAAAGAGATAATTTTCCAAGGCTAGAAAAAGGGATTCAACACCAATACCTTCAAGACAGGGCAATTAGAAGCCAAGCTAAAAATATAATGGACAGCATATAATAACAGAAGCAGACAACTCCTTCCAAATAAATGTCAAGAAAGAGAGTTTTTTTTTTTAAAAAAATGGATTAAATAGTTAATATTTAATTTTATGAGCCACAGGGACTGCAAGATCCCAACAGTTATGCTTAAATGAAGGATTTAACACTTTTTTTGTAACACACAGTAATCAATATATATACCTTTTCTGCCATGAAAATACCTTACTGTACACAATCAGTAGCAAGTTTTTGTCTCAGACATAGTCGATCTTTCATATCAAGTCAAACAAAAAAGAAATGGAATATTTCATTCATTTTGCTTCTATTAACCTAGACTTTGATTATTTGCAAGCAAAACAGTAATTTAAAACAATTACTTCTAGTTAAAAGTTACAATCTGCATCACTAATTTACAATGAGGTTTTGATGTTTTAAGCCAATTTCAACAAAACTTTTCTTCACAGTAGGACACCATTAGGGAAGGTTTTGTTTGGTTTTTTTTTTTTTTTTTACAAAATATGAAACACCAATCATACATTAAATGAATATTGTGCAATTGAAAAGAATACATTGTAGTGTTTTATTATTTCTGTAAAAATGTTGACATATAAGGTATGATACTCCCCGCGCAGCTATAGTGTCTGCAAACAAGGAATTTGTCTGTTACAGTTGAATTTGACACCCACTTCGCAGAGCATGTCCTTCTGTGTGTCTCTGTGTGTGTGTGTGTTAGAAAAACACACTCTCTTATTCCTGTGTTTCCCTCTCTTTTCAGCTGAAGCTCATACAACTTCACAGAGTGAAACAAGTAGGCTGGATGGAGATATAGGAGGCACACACAGATGCTCACATATGCTATACTGCCCTCAAATGCATGCTGACAAAGATAGGATAGGGAGAGAAGGAGAAAAATAAGGCTCTCTGGAATCCTATGGGGATACTTCTAGGTGTGCATGCTATACCTGTATGGGGAAGGCTTATACCCTATATAGGTATTGAGTGGAAAGGAAAGGCCATGAGTGGTTTTATGGAGGTTTCTGCAGTTCATAGCATACCATAGTATACTCCAGAACAAATAACTAATATTCATTTAACTGTGTCAACGATCTATTTAGCTTAGGCAAAGGCACAGTAACATATTGTTTGTGATATTATTAATCTTTCGGGGGAGGGGGGGGCAAGGAGGCTGTCTCTAGATTCAGAAAGTTGCAGACTTCATTGTTTTGTAAAATGTTACTGCTCAAAGCAACTGCACTCAAAGTGTATAGAATGATTAGAAAAGATTGCACTTTTATTAAAATGTTTTTTCAACCAAGCCAACTTGGCTGTTTAAAATAACTGTCTTTAATAGCAGAATTAGATTTAATTAAGATAAAATTATGTTAATGCAATCATAATGGTGATAAATACGAATGAAATTTGAAAAAAACCTGTATGTGTATGTGTGCACGTCATTGTGCATGCCTATGTGTTCTTTACATCATTAAAAGTAAGAGTTAGCATTAAAAAACAATACTGCATATTTTTATGTTGATTTGCTCCTCAGTTTGGCACATCTGTACTGGTACATAAACATAAAAATTTTACTCTAATTAGAAAAGGTTCACTTTACCTCAGTTCATACTATTACTGATTAATTGGGGAAAGCAAAACATAATTTTAGTGCTAAACGTTTTTAAAGGATAAGACAAATAAGAGAAAAAGAAGAAAATGTTTTCTTTAAATAATGCATTAAGGAAGCCTTTAATCTCCCCTTTCAAGTTAAGGATCATCAGCCTAAGGCTAAATAGATAATGCATTGTGTTGGGAAGATGGAGTACAAGCTTTCTACTTCCTCCAAACAAGCAAGCCGCTTTACTGTCCAATGCAATAGAAATTCCCCGAAAGGTTCAAATTAGCTTCATAAAGAACTCCAAGGAAATTTCTATTTATCCCATTTTTACACTTCGGGTAAACAACTCAGCTCTGCTAGGATTGGTCAAAGTTTCCATTATATATTGTACCACTGATAATTGCCTAATCATTTTGGCTCCACAAATTATTCATTCCCACCCCCCCAAGACTTTTTGTGATTACACCAAATGCACATGTTCAGCCCACTCAGCTGAAGTTTTAGATGTCTGATGCGAAACATCTGAATTTACAATTTGGCTGCTCGTGTCTCCAGAAGTGTCTTCACTTTGTGGCACTGTATCTCCATAACTAATGTCTCCAGCAGCAGTAGCACCTTCTTCTCTTTGAGTGCTTCTGCCTTCATTTTTGACTGCATCTTCAGAAGGTGCATTTTCCTCTAGAAGATCTTGTCTTACTTGTGGCTGATCCATTAACCTCTCTTCAGTACTGGGTTGCTGTGAATCATCATCTGCTTCTGTAATTGCGGAAGGAATGAGTGCAATACTCTGAGGATTCATGTCATGGAACCAAGCCATTATGTTTCCAAGGAGATTTTCATTTATATTAAGATCTTGACTACCTGAGTCAGATTCACCAGATGCTGAATATAAGCCACTTCTTGTATTATTGAAAGTGCGAGAATTAAGATGGTCTGTCAAAAACTGATCACTGTCTGCACTTAATTTTATCAGGCTATCACCAAGTTCTAAAAGTTCAGTGCTACTTAGAGCTGCTCTTGGATTATCTACATTTACTGGGCCAGAGTCTAACCTTGTAGGCAAAGAAGTACCTATTGCTCCTAATGAAGCTTCATTAGTCAGGAAGTCTCTAGTTTCATCGTCAATAACTAGGCCAGATTCTTGCAATGATAACTGAATAGCAAGAAGTATGTTTGGATCATCTTCATCCAAGGAACTCAGAGCCTATAAGAGATATCAAAATTAAGAAATGCCTATATACTGTATGCCAGTATAATCAATAATGATTATTTCGGCTAAGACTCTATTTGAAATCTGTTATGTAGTCAGTTCCATAACTAATAATATATATTTTCTAATAAGCTGATGAAGTTAGAAGATAGATAAGATACAAGCTAAAGAATTAAAATAGTAAAGAAAAGATAAAAGACTATACCTGCAGAGAATCCTGGTTTTCAGAGCGACTAACAGGAGTATAGTCATGAAGAGAAGAGCTGTGAAGGATACTCATGGAAGCTGAACTCACCATGGAATTACCGTGTCTTCTGTTACTGCCAGCTTCTTGAGTATCTGCTCAAGGAAAGTTTACAAATTAATACAAGATTACTTTTCTCCCAACATTTTTAATCCATTGAGACATCTCTCCCTCCCTCCCTCCCTTCCACTCTCCCTCCCTCCCACTCTCCCTCCCTCCTTCCCTCTTTCTCTCTCTCTCACATATATACCTAGCAAATATTCTTTTAATAACTTTGGGAAGGGAGTGCCTTCAAGTCAGGCTTTGTCGGGACTTCCGGTTTGTTTCTTGTCAGTGTCAGTATGGAATCTGAGATTGTGTGCGGTTTCGCCTGAGCTCTCTTGCTGGAGGGTCCCAATGGGGACTAGAACCACCCTGGTGGGGTGGTGAAGAAGGGGGAAATCGCCTGGAGGGTCGAGGGGAGCCACAACTCCCCTCCCTGACAGGAAAATCCCTCCCGAAGGCAAGTTGCAATGGTGGTCTTAAAATGGCCACCACAAAGACGAAGAACATTCCGGGAAACAAAGTTTTGTGCTGGAGAGAGAAGTAGCAAGCAGAGTGTAAATCAGGCAAAGGACATCACTTTTGAGGTACCCCGGTATCAAATTAAAGGGCTATTTTGGAGGAAAGTGTGTGGAAGTGGCAAACAGAGAAAGTGAGAAAGAACATTGGTTTTTAAATTTGGATTTGATTATTCTATTGGACTAATCTGGAGGAGAAATTTAAAGGAAAATACATTAACACAACAAAGGTTTAAAAATTAAACTGGACAGATATTGAACTGTGGGCACTTACAAAGCATAACTAAATGCTGGAATTGAGTGTATTGAAAAGAATAGTTAATGATTGAAATTAGCGAGCTTAATAAAAATACTATATTTAACAAAAAAAGTTAAAAAGAAAAAGACTCAAGAGCGCACCTGATGGTACAGGAAAACTGTACCATGTTTTAAAATGAGTGTCTGGTCTTTTTGAGACTTTGGATTTTGGAACTTGAAAGAAAATAAAAGGAACTTTACTATTGCCAGTAATTTTGGAAACAGTTGAGAGGCCAATTAGAGGATTCAGAATAAAGATTCAAGAGTATGAATTGTTGAAAATAAACTCAAAAGATATTGGCTGAAATAATATACTAGACTCTGGGATTGAATATATCCATTAAAAAAGAGGATTTCAGCTATTAAGGAAGAGGAAAGAAAAAGAAAAAAGGAGAAGATGTAATGGAGGAGCTACTTGTTAATATAAGACTGGACTTACAAGACATAAGATCGGATATGCAAAATAAAAGGGACATGATAAAAATCAAACTTGAAATGTGTAACTATGTATTCCAGAAATTAGAAATGGTGACTCAGCATACACAAGAATATAATAAACCAGAGGAGGAGGAGTTTTATAAAGAAGAAGCCAACTCAGAAGGACAAAATGAACAACAATTATTTAGGCAGGGAGGGAAAGGAATTAGAATAAAAAAATTGTGGTCTAATGCGATGATAAAAGTGGGAATGGTTTGGAAAATGGTTAAAGAGAGAAGGGAAAAGGAGAAAAAGGAAGTGCAAAAGAAATATCAAAAGAGGGAGAGAGAAAAGTTTAATAACTGGAATCAGAAAGGGAGGGGAATAAGAATGGGGAAAAAGGGAATTAAGAGAAAGGACCAGAAAATAAAGAGGAAGAGGAAACAAACAAGGATGAAAAGAAGGTACACTGTTCAAAGAGTGAGAGATAATGGTGAAAAAAAAGGGATAAGGAAGGGGATTCCACAAGGCAATGTGTTGGGGTGTATAAGAATATATTGAAAATAGCATTTTGTAATATATAGATGATTTATAGAGAAAATATAATGTGGAATCTGAGATATTTATGTATTTATTTATTTATTTGTGTTTTATATTAGGGAGATTGATATTTAGGAAAATGAAGGTGGTTAGTTTGAATTATTAACTAGAGGGGACAATTATATTTACAGATAAGGGTTGATAAAATGACAAATGTGACAGAAAAAAATAACATGAGAAATAACAATAGAAAGGAGATGAGAATTTTAGATAACATTGTAAAATAAGCTATGAGAATATACTAAGAAAAATGGAGGAGATATATTAGGATTTGGAATTGAATAAATGAACATAGAATTGAGATGAGAATTTTAGATAATACTGTAAAATAGAGATAAGAGAATATGAATTGGGATTGGATAAGCTTAATATTTAATAATAAGGATGACGTAATATGAAATTAAACAAATAAAATGAATAGGTAACTATGGTCATGTTTGTATTGAGATGTGAAACCTGGAACCATACTGCTTGCCAAATGAGAATTTTTTATTTAAAAAATAAAATGAAAACAGGGAGAAAATTGAATAATGGAATTACTAGGTATGTTTAACTGATATGGTGGTAGGCATTTGGAGAGAGTAAGGTTGAAAATAAATATTGAAGAAGTATGAATTAATATGAATATATGCAATGAGATATGTATGATATATTGATGCCACACTGTTAATGTATTGTTGTTATATGTAGATTGAAATAAAAAAAAAATTGGAAAAAAAAAAGTCAGGCTTTGACACATGGTGACTGCTTAGATTAGCTTCTCCAGGTTTCCTGGCAAGATTTTTGATTTCCCCAATGCTTTCTTCGTAGGGTGGAGAGATTGGTCCAAGGCCACTCAGTTGTCTTTGTGCCTAAGACTAGATCTCACTAAACTATATCAAGCTGGGAGGTGACTTGAAGAATTATATTGAGAAATTTGAAATGTAATACCGGTATTATTTCAGATGTCAGGGAATAATTGTTGGATATCTGTTCTGGAAAAGGACAATTAGTATCTTCTATTTTTTGTATTTAGTATTTACTATTATATAAATAATACTATTTTAGTATTCAGAAAAATAGCATTTTCTACTAATCAGATAAAGCAATACGTATTACTTTATCAGATTTTGTGATACTTTATAACAAAATTTTGTACTGATTATATTATAATATTGTATGAGTAAATCAGTGACTATTGATAAGTATAAAATGTAATGTAGATTTCTCTCCCCCCCTTTTTTTAGATTGAGGATTTAGTTTGTATTGTCTTTTCCATTTTCTATTTTTTCCTTTGATGTCTATTTTTTTAAATTTAAAGATAGTTCTATTTCTTATTTAACTTTTAAGAATGTTAAATAAAAATAAAAAGACACATTTCTAAAATATCGAGATATAGATTCTATATGAACGACAAAATAGAAAGCACCTCAAATGATGCTTTATACTTTTTTTTAACACAGCAGAAAGGACAAAAGTGATCTAATTCTCCATTTATTATGAAAGATAAAATTCCATCTTTATTTCCATCTTTATGCAATCTAATAAATTCTGAGAATCCTACACTTGTTAAGCATACTTCTATGTGTCTCCAATTTTCATTTTGTCAAAGTCAGAAATATGGTATCTGTTTTCAAATATTTTGCTTTCCTTTTGAGGACTTAAACAAGGAATTCTCTTTGGTGATTAATATGGTAATCATGTTAATGAATCACCTCTTTTTGCTTGAAAAAGAACTGAATGATAGCCCAGAATTAAACCTCTGATTAAATAACAGAACATCAAGAAAGTTAAAAGGAAAATAAAGACACTATAAGAAAATGTTACCTAGTGTACTCTCACTTGGATCATCAGGATCTGGAGCATTACTCAGCAGACTCTGCATATCTCCCCTTCGGCGCTGTCTGTGTCTCCTCCGATACTGAAATTCAGCATATTCCTGCATAAACCAAACGTTACAAAATACAGGGAAGCATGCAGTAGTATATTTGGAGCACAACAAACAGCACGCTTAATGGAGAAAAAAAAATACTCCCTGTGATTTTATGCACTATAAAATCACCTGTTTCATAAAAAGTAAATAACTAAGTAGCAACCAACACCATGCAGTTTTTGTAAATAAAACTCCAAAAATAAATAAATTTGCTAAATAAATTCAGCTACTAGATCAATGAAGCTGCTACTGCTGCATGAGTGGTTGCATTTTGATGAGTATTTCAAGGCTATGAATTTAAACTAAATCAGCTTAGTATAATATATGCATGTATTATTTTATATATAATTGAGTGTGTATGTGTATGTTGTGTTTTGTGTGTCTGTATCTAAATTCAATATCCTTAAAAGTTGAGGATATATTTGATGTTAGGGAATAAATTCAATATAAACTCTGAGCCTGCATTAGTGAAACTGATATTGTATGCTCTTATTCTTTTTTATCAGTACTGATAACAATATAGCAGAGTAGATGAACAGACTTTTGTTTCCCTTCTACTTTTTGTATAATAAAATAAGTATTGCCAACAAAAATTTCCTGATGCCTCTGTTAAAACACTCAGCAAGTCTACTAGCTCAGCCTATCAAGTGTTCTTTTCTCTTGAGCTAATTACCAAAATAACCTGCAGCAGTTTTAGCGAGTGTCGTATTGATAAATTATACCTTTGGACTAAGCATCCTAGCAAACTCATTGTCATGAATCAGTCATATTCAGAAATGTCCAATTGATCTAATCAGCATATTTTCTCATCAACCTACTTATCATGTAATGGGGAAAAAAATTCTTGACTTTCAGTTCTGTGAAAGCCTGGAACATTTTTTGTTCAAAATGAAAACAGGGTGAATGTTGAATTATTTTCAGTCACTTTTTCTTTTGTTTTGTTTTGTCTTATTTTATTTTTTTGAAGGACCATAGAAATCTGCAGTCCAAATTATTTTGAAGTATACCTAGTCCATAATAATGATGTGTAATGTAAAATAAAATAGGTGGTAAGCTAAAAATTGAAATAATAGGGGATAAAGATTTTAAAACTTATGTATGGATGAAATGATATTGATATTGAATCAATGAACTGAAATATGAAATGCAAATTTATTTTAAGATGAGTGAAATGGATAATGATATGAGTTAATATTATATAAGATTAATGGAAATGAAAGTATGACTATGTACAAGTGTTATAATCTGGAAACGTTGCTCATGTAAAAAGATGTATAAAATTTAAAAAATAAAAAAACTTTTGGGGAAAAAAAAGAAGTCTACCTTGTCCTAACTGATAAGTATTCTTTATTTAAAAAATCAAGAACACAGTTCAAAAATTTGAGTACACATCTACAGTAGCAATGGAACTTAATGGAGGACTTCTGAACAGTCATTGTAGACATATCAGCAATATTTATTAGTTGTCCAGAAATAGTATGTATTTCACATAAGCATAAATAGCTTTAATTTCTGACTAATTCAGAATGTGATGGATAATGGATGGGGGATACTTGAAAAGACTGTACATTATAATGATATTTTTTCTAACTAATACCATAATCAGATTCTGTCAGTGATATAAAATACATGAAATAATTCAGAGGAGTTTCTTGGGGAAAAAGTCAATGATAAGAATTCTGAATTAGACAAACTTTTCATCTAATGCTTCTAAGGTGATTTTTTTTTTACTAACTTGCTTCAACTATTCAAAATATTCTCATCTTACTTAAATATTGATCAAGTTTAGTTTAGGTAATAATTTCATTGTTTAGCATTATATAATAAACAGGCACATTCTTAAATAAAATCATTAATTTCTCTTATACCAGTTATACAGCAGTGCAAACTTCAAATAAGATTAGCTGATTTTGAATAATTAAAATGTTTTATTGCAAACATTTAATTATTGGAAAAAAGCCAGCCAGTTTATTTGACTATAAGAAGCAAACTATGGTCTTGCAAGCATAATGCTATCCAGTGACTATAAAAAGAAAATATGCATAAGTATGCAATTATATAAATCACAAACAATCCTAAAGAAAGGATTGAAGAAAAAAATATCCTTCCTCTCTATCCCAGTTAATTAGCTTCATATTTTCATATTTATATTTTATGTGCCTTTAGCAAGGTTTATTTTTTCATTTTGTAATCTTTTGTACCTGCTGATGATACATTAGGCTGGATCTAATTGGGATCAAATAGCTACATGGATAGTGTTTCTTTCCTGTTCATTTTTCCAGTTTTTATTCAGTCCACTGTGCTATCTTGCAACAGTATGATGAATTCATTTATAGAAATGATGGTGCTAATTGTAAGGCACAGATCAAAAACAAAATGCTAAAGATAAAACGACATAGTCAACTATGCTGCTACACATGTGAATAATGTTCCTGCATAGGAACCTGGGTCAGGGTTGCAACAGTCTTTTTGCTGGAAACACTCACCACCAAATGGATACACTTGATCATAGTTTCCACCTGTTCCTTTAATTTCCCAAAACTGGCTCAGCCCTTGAAAAAAAGTGAGTCTTTATGAGACGTGATAGATGAGATAATAGCTGAGTGACTCCACAGATGACCATCTGAAGAACTACAGTCAGAGGTAAGCAATCTGTATTTTTAATCCATGATCTCTCTGGTTCTTTTGTAAAGCTAAGTAACAAGCTTACAACAACAGAGATACAAGAATATGCCAAAACACAAGTACAAAAGAGCACTAGCCTCTGAATTTTTTTCTGTAAATTTTTTTCCCAATCATATTGAATGAAACATATAAGGTTCTGATCAAGCAGTTACTTTACAATGAAAAGAAAATAATTTTGGAAAAACTTTCTATAAGATCTCTGCTTGCAAAGTGGCAGGTAATCACTTTGCAGAACTCTGAAGTAAGGTTAGCCAACTTTGGTAGCATATGAATAACCGAAGTAATACAATCCACAAAAAATCTAATGCTCTACAAATACCTAAGGTATGATGTAGAAAGATATGAAGCAGGTAAGACAAATAATTAGTAGGAAGCAGAAACAAGTTTGTGAAGAAACTTTAAATAAAATCAACATGTTTAGTTCTTGTAGTATAGAAATAACACGATCAACTCATAAGAGCTCACAACCGAATAAAAGATTCTTGAAAAGTAAGTGAAATTAAATATAGATTGTAGAAAGTAATTTAAAAGTTCCTAACAAGATCAGAAGTGAACTAACTCATCCATTGGCTACATATGAGTAATGGTGCCTTTTAAACTGAAGCCAAAAGTTTCATCACTTCCTTTGAAAAGAAATCAGTGGAATAATTCACTAATACTAATGGAATAACCTTTTGTGATAAAATACTAAAATCTGTAATTTGCAGCAATTGAAAGTAGTACATGCCATTCTGTGAAATCATTGACTATTGGACCCACAGAAACAAAATGCTAAAAATGGCCATACTGTTAAAACCACAGGAGGCTAAAACTTTGCATTTTAAAATCAGACCAAATCTAACCTGCTCTGTGGTATATCCATCTGGTTTAAAAATATAGAAAGAGCTTTTTTAAATTATCTATTTCCTTTATGTTCAAGAACACTACTTAGATTTTATTAGATGCAATGCAATGGGGGGAAAGTATTAGAAAATGATGTGACCACCTGAACCAGAGATTATTTAAAAACATCATTATTGGGACTTGTTTAGAAATGCTCAATTCCAGAATGGTCTCCCTACAACTGGCTAGAAGGTCTGAGAAGAATATTAAAATTAATTCAATGCAAACCACCAACTTTTTCTTTGATTTGATGGACAATTTATATATAAACAAAATCAGCAATTCAATAGAATTGAATAGAATTCTCTATTGGCCAAGTGTGATTGGACACACAAGGAATTTGTCTTGGTACAAATACTCTCAATATACATAAAAGAAAAGATACATTCGTCAAAGAGGCAAGAATCATCAGGTACAACAGTTAATAATAGTCATAGGGTACAATAAGCGATCAAATCATACTAAGAAACAGTCAATATAAATCGTAAGGATGCAAGCGACAAAGTTACAGTTATACAGTCACAAGTGGGAGGGGAGGGGTAATCAGAAGATAATAGGAATGCAAACTTCAAGAGAATATACCTACTTTTTCTGAAAAACAAGATGCTTTTCTAAGATAGATATCATTTGGATTTTGAAGAGTCTGCCTAGTAAGGTTTCTAAAGTAGGGATACTGCCAAATACTTTTTTGGATCATAATCCTATGAATTTGTGAAAGAAAATCCAGTTCTTAAGTTCTATAGAAATAAGAAATACTGGAGTATTGTAAAAAAAAATGTTTAGAAATAATTTAGATAAAAGTATTGGTTTAAGAATTGTTTGGGACAAAAATAAAATTTTTATCGGAAGTTATTTTATACAACATAATAAAACAACATAACAAGACAAACCAATAACAAAAAAGAGGCAGAAGAAAACGCCAGGTATATTAGATAATATAAGGAGAAAAAAAAATTAAATAAATTTCCAGACAAGGCAAGATGTCTCAAGTTCTACAATGACTGTTATCTATGTTAACAGTTAGATAAATGGAAATAAAAATGAACAATATAAAGAAAAAAAAAAGAAAAAAATCCCTTGAGTTTGTAAACAAACCAGATAAATGTCTGGCATATACATTACAAAAAAGAAAATAATGTTGAAATTACAAATGTAAGATACTGTACTAATGGATAGCATGATAATACGAAAGGCATTTCACCAATATTATTTCAACTTGCATAATGCAAGTAACGTATCTCTGAAGAACATAGATGTATTCCTAAATTTTATTGAGGATTACAAAATAACAGAAACAAATTATGAATGGATCTATAACAATAACAATAAGGGAAATTTGTGAAGCTATACAAAAGATTAGCTGAAAAGGTGCCTGGATTGGATGGATTACTAGGTTCTTATTATAAATGTTTTGAGGATGATTTTTTTACAACTTTTACAAAATACAATTAATATCTTACAAGAAACAAAAAAGTAAGGAAGTTGGAAAGAGGCTAATATGGTAGTAATACCTAAAGAGGAACAAAATTTGGCTTTACAAGGAAGTATAAATTGAATCATTATTGAATGAGTAAAAGTTGTTTACAACATGCTAACTGACAGACCAAAAATATTTTTTAAAGAATTTATTCATGGGGCTCAATATGGATTTTTACCTAAAATAGTGTTACAGACACTATTAGAAATGTGCTGGACATTTTGGAATATTTGGTATAATAAAAACAAGCCACTTGATGTTCTTAGATCTATAGTAGTCCTTGGATTGGACCTCCTTGTTCAAATTTTGAAATAATTTGAATGTGGCTTTCTTGTTCAAAGTTTTGTAAGATAATGAACTTTGGAAAGAACTTTATAAAATGTAAGAATGATTTATACTTTAAAGGAAGCATGAATAACTACTACTGGAATCAAACAAAGGATACAGAAAGGAACAGGACAGGTATGTGTACTGTCTCCTATCTTGTTTACTTTGGTTCTTGAAATACTGAATAAGAGGATTGAGGGAATTAGAGGATTGAGGGAGTAAATATTTTTAAGAAAACTTTACAAGTTAAGGGCTTTTGCAAGTAACTTTATGTTGTTTTTGAATGTTTTCTTAGCAGCACCCACTCTTTCATCAGACAAAATTGTCTAGAAAGCATAAAAGCACTTCAAAATTACCTTGGAAATGTGAACAATAAGAAGGACATTCATCCCTCTTGGTAGAAGTACAGAATATTTTGGGTTCAAATACATTGATTCAGAAAATTTTAAAGTTTAAGGTACAATTGAAACAGAAATCTTTCTTCTGGAATTGATGAACAAAGAATTGGAAAAAGTCTGAGAACTTTGATTTTTTTTAATGTAAGTACAGCCAGATTATTGTACTGTATTTATATACTTTCTGCAATACCTACAATGGAAGATTGGTTCATGAAGATGATGTAACTTGCTGAGATGGCCAAACTGATTTACTTGATTAGGGAAAAGACATGTTTATTATTAATTGGAAATCCTTTATGGACTTTTTGCATATAACAGAAAAAATGAACTTATGGTTTACATTTTGTTGATTAGATATGAGATTATAGAAAGACAAGAATCATATTGAAGCTTTAGAAAAAGAGGTAAATTTATAAATTGTACTTATAATTGCTGTAAAGAAGACTGAAGCCACAAATTGTTGTTATCTTTTTCCTTTCTTTTCTATTCCCCCTTTTCTTTCACTTTTAGTTTTTCTTTGATTTCTATCTCTTTTTTCCTTCTTATGTATATTAGTTGGTATTAGTTTTGATCTTCATTTTTAAAATATTCAATAAAGTTATGAAAAAGAAAGAAATGCTCAGTTTAAAATAATATTACCAATTACAACTCCAGAGAAGAGGTTGCCATAATCATTATCATTTTCAGAAGTACAATCCCTCCAAGCTTGTTTAGTGAAGATGAGACAAAGTGATTGTCTATACTCAGAATACTTCCTGAAGACTATTTTATATGCCACAAACTCTGCAATCTTTTGAATGGTGCAGGTTGGAATGGAGTGAAATTGCATGTAGACAATACATTTTTAAATACATTTTTTAAAAGGCAAGATTTACAAAGATAAAACTAAAAGAAACAACACATTTTTTCCTTTGTCATCCATAAAGAAAAACAAGAGGAAACAAATGTTCTCTGAGAAGAAAAATTCAGATGTCATTGCCTGTTTTGCTGTAAGAAAAGGAACTGCCCAGAGAAGGGGAGAAACTATAGCCAGGAATATGCATGCTTGGATAAAGATATTTCTGCCAAAAGATCTTCCACAGCGCTAGATGTTTCCTGTATTTCAAAAATTTTATTGGTTTATCTGAATATAAAATACAAAAGAAAACAATTAGAAAACAAGGGAGGGAAAAGGGAAGGGAGAAAACTGTAGGGCAGAGGAAAAAGAAAAAAGAAAAGGCGTTGCCTTTCCACCTAGATGTTTCCAACATGAACTCTGTGCAGAAGCATCAACTTTATGGGCAAGATACCAAGAGCACAAAGAAAGATAAAAATATTGGTCATCATACCGCACATGTAAAAAAAAAAAACATGTTTCCATAATACAAAAAGAAAGTTAAATTCTTCTGGCTAATCTGTTACAATGTTACATCTAGCTTTTTTTGTTTGTGATCCAATGCCTGTGCAGAAAAAATTTAAAATGGTCTTACAGGAACAAATGCTTATTGAAAGGCCAGATTTTAAAATTCTTATAACGATATAACTATAGCCAAGTAAGAAGCATTTTTTAAAAATGAAAATTATGTACCAATAACATAGCTAAATAGTAAACTCAATTCAGGAGCCAGCTCGGTGAGTGACTGTTGTTTTGTGGTACACTGTTGGCAAGGTTGCTCTGCCATGACAACCTGACGTGCAGCTTTCATTTTCTAACAATCAGGAGGAAATCGGGAGCTTCATTTGCAAGGGATGGAACATAATTGCTCTCATTTGTTTAACTAAGTTCAAAAATCTATTTCAGTTGTGACAATTATCATCATTTGCCCTGCCAGAACTCAAGCAGACATTCAGAAGCTGGAAAACCAGGGCGCCCAATCAAACCCTTCAGGACAGAAATTAATCTGTTATATATTATTCACCACTGGATAGAAAAAAAAATTCTTGCATTGTAAAGCTACAAAAAATAGAAAGCCCATCCACACCTTGCAAACTTTTGTACAATTTGCAACAACCATTGGGAAGCTATTCATGCAAAGTGAAATTCCTTAATCATTTCTGTAATAAGTAAATTTATATAACTAAAAATGACAAAAATTACCTCGGGGGATGCAAATCCTAAATATTCCCAATCCCATGTTCCACCAGCAAAGCTATAAATTAAACATACTTTGTTATTGGAGAACAGAATTAACTATGAACAATTTCCCCTCAACCAGACAATTGAAAAGTTATTTGCTAATTAGCTATTTATATAATTTTAATAGCGTTAATAAGCCAAGAAAATTTAAAATTGCTCAAGATTTCAAATTATCAATCTAAACATTCATTCATTGCATGGACACAAAAAACATATCCCACTCCAACCAATCCCACCAACTTTTTCAGTTGAAGCATGGGTAGCTAATGCTAGTGCTACTTCCTAGTTGGCCAACAACAACATTTATAATTTATTTATTTATAATTTCAACTTTCTTGGCTACCACTAATAGGGACTCTGGGTAACTAGCAAGGATTAAAATAGTAGAACAATTAAATCAAATTCTAATGGTGTAGGAGAGGAGGAAATGGAACCAAACAATTCAGTAACATCCAGCCTTACATCCTGCTTTCTTGAAGGCAAGGAAGGTCAAGGATCTTTGGATCTTGGAGGAAATTTTCTGCTAATGCCTCAGGAAAAGGTATACCATACACATTTAGTTAGAATGGACTTAAATGACTACATTGAGAACCTGACAGTCTAATGCAATATTTGAATCAGAAATATCAAAAATTACAATTCAACCTTCTATCCTTGTGTTGAAAATGAGTGGTTGAAGTAATCTCTTTCTGAATCAGTTCGAGAAGAACACATTAACCTTGTTAGAATTTTTTTGTGCTTTTTATTTAAAAGTGTATCACATTTTCTCTATCATGATTAATTTTCAGGTGTAATTTTATTTTCAAGGTACTTTCACATTTATTTAATTTATTTATATAGCGGCCCATCTTACAGGTGTTACTCTAGGCAGCTTACAATAAATAAATAGAATGCATAAAATATACAATATAGGAAATAAAAGTTTTCCTTCCCCTATAAATAATATTTGGTATATTTGATTTAATATGATTAAGTATGAGAATAAAATTTATGTATTCAATGTATAAACTGTCCATTTCATAAATATGAATTTGGGCAGCTCCGAATTAAGAAGAGTGAAAACCAGAGTTAAAATACCAAAAATGATATAAAATTAGTATCTGAGAAGACTTACAAACATTCAAAGGAGCCATGAAAGAAGCTATTGAGGCCCCAGGCTCCATTACAAAACCAGGTTTTTAATGCCATGTGAGGTATCAGCAGGATTAGGGGAATTAATACGTTAATCAGACTATCTAGTATATTTACAAATGCACAGGGCCCTAATTCCTGGTGTTGGCATGATTCTGTATTCTAAAAAAAAAGTCAGCTATTCAAAAGGCAACATATAAGAGAATGTAAGGAGTTGCAGTCCAAATAACTGGACATCATCAGCTTACAATACCTTACTCTCAGCAAATAAGATTGTGAGACAGGCTTACCATACTTGGTACTTACAAATTGCACTTCTTTGGGGATGCAAATCTCTATTTTATGGGATTACCTGCGCCTTGGAGCTTCTGGGGAATCAGCAGGAGCAACTCCACGGGCTACAGAGGCTAAGAATTCTTGCCTCTTCTGTTGAACAAGGCAAGCTGCCCGGATGATTTTATGGCGGGGAGTACGAAGGTAAGGTCTGTTTACTTTTTGAGCAAGATCTTCTGTAACCATTTCAAGGTCTGTCTATAATAGAAAATAATAACTTTAACCAACACTTCACAAGGTGAAAAATGGTGCAATTTCCAGCAAATATATGTCATAAAAAGTGTCTGCTATATAATCAGTAATGAAGACAAGTATAAATATATGCATTCCCTATTATAATGATTAGGGGATGTATCTAAAATTAACTATGGTTCCAATAAAATGGCTTATTATTTTATAATTATATAATCTACTTAAACAGGAAACATTACAACACATGCAATAATGCACTTTTTACTATACCAATAATAAAAAAAAAGAGAAATCATTTGTGTTTTAGTTTGGCAGCAACACCAAGAGTTTAATAAGTGTAATTCATTTGAAATTAACATTTTAAGAGTCATTTATTTATTTTTTTAAAGTGCATTTTAATGACTTCTTTAAGAAAGAAGAGTATCTATTTAATGTAGATTATAATTTATTAATGTAAGCTAGAAAAAATAATTTGGGAAAAAAACCTCAGTAAAATGATTGATTCAATCTATTAAAGCCATAAAATTATATCAGCTGAAAAAAGCTGGTTACTGAACTATAACTGTTTACACATTTGTGAATGCACATATCTGGGGTCTGTGTTAGGTTCATATTTATCTAGGTTGTTAAATCAGCTTAGAAAAATAAACCCATGAGAATGGCTGGGCTGAGAATGGGGCTGATTCAAGTTTATCTAATGAGTTTCTTTGGGTGAAGCTAGATTTGAACCTGTTTTATAATACTCCTAGGATCTAGGCAATGGTGGTGAACATGCCAGCATTCCCCAACATCCAGCAACTATTCTCAAAAATGCTCCTGTTCTCCTACAATTTTTGTAGGTTGCACAAGAATGCTCTTGTATGGTCTCCAGATCCCCTGGAAATCATACCAAAGTCGAACCTCCAAAAATTGTGCAAGAATGATATGTGATTTTGCATGATATTCAGAAGCAGCATAGATCACCAAACATCATTCTCCAAACCCACATCAAGATCAAAGTCCTCATGAGACCCAGAACAGCCTTGAATAAGCCACAGGGGTTTGTCACAAAGAACATCACCTGAAGATAAGCAGCTCATGTCAGATCCTGAGAAGTGTTGGGTTATTCCACCATTCCCCAGACTGATGCACTTTGGGAATAGTGTGAGGCAGCCTTTTGGGGTAGCATTGGTGGCACTGGGGCTGGAATTAAATCATGGGTGTCTACTTCAAGCTCAGCTTTAAACCTGCTGCTGAGTGCCACTGTTCAGGGTGGCGTAGATTGGAGATGGGGAAGATAAAATAATTGCTTCTGTATTGTTCAGAGGGGTGGCTGTAACACACTAGCAGGATCAAGTCTGAATTTTTGATGCGCTGAGCCCAAAAGGTTGGCCATCACTGTCCTAATCCAACTTCTTAACAATCACACTATATTGATAAAAATAGGAATAAAACATACAATGAAGTTGGGTTCAAGGGAGTCTTTATATAGTGACTTGGACAAGCAAAGTTTTAAGGTTAGTGGTGTAGATCCAAGCAGCACTGAAGCATTGTCTTCCTATGTGATCTTTTACTATGAGATGGTAGAACAACCAGAAGAAGTCATAACAGGTAGCTGAGAGCTGTCAAAGCTCTTGATACTTTTTGTAAAGCTAGTGTAGTAGAGAGAGCTCAAAGTAATGCTTTAAGCTGCATTGACTTAAGTGCATACTGAACACAACATATTCAGATGTATGTCACCTATATATAGTATGTTGGTGTAGCACATTTGGAAAAACAACAACATAGGAATTGCTACTTTCTGAGGTGGCTATGCAGGCACAGAATCCCTTTATCTGAATCTTGATAAAGAAGAATTGCAGAATAAGGGCTACCATAAGGTAATATATTTACCTGCATCAGTTCAAATATTTCTTTCTTTGTGCTTTTTGGTTCCAGAAAGAATCCATAAGGATAAGAACACTTCAGAATCCGTCGAGTTTTGAGGAGTTCTTGAACTGCATCTTCAATGAATGTGGTATCAGGACAACTTCCTTCTGCTGCAAGATATGTTCGGGTATTGCAAGTAAATGTTTATTTTTCTGGTTTCTGAAAAAACTACTTCAGCAAGCATAAGGTGTCTTTTGATTTAAACAAAAACTATTAATATCATATAAAATTAGAATGGGTTTTCAGCCTTGACTTCAAATAAAAAAAAATACTTGCAAGTAAGTTTCATATTGACTGTATTCAGATTTCTGCAATTAGTTAAATTAGATTATGATAGCCATCCAAAGCAAACAGATATTTCAAGATATAAACAAGATAACTGGTTTTTTGTGACTGAAATGTGAACAATTCTTACAGTTATAGAATTCTGATTTTTCTATTAATAGCCAACCTACATACTATTTTTTTTAATGACTTACTATTAAGATATCATATTTTAAAAATAAAACCACAGAAACACTAGCAGAGTTTTTAGACATGAAAACAGGTACAAGAATGCATTAAAAATACCCCCAAACCATATAGATTTGAATTCAATGAAGAAACTTTTGAGTGGATAATATTCATAATGGAGAGATTTTTTTTTCTTCATTAAAATATTTATAACTTTTTCTATAGAAATAAAAGCTTGCAGAATATTAACAATTACTATATAAAACCATAAACAACCAGCATAGAAACAGAGTAAGTTCTAACCTGTTGTTGTTCAGACCAAAATCTTTGGTAAATATCCAAAATTTCTCTTGGGACTGAGAAGGAAACAACATCACTGCAACTAAAAATGCCTTTCCTCATATCCATGTATAATGTATAGTTGTGATGGACACAAAAGAAAATCCTTTACCTTATCTTAAAAAGGACAGATGTATCTAGAGAACAATGCTTCCTTAAATATAAAAAGGGAGTATTTAGCTGGGCAAAAATACTTTGGGTTCTGTTCAGACTGAAGCATCAATTCAAAGAGAAATGCAGGAAATGCATCCGTTTGACGCCAGTATATTGTATATCAAAGAGAGATTTAGAATGAGATTTAGTTATAATTTTGTTGCAGAGAATATGACATGTTTTTAAGCACGCCGAAAATGATCTGCTATATTTAATATAGTGTACTAGATCATTAATCAAACTTAGTTGGTAAAAATAATTAAATTAATACAAGAGTCTTAATTCTGAATTCTTAACCATACTGTAGAAAAAACAAAGGCACTTACATCCACCAAGAGCTCTACTCAGCTGCTCCATCTTTTCTTTGGCTGTTTTAAAAAGGCGCTGTTCCAACTAAAAGAAATAAAATGAAGAAAATAATTAAAACTTTATATTTTGAAGAAATAAAGTTGTAATCTGATTTAACACAACTATTTGTAATCATACTTGATAGCTGAGCTCATGGTTTTTAAATCTTGTATAATAGTGCATAAATCTGTCAAGTTCTTGAAATCTTTTGTGTTTCTTTTCAGCCTGAGAAAAAAAGTTAAAAAAAGGGAAGAAAAAAGCGGATTTTAAATTTTCCTTATAAACAAGACCAAATATTCCACAGTTTTTAAATTGTGTACAATAGAAATATACTCACTCACAATAATGAACAAATACATTAGTCATCTGAATTCAACAGACAAAATAAAGTCGTTAATCAATTTTGAATCAAAGAAACTCATGATATACATGTGATGATTCTATCTGGATACAATGCTCACTCCATTCTAAGATGAGAGGGAATAGCTGTTCCATAATGATTTCTTTAATTATAAAAGTGGTATTCTAAAAATCAGGTTAGGCCTTATCTACTTTTTAATAGAGATTTTGGCTGAATAATTTCCAAGAGGCACTTGCTGACTACGAAAATTCAAAGTCTCTCTTTTCTTTTGTAGTCTAATATAGTGGGCAGGTGTCTTTAAATTGAAGTCTTTTCCACCTTTTTCTATATTGCCACTTTCAATATAATCTGGATGGTGGAACATTTAACAAACTCAAAATATATATCAACACTCCCATGCTGCAATTAATGAACTGAACTATTAAGGGTTTTCTTTTCAGTCAAAGTAATGCAGCTATTATTATGAACCAGTAAATCAAATTTTGTTGTTGGTAAATTATATTCTGGCTTACATTTGAAACAGATTTTCAAAAACATGATTCAGTTCCTCTCACTTACAAGGAAGGCTTTAATCTTTCACTTCACATCTGTTTTTTGTACCTTTAATTTTGGACACTGATAGAAAATTTGGCTGGCTTTCAATTACTGCTGAGTTTGATCTTTGCTTAAATTTCTGATATGCACAGAAGATATGGATGAAGAATGTTTATGAGGCTCATGTTACATATATTCTGGAAACAGATGGATGGATGATGAATACTTAACTAACAAAAATACTTTTTAAGGCTAGATTTAACATCATCTTAGTTCAGTTGAACATGGTACTTTTACCTAATATTAAATGTCTAGCTATGAGTTAAACAGCTTAGTACAATGTGCGGAATCAACTATTACATTCAAAACAAGAGAATAACATATGATGATGATGATGATAATGATCTATTCCTGAAAATAAATCATTTTCTTACCTCTGCTGTCATTTCTTTAGATTGTTCTTCTACGTGTTGAATTACTTCATAGCGAGTACATCTATAATATCCTCCAGTAGAAGAACTATGTTTTTTCCATTCTTCAAGACATATCCAACAGAAATCATATTTGCACTAGGAAAGGAAGAGATATACATACAGTATATCTACTATACTACACTACAAATGGAATTATATCTGTGATGATGTCTTCAGTAACATGTCTTTATCAATTCTTTAGCAAAGTCTAAAACTGATAAATTATTATTAACTAAGAGTCATCTGAAATTATTATCTAGAATGTGATTTAGATAAATGTTGCCTTTTATAACAGCATACTACCCTAAAATATGGCTTGGTCCAACTGTGCCTATCTTTCTGAAAATACTAAATATATCTTCTGGTTCTTTTTATTTTTCTTTAGACATTGGGTCTAGGAGTGACATAACCCTGGACAATATTTGTTCACCTTTGCACACTGCATGTGGTTGCATCCTTCATTTTTCTGAATGGGAGATTTACAGTTGGCACATGGTTTGGAGTTTGTGAGTAACCATAAGCAGTTAGCAGCATCTTCATAAGCTTCACTAACTCCCACAACTTTGAAGAGGGAAACAAAAATATTAGGTGCATATAACGTTCATGTAATATTTTCTTAGAACAAAAGGCTCACTGCACTTCCTAGTTTTTTAAAGTTTGTATCCTAACATTAAAAAAAAATCCACTTGTGGGACCATCCCTCAATGTTCAAAAAAAACCCTTGCATTTCAAAGATAAATCTGACACAGAACTTAATTGAACTTGAAAACCAGTTGAGATTATAATTTCCTATTTATGTGACACTGACCGCAGGGATTCTGCAACTCTCCCCTTCTTCTCCCACCTGCCTATCTGTCCCCCCATCTCAGCTGCCTATCCAGTGTACCAGCGAGCGCAAGGCTGATGTGAAACAGGAAGCCCAAGCCTGCTCCCTACTTACCACATCCAAAAGGCCTTTGCCAGTTACAAGGCCCAGGAGTACAAATAAATTGTTCCATGTACCCTTGCATTTATTTGCAGCTACTGGCAGGTGTGTCTAGCCCAGGGGTGGGCAAACTACGGCCCGCGGGCCACATCCGGCCCGTTGGTCTGTCCAATCCGGCCCGCCCCTGAAAAAAAATCACTGGGCGTGGCGTATTGCCCTGTGCCGCGTGGCCCCCAAAGCTGCAAAACAGTGCGGAGCGCTCTCGGGGTAGGAAAGAAAAGAACTTTGCAAAGGCTTTGGCTGGGAGTTCGAAATCACCTTCGAGTGCGACCTCTCTGAAGGTGAGTCCTCGCCGATCCCCCTTTTTTCCGGGGCTTCTAGGCTTAAACTTTGCAAAGGCAAAGTTTGCAGGCTGGAGCGTCTTCCTGCCGAGGAGCGGGAAGGGTTCCGCCTGGCAGGCGGGCGGGCTGCTTAAACTTTGCTCGGGCGGCACTTTAAAAGCCTGCTCTCAGCACCCGAGCAACTTCCCAGCAACTTGCGGCTTCCTTTTAACTCGCAGGCGCTCGCGCCTGGCCCCGAGCCACGCGACGGAGGGGAAGCTCGGCGGGCGGGCGGGCTGCTTGGAGGAGGCAACCCGGCTCTGGCAGCAGCAATAGGCAGTTCCGCCCGGGCTCCGCTCAGGTGTCCGGCTGGGGCTGTCAGGAGTTGCTACTGCCGGCGCAGCTCCGCGCGGCTCCAGTCCCGTGTTGCCTTGGGAAGGAAAAGGCAAAACCAGGAGCCGCTGAGCCTGAGCCTCCGGTGCCGCTGCTCCCGTTGCAAAGGACCGCCGCGGCTCTTCCTTTTTGCCTTTCCCTTCCCGAGGCAACGCGCGGACTGGAGCAGCGCGGAGCCGCGCCAGCGATAGCAACTCCTGACTCGGGCCTCCGAGGGAGGGAAGGAGGAGAAGAGGGGGGAAGGGTGGGGGCGATTCCCAAAAAATCTTGTGCTGACCCGGCCCGTCTGTCAAATTTTAAAAGTCAATGCGGCCCCCAAGCCAAAAAGTTTGCCCACCCCTGGTCTAGCCGATGCAAGGCATGACCTTCCTACAGAGGCTGACTTGTATCATACTGCAAGTGGACACCATACTCATGATACTTTGGAAGATTCGTTTTCCAAGTCACAAGATTTGGAGAAGAGTGTTCCAAATGATTGTGAGAACGGTGTCAGCTCTTGTGATGGCTAGAAAGAGTATTTTTGTAAGCAATCATCTTTGCTAGCTTTCTATACTTTTTAGGCTAGAAAGCTAGCAAAGGCAATAGTTTGGAAGGCTCCTTCTCTAAACTTCGTGATTGGGAAAAGGAGCCTTCCAAACAATTATGATAATACTCTTTGCAGAATAATATGAGGCGGCCTCTGTAACAAGGTTGGGCATCATGTCAGCTGGGTATGCTTGTCAGCAGCTACAATAAAAAACAACATAAAGGTAAATGGAGCAATTCATGTACACTGTGGGCCTCTGCAACTGGTAGAGGTTTCCCAGACAGTGAGATGAGGGGAAGAGGTGGAATGGGGAGAAGAGCTCCAGGCCTTGTGGTCCACAGTAGGTTTCCATGCACCAGTGGGTCCTATAGTTTGCATGAGTCTTATAGTTTCTATAAAATAAACAAAAAAAGCCTCAATGGACATTCTTACGCTCTTCGGGTTTCATTTCTGTTATTTTCTGCAGCCAGTTTTTCCAAGTTTCACAATCACAAGGTTCATGGGCTTCACCTAAACATTCCCTAAAATGAAACCAGGGTTAGAATGAGGGGGAAAGTAAACTTTACATTAAAACAAAAGAAAAACTTACTACAGAATTTTTAAGAATAATCGTAAAGAAATGATTTTTAATCCATTACTTGTATTCATTAAGATTACAAGCGATGAATTCACATCTAAGAACCCTGCATCTACAGAGTATCCTGTCTAAAGCACGAGGAGATTTAGGATGGGAATCCTATCCCTATGCAATATATGTTTAGGCATTGCTCCCTTTCTGTTCATGTCTTACAATAAGAGGAGTAAAAATTGAGGTGCCTAAAATTGAGATTTTCCTAAAGTGAAGAAATAGGTGAACCATACAAACTCTATAGAGTGCTGTAAGCAACCCAAAAGATAAGATCTGAAACTATAATATGGGATAGAAGTGAACAAAGCACAAATGAAGGTCAGCAGTTTATTTTCTTATATTTTATCTAACAGATATGCATTCTGTGTTTCCTCATGACAGCTTTCCTAAGAGATCTCAATTTATTTTACCCCCATGACAATACTGTAAGACAGAATGGCTGAAACAGAAAGTGATTGGCCCAACGCCACTTAGTCAGATGCCATGATTAACTATTCACTAGAATCTTAACTTCCTTGGTTCTAATCTAATACCACTATAACACTCTGGTTGTTAAAAACAGACCAAATATTGAATAACAGCTCTCAAATAACAGGCCAAAGTTCTATGAATTAGGGTTCCCAAAATTATTCAAGGCAATTATTCTTCCAATTTCACCCATTAGCTATAACTTTATCTTTTTCTAAAATATTTGGGAATTATATAAATGATACTTCTGAACATTTGCAGATAATTAATCCTTCTCTGCAATCTACATGCAGATTGGCATCACTTGTATTTCTCATGAGTGAGAAACTCTACAGGAAAAAAGCAGAGGGATAATTCTCTTGCAGGTTTCAGCAACATTTTTGGAATAGGAAGGACTACTTAAAAACTGGTTAAACAGAAAATACTATGACAACATATACATAGCAGGAATATTTTTCCCTCTATCCTTATTTGAAATTGATCTTCACAGATCTGTTTAGAAAATTTTTTAATGCATTATAGAAGAATAGCAGGTCCCTGATGGACAGAGAAATGTGACAGAGAAATATTGCTCGGAATAGCCAATGCTCTAGATACTAAAAGCGTATATTGCTTGTTGCAACTATAATGTTAAAATCTTAATTTTCAATATCCTGGTTTTTAATATCAATTTACACTTTTATATATATATGTATATGTATATGTACATGTACATGTACATGTACATGTATATGTATATGTATATGTATATGTATATGTATGGCATTCAGCTTTGTTTAGGTATTTTCCCACGTCATTGTAGTTGTGCTTTTAAAGTTGTAGCAACGTTTCAGCAGAATCTCATCTGCCATCATCAGGCTTCTGTATAGTGTTCATCTGTGAGTCAGACTTTCACAGTGGTTTCAGATTTAAATTTGGGGCAGCCTATTGCTGTGCCAGAATGGTTTTTTCTTTATCCTGATTGGTTGGGAGTCTTGGCCTGTGTTTATTGGTCTTGGAGTTTGCTGTGTTCTGCTTGATTGGTGTTTCTAATATCTTCTGTCTGTTTTTTGGCTCTTTTTGTATCTTGATTGGCTGGCAACATTGTGTTACTTTATTGGAGGCCTTTAGTGCAGCTTGGCTCCGGGTAAATGGACGGCTATCATTGGTTAGGAAGCTAGGTTTCATTTGGGTGCCAAATGACACGACCACGGACCACAAGCCGCACTGCAGCTGCATCACTACCCACTTCAAACCCCTCCGAGCCATACATGAAGCGAACTGACCCCCACCATGAAGATGCAGCACGACCACGAACTCGAAGCCAAACAGCAAGATCACAGCTCACCAGCTCAAATCCCCCAGCAACTAAGACTAACCTGAGCACAACCAAGCCCCCACCTGAACAGAACACACCTCCAGCCAATCAGAACACAGCCAACCCCCAACCAATCAGAACACAGCCAACCCCAACCAATCAGAACACACCCCCACCCAATCAGAACACAGCCAAGCCCCCACCCAATCAAGTCACACCCCCACTAGCAGTTAAAAGGAAGAAGCAGCTGCAAGCTCACATCACTCTGAGAAGCACAGAGTGGAAGACACAAGCCTGAAGATGATGAATGAGACTTCATCGAAACGTTGCCTAGATACTTCCAATCTTACGTGGGAGAAAACCCGAATAACCAAAGATCCATATATATATATATATATATATATATATATATATATATATATATATATATAACTGTAAATGTTGCATATATATGTGTGTGTGTGTGTGTGTGTGTGTATACATGTATGTATGTATGTATGTATGTATGTATGTATATTCCTTACATCAGAGGTTGGTAATATTTGGACATGCAGGTAGTCCTCAGTTAACAATGGCAACTTAGACCAGAATTTTCATTGCTATGTGGTGTCTTAAAGTGTGACATCATGTGACAGCATTTAATTAATGATGATATCCCAGCAATCCCAGCTACCATTAATAGGTGAGGATCATGGATGATTAAGTGGCTTTCAATAAGCCAAGTCAGTGGGAAAGCCAGGAAGCTCACAGACAGGCTGGTGGGCAGGTAATTGGCTACTGGGTGCAGAAGAGTACACAAGGGTCCAATGTTGCAAAACACAAACAAGGTGGGGCTTGGGGAGGATGCTGCAGAGTATAGGAAAGTGCTGACAGGCCCAGCATAGTGAGGCTTGGGGTGGTTGCTGCATGGTCCCCATACAGTGGATTCAAAGCATCCCTAACCTTGTCTTTTCCTGCAAGATACGAGCCATGTACCAATAGCTTTGCCCTCCCCTCTTTCTTGTTTTGAGTTTCCTGTCCAAATATAATTGGAGTTTTTGGCTTGGAATCAAAGATATCTAGGCTCAGACTGCCCCTTCTTCTGTCCCAGACACGACATTTTATGGTGATATAGTTTTCTTCCAGATAAATAATTCATGGGTATTTTGTTATGAGGAAGGCGATGTCTCTTTCAATAATAGAAATTAAAACTATTTTATTTTAACAAGAAAAGAAGTAAAAATATACAGAGAAAATTAGGATAAGCAAATGAAGAGAAAAACCAAGAAATCATATAATAACCATCTTTTGTATTGTTGCTAGACGTAATATTTCAAAAGCAGGAAAAAAAATTAAGGGCATAAAAATGCATTTATCACGTTTTTCTTAGAACAATTAGCTGAACTCTGCTTTGTTTATCATTATTTTAGGTAGTAATTTATCAAATCGAAAACACAACATGCAAAATTTGCAATAATCCTTAAATTTTGGTCAACTGTAAGTTCAAAAAAACAGGTGAATTTGTGGTATGGAATCATTTCTCAAATGAAGTCACTCAATGAAACAGAATCTTTATAATTGGCATTATATCTTTGGAAAATACAGCTGATGTGAAAATACTAAATTTATATAATATACTCTGTATGTATGGTGTTTGCAATTCATAGCACTTATTTCTTAATCAAGCTAATAATTAACATTTCATAACTTGAAATAGTTCTTGAAATCCACTGTATTTATTAATAAACCCGTATTAATTTGTTAATCAATGTGCTCATTGGACAATAGGAGTTATAAAAATTGACTTTTTATCCAAGGTGGTCCCATATCTACAAAATATATCAGGCATGATATTCCGCTCTGAAAAAAAAATCGGGGCCGGCCAAAAGAGACCCCCGCCGCGCGCCCGGGAGCGCCCGCTGCTTTCCCTCGCCAGGGCCGGGCGGTGGCGTGTTGCACGGAGGCTGGTCTGTGGCTGGCCCAGCTCCCTTTTCCTGCCGCTCAGCGGCCTCCGCTCGCACCGCCCGGGCTCCGCTCAGGTATCCGGCTGGGGCTGTCAGAAGTTGCTACCGCCAGCGCAGCTCCACGCCGCTCCAGTCCCGCGTTGCCTCGGGAAGGGAAAGGCAAAACCAGGAGCCGCTGCTGCCGTTGCAAAGCGCCGCCGTGGCTCTTCCTTTTTGCCTTTCCCTTCCTGAGGCAATGCGGGACTGGAGCCGCGCGGAGCCGCACCAGCAACTCCTGACTCGGGGCCTCCGAGGGGAGGGGAAGGAGGAGAAGAAGGAGTGGGGGGAAAGGGGGGGGGCGATTCCCAAAAAAATCGGAATTCCGATTTTAATCGGAAGAATATCATGCCTGATATATGAAAAGAAAAATCTGTTTTTTGTTAAATAACTGTTAAGTAACTATAAACAGGCAGGTGGAAGAGTTATTCTCAGGGGAAGACAAAGAATGTTTCACAGGTTTTAGATCTAGGACGTAAAAGGTAAATGAGTCAGAAAATATGCTGACAGAATGACTGGGAGTGGGGTTGCTCAAGCACTTTATGTAAATACAGATAGTCCTTGACTTACAACCATTTGTCTAGCAACTGTTCAAAGTTATAGTGGTGCTGAAAAAAGTGATTTAAGATTGGTTTTTGCACTTATGACCCTGTTTTTGCACTTATGACCCAAATGCAGGCACTTGGCAAACAGCATGTATTTATGATGGCTGCAGTGTCCTGGGGTCAAATGATTGCCATTTGCAATTCTTCTACCTGCTTCCAACTAGCAAAGTTAGGGTAGGAAACTAGATTCACTTAACAACCATGGCAGTTTGCTTAACAACTGTGACAAAATAGGTCATAAAATTGGGCACAACTCATTTAATCTGCCTCACTTAGCAACAGAAGTTCTGATCCTAATTGTGGTTGTAAGTCGAGGACTACTTGTATAGTTTTAATAGATTGTAGTAAGGGGATATGGTTGGTACAATTAAAGAAAGATTTGTAGATCTTTGATACCTGACTCATGGAAGTGGATTAGGTTAGTTTAAATCAGATTTAAACCCAAGTGACTTGGAACTAGAGTTTCTCAAGCAATTCCATTTTGCATAAATTTTTTGGAGGTGATGCAAGCAGCCAGGCAAAGTGAGGGGCCGCTCAAGGTCAGGCCCCTTCGATATCAGTGAGGTCAAGTTGGCCATGCCCACACAGACCACTCAGCCACACCTATTCAGCCAGTCATTAGGGTTTCAAGCTGACACAGAGAACTGTTTGTTACATTATTTGAATCCCACCACTGGGTGCAGTGGAAGTGTGGCCGGGCTGGAGCTGGTTTCTGGAAGTTGGAGGAGATGTACTTGAATGACCTTCCCTGCCAGCTTCCCCATTGACTTTGTTTGTGGGAACCAGCAAGGAAAGTCTCGAATTGCAATCATGTGACTGCGGGATAGTGCAACTACTGTGACTACAAGCTGGTTGCCATGTGTCCAGATGACAATTATGTGGCTGCTGGGATGGACAGAACTTTGATGGTGAGTCATAAATACCACTCATTTAGCACTGTTGTAACTTGTTATAATTTGTTATAAGTGATTATTAATTAAGGACTATCTGCACTGAACAAAGACCATTAAAATCTGATAATTCATTTTTTATTCAACTGGGGAAAATTTTGAATTAAAAACATTTATTTAAATAAAATCAGAATATTGGAGTAAATATATCAAAATATATTTACAAAACATGAATTATATCAATTCCCACAAATGTTAATTATTTTAGTGCTTATACATGGCTTTCAAAACTAGCCCAAACTAGCTAGTAAAAATTCCAGGATCAAAAATAAACAAGCATTACCAGCAGAAAAGATGTCCTTTCCCACAATCCACAGCGGGTGCTCTTAATAATGGAAAACTAAGTGTTTCTGAACTGGTTGTATTAGATCCTTGTCTTGTTAGCCTGACTGCTCTTTCACAGGCTGGTGTAGGGCACCATTTAATAGAAGGATTATTTTCAACAAAGGCCTGAAAACAAGAATTTAAAAATTGGAATTGGAAATTAGTTTCCATTATAAACTAAATCTTTCTATACAAACCTTATTCAGTTGATGAGTAGCCTGAAGAGTATGGTTTAAAATAACTGTAAGAATAAAAATATATCAAGCTAAATAATTTTACTGAATTGAAACACATATCCCAAGAATTATGTGGTATGAAACTTTATGCACATTGTGTGGATTATTAATAAACAAAATGCTACAATGATAGGAAATTTTGATATGGTCCACCTGAGAGAGTTACTGAGTATCGAGTAGGTCCTAAGTTTATTAAGTGAAACTGTAAAATACCAACATATTAAAACTTATTGTCCCAGTGAATTGCTGATTTAAATGTGTTCTCAGTGAATTGCTGATTTAAATGCAAACAGTCAGTTAATCAAATAAATAAATGCAATCAGACAAATTGTTCTCAGCTAATAACTGTCTAAGTGACTGAATGGCTTGACCAAGGTTTATAGGATGCAAAGCCCAAAGAGAACCTTAAATTATATATTCAATTATCAGAATACTTTGGATCATGACTAAGTGAACATATACACTGTTTTCCAGTACAACAGTCAAATACTTTGATGGTTCTGGAGCAGCAATTATTTGCCCACCTTCCTGAGAGAGTTTTTTCAATTTAGAATAATAAACTCAACCAGATGGTTAAACCACATTTTCATAATCTCACAGTTTACCTTAATATCAAACTGTAGGTAGCGTTTATCCATCTCCTTGGAAACCACACTTTCTATTATCTCCACTGGAACAAGTTGAAAGCAATCATAAGCTGGGCAAAAAATATTGTGAGCTTCACCCTCTTGAATCTTCATATTCAAAAATCTATTAAGTATATATTAAGATTGAAGAATAAATATTACCTTTCTCAAAGATATGGAGCAAAATTAACTTTCAATAATAGTTTATCAATCAGGATAATCCAACAATTTGTAGTCAGACAAGTAGTTCCAAAGGCTTTTTTCAACCACATTGGAGGTGGTCAACAAAATGAAGAATATACTTATGAAAGATCCACATGGGGTTGTTTTTATGATGATAAACTTTTAATGTTTCAGCCTTATGAGAAAGACTATGGCTTGGTTAAAAGCTCATACATAAGCACAAACTTCGATTTGATCTCCCTTGTCCCTTTTTTTTACTGTTGCATTTGCTTTATGATGCATCTAATCTTTTTTATCTTTAGAATAAGCCACCTTCTAGATGGTGATCAGCCAGCCTGGGAAAAACAGGCACCATCATTAATGAGAAGGATACGTTCCAGCAAATGAAAGTTACAGATTGGAAAGAAAGAAAGAAAGAAAGAAAGAAAGAAAGAAAGAAAGAAAGAAAGAAAGAAAGAAAGAAAGAAAGAAAGAAAGAAAGAAAGAAAGAAAGAAAGAAAGAAAGAAAGAAAGAAAGAAAGAAAGAAAGAAAAGAAAAGAAAAGAAAAGAAAAGAAAAGAAAAGAAAAGAAAAGAAAAGAAAAGAAAAGATCCACTCAATATAATCAAATCAAATTTTCTACATTAATGTACATGAATAGGATTTCTTACTTCTGATGATAATTACCAAATATCAAAACTCTTGGACCTTCCAAAATAGTTTTTAATACAAAAAGTTAAATTTGTACTTACGCTTCCCAACATGCTCTACAAAATTCATGCCCACAAGGCATATCTACTGGATCTTCAAAGATAGAAATATTACACATACAAATTTCACACTGCAGATTAAAAAAAACAATTTAAAAATTAGTCTGTGTATGTTCAGATAGTCTGGTCTGATCCATAGCCTCTTCTAATTTCTTCCATTTTATTTATTTCATTTACATCCTGCCTTTAGACTGATGTTGCTGAAATGTGACAATAACAACATGTAGAGGTTGTCGTGGTGAAGAGATGTAGTTGAGGAGGATAAAAGTAACAACTTATTTTGATTAGTTAAAACATTTCTAGCATTTCAAAAGAGCAGTGAACAAAAACATGCTGTAAAATGTTGCTCTTTGTTTTTCAAGATGAAAAATTAAAAAATAAAGAGGTCATATTTTCCAAGGCTTAGAAACTGCTATTCTAACTGATGGAAACTGAACAAAGAGAGATTTAACCTGGAAATAAGGTTAATAAGGAGAAACTTTCTGACAGTGAGAACAATCAACCAATGGAACAGTTTGCCCTCGGAAGTTGTGGGAGCGCCATCACTTGAGACTTTCAAGAAGAGATTGGACTCCCATCTGTCAGAAATGGTATAGGGCAGTGATGACGAACCTTTTGGGCCCCGAGTGCCCAAAGCATGCATGCGTACACACGCATGCATATCCAAAATGCAAGACGTGCCCCCCACATGCACGCCCTGCACCTTCGCACACACGCACCCCACGCATGCTCCCCAACCCCCATGCATGTGCCCTGCCCCCACGCATATGCAACAGAGACCTGAAGACCAACCGGCCAGCAGGAGGTGTGCATGCATGTGCGGTGGACTTGAACTGGGGCGATGGCGTGTGTGCCCGCAAAGAGGGCTCTGCGTGCCACCTGTGGCACATGTGCCATAGGTTCACCATCATGGCTGTAGGGTCTCCTGCTTGGGCAGGGGGTTGGACTAGATGACCTACAAGGTCCTTTCCAACTCGGATTATCTGTTATCTGTTAACTCAAGAAAACTATCACTGTTATACATTTCTGAATCCACTGAAAAAGCCATTTTTACACTGGTTGCAAGAAGGTCTTTTATCAGCCTGGCTGATAAATCAGATGTTCTATCCTTCCCTGAAGGATTTAAATCTAATATAGACAATGCATCCACTGTTCACATTAAATTACCAGATTACTGCCATGCTCAGTTTGTGAAGTAGCCCATCAATTGTCCCTCCCCACAATGCAGTAGCAAGAATTGTGCGTAATGCTTCTATTTAATGCCACCATCTCCCCCACAGCTTCATTAGTTACCCATTATTTTCCAGACTCAATTCCAAGTTGAGTATGCTCTGTAAAGCTTTCAATGGTTTGGACCCAATTACTAGAACTGTGTACTCTGGTCTGTCTTGCACTCTTAAATCCACAGTGAGTCACCTTTTCCAAGTCTCTTAATAATAGCAACCAACAATGCCTTTTCTTACAGGTAGTCCTTGACGTACGACCACAATTGGGTCTGAAATTTCTGTTGCTAAGTGATGTATAAGTCATGCCTAATTTTATGACTTTTTTTTTTTTGCTGTGGTCATGCAGTCATTAATGAATGTGGTTTGCTCCATTGATTTTGCTTCTCGGAAACCCCTGGGAAGATTGCAAATGGCAATCACTGACCATGGGATGCTGTAATCATTGTAAATAACTGCCGGCTGTCAAGTGCCTGAATTTTGATCATGTGACCATGAACAATGCAATGGCAATAAATGTGAGGACCGGATCATAAATAACTTTTTTCAGCACTATCTAACTTTTAAGGGTTATTAAATGAACTACCAGAATTGGACCATTGTGGAACTTTTGAAATTAAGATTATTCCCTTTTTGTTATGGTTTAAATGGAGCAAGAGTACTTAAGCCAAGCCATTTGCACAGAGGCCTTTTATACATATTTAAATAAGAGTGTTTATGCTTGATGCTGACATGGAAAATACAAAAAAAAAAAACATTATTCCAGAACTGATTTTAAAAAGGAAAGTGTGTATGGGGCATTAAAAAGGGATTCAAAATATAATGAAAAGCTTTTATTAGAAGTATGATGCTCTCACTGATATATGCAAGACCACACAGTAAAAGCCCTTCTCATCTACTGTACCAGAGTATTAGCAGACTTTTAAAATTAGATAAACTATTGCTGTAAGGTAAAAGGGTGACAGAAACAGAAAAGGAACAAGAAAAAAGTACAATTACATATAATAGAATTATATAATTACATACAATAGAAACTAAAATTCAATTTTTCACACAAGGACATCTTATTACAATAATAGCCACAGACGGGTCACAATTCAGCAAAATACATTTTTAGGTAAATTGTCAAATATCAGACCTCTTACTGCAAAACTACTAGAATGAAATAAAATATAGTACTTTGCTCTTCACAGAATGTTAGTCAAAAAAAGTCATGAAATTAAAGGGATTTCCACTGTTATGCTTTTCACCTTTCCTCTCTTAAAAGCACAGGTAGTCCTTGATTTACAACCACAAATGGGATCAGAACTTTAAGGGCAGTCATAAAATCAATTATCTCATGACAGGATATGAATTTACAACTATTTTTACCATGGTTGTTAAGCAAATCTCATGGTCATTAATGGATCACACAATTGTTAAACAAATCTGGCGTCCCCAATCTTTTCCTTGTCTTAAACTGGTGGGAAGGGAAGGGAAGATTTTTAGGAATATTTCAACCTCTCATGATTGCAGTAGATTTTATTTCAGCAGCCCAGATTTACTGAGGGCAATAAAGTACCCTTATTGCTTAATCTGAATTTGAGCAATATATTGTATGCAAATGTAACATTTAGAGAGAAGAAGGAAAATAAGGTTTTATGAGAAAGCATTGTTTAATTGTTTACTTTATTTGGGTTGCATTTATACATACTGGCCATGTAAAAAACCAGTTACTCTTCGTCCTATTACAGATAACCCTCCATTTAGGACCTGTAATCTTGATCATTGAACAAAATGGTTGCTCAATTGCTCAATGTCAACAAACCTGGCTCTGTCAGTGATGGTCATTAAATGACCATGCGGATCATTAAGCAAAGCACCTGGGAGAGGGCACAGGCCTCTTGGGCATGGTGAGGTGGGGAAAGGGCCTGGACCTCTCAACAAACTTGGGAGGTCCAGGTTCTCTCCCTTCCTCACTGGATATGAAGGCAAAATTCTTCAACATGCTTTCAGAATGCTGTCATTGACTGGCATTTCTCCTCCCCTCCAAGAGGCTCAGGGCTCTGGAGGGGAGAGAAATTGTGAGGAAATGCCAGCATTCTAAAAATCCCAGAATGCTGGCATTCACTAGCATTTTTGCCAGATTTGAGGCCCACTTCTCCTGTGTGGGTAAGGAGGGAAGATGAAATCTCTCAGCATGCAGAGGACTTGATTCTAAAATCCAAATGTACCCTCTGCCTCCAACCTTCCCCACCAGCTTCTCCATTGAATTTTTGGAGAAACTAGCAAAGATTGGAAATGGAGACCACACAATCATAGGGCACTTGGCAACTGAACACAAATGTGAACAGGTTGCCAAGCACCTGAAATACAGATATGTGACTGGGGGCATGCAGCAAGTTGTTTTACTTTATTCACTATTTGATATAAGTAAAAAGTTGATATAACTCTATCATGGGTTTTACTACACCATAAAAATTTGGAAGTCACTGCTTTTTGTTTTTGTTTTCTCTTTCCCTCACTTTATCTCCTCTACACCATCCTCTTTTTCTGTTGTTAATATGGGTATGATAGTTCAGCAGTTAAACACACTGAACTTGTCAGCTGGAAAGCTGACAGTCTGAGTTTGAGACTTGAGCGCCATGCAACAGAGTAAGCTCCTGTCCTCACCCGAGCTCCTGCCCACCTAGCAGTTCGAAAGCATGCAAATGCGAGTAGATATTACTTTGGTCGGAAGGTAACAGCATACCGTACAACTTTGGTGTATAGTCATGCTGGCCACATGATTACAGAAATGTCTTTGGACAATGCTGGCTCCCTTGGCTAAGAAACGGAGATGAGAAATGTCCCTAGAGTTGGAAATGACTGGACAGGATAAACTTTTGTCTGAACATTTTTCCTTTGATTTTATTTCTATTTGTATGTTATATGAAGGAAAAATAATAATAAAAACATATATAAATGAGAACAGATTGACAAGCATCCATAATATAGTCATGTGACTTGGAGGGAATGCAGCATATTGTTTTACAATGGACAGAAGTTTTTTCTGGCCTGTAAATGACCGATTCCATGGCCATCGTGACTGCAATGCAATGGCTGACCTGAAACTTGGATAATGCCTGCATCTCAATGTAGAATTAGAAAGTGAGTATTTGCTCACTACAGCTCATGTGTTTGGTTTTGCATACAAGGATATTGCCTAAGCAGGATTAATAAAGCTGCAATTTAATAGCAAAAATTTTCTGGTCAAAAGTGAGATTTCATTCAACCTAATATAGAAAAAATGCTATTGCAACTACATAAATATAAGTCAATGAAATATTTAACAACTTGAAAATGTAGTGTAATCATATAATATTAGTTGCACCAGTAATATATTATTATACATTGAGAGCTATGTGGTATACTAGTTAAAATGGTGGATGAGAAGCAGAGAGACTGAGTTTCTTGTTCACCCTTAGACATAGAAACAAGAACAGGACCCTGAATCAGTCATGTTCTTCCAGCCCAATGTAGCTCACAAAGTTTTCATTGCGGGAGAAAAATAGGAGGAGAGAGTACTATGACCACTGCCCTGAGTGCCTGTACAGAATGAAGGATACAAATCTAATAAATAAAATATTGTATCATTCTAGAAATCTATTTTAAGAATGAAGCATACCATAGTTGTCTCAATGTCCCCTGGTGAGAGGCTAATTTCATCTGGAGAAGTAATAGAAGAACGAGTAGTCCGAGGAGTTCTTGGTGAAGGAAGTGTATCCCAGGCATTATATCCACTTGGAGGTGGTGTTGGCATTTGAACACCTGAACGCTGGCAGCAGTTCTCTGGATTAGTCATCCAAGCTTCAAGTAATTTTTCTCTGTCCCAATCTTAAATAAAAAGTGTCAAGAAAGTAGGATAGCAACAACCTTTCAGCAAAATGTGATAGAATTTTAAAGTATAGATGTTATAAGCTTAAAAAAAATTGTAGGCATAAACATGGACATATGTAATTGTGAAGAAAAATCTTCAGGATTAAAAATTTAAGATATGATTAGGACTAATCACAATAATATATTCAGAACACCTTCCCAGCTCTCAAGATTGTGTAGTAGAGACCACAAAGTGCAATTCTATCTGATAAAATACTAATTGATCTATCGAAGGAAGGTTCTTAAAAGAAAAATGGGGCTTGACTTTGAAGTGTTTTTATTTTAAAGAAAAACTGGATTCACCTTGACCTTAAAATTATTTGGTTGATCTCAAAAACATAAGCAGGCTAGGACAGTAGGCTATTCAAAGAAATTTAAAAAAGAAGCATTCTGGAATAAGACAATGGTAAACTGCTTTTATTTTGTTGTCAAGGAAACACATGGTTGTGTCCAAGAAATCGTTAGAAATTAAATTTAATTTAAAGGTGACTTTTCTATTATGTACATATGTGCTGGGTAAATCAGACCTAACTTGATTTTTAGGTTAACAAAGATATAATCTTGTTCCCAGATTGGGGATGTAAAGAGTGATACATTTCCCTTAGCTATTTTGGCATTGAAGAGAAAATATATTAATTTTAGAACACTAAAACACAGATTGGATTTGTGCTACATGTTATGCTATATTATGGTTAGATTTAGTGCTGTCCGAAGTAGAAATGATTTGCCTCTAATTTTTTTGAGTTTACAACAGATTATTCCAGTTCAGGTTTTAATTGAATCAATTTACTAAACTCTGACATTTTGCAATAGTGATGAGAAAGCCAATTTTATTAGTTGCTGTTCAACAATTTCTTAATGGATTTGTGAGATTTTTGTATTATATATAGACACAAAAACCCATAAAACTGTGTTTTTATTCCTGCCCACTATCTCTTCAGTTCTGATCAGTTTTCTCTTTCTTTGTGGTCATTCACTGATTTATAACTATTGTATTTAAACATTTTTAAGAATCACATCTCAGGTACATCCTCCTACATGGTTCCAAAATTATCTGCATAAAGGTTTTAGACCATAGAATTTTGGTTCTGCTTAGTTAAAGAGTTGTCCTGCTTAATCCTAAATAAAGGTAGAAAATCCTATTGTTTTAAACATACAAGGTATATACAAGGTGACCAAATGAATAAAGTTACAATTAATATATTACTAAGAAACAGTCCTCTATAATTTAGAGTAGTTTGTTACATAACCAGAAGGCCTATTCAGCTTCAGAAGAAAACGATTTCCAACATTTAGCACTCAGGCTCCAATAAAATTACTATTCTTTCATGATGATCATTAAAATATGAAATATAATCTCACCAGTATCAACATTAAAAATGATTTTATACTTTACAACATAAGGAATGGGTTAAATTACCAGAAATGCAAAATGGAATAAAGCATTTAAGCAATTTGCGTTTACAACTTTCTGTCATTTTTATTAGAAAAGCAGAGGAAAAACATATTAGTATATTTTGTTATTAAAGTTTTGCTGAATGATATAGTTTCTGATTACCATGAGCTCGGAGCAAAGCTTCGGCAGTAAACAATGGTGCTTGCAGCATATCAGCAGATTCTACAATCAGCATATCTTTGAGCTTTCGAAGATCCTGAGGTCGTAGTCCTTCATATGGCTGTGAGATGGAATGAAATAAGGTAATAAAAATATTTTATTTATAAGTAGGTTTCAAAATGAACTGGAAAAAAACTCTTAAAATGAATTTTATGGCAACTATTCAAGGCAACCTAACCTTCATATTTTTCTACCCAATAATCCCCTACAACACCAGGGACCCCAAAATGATTTTTGAAGCTCTCAGAGCCATCAAGGCCTGTCGATTTCAGTCAACAGTAGAATAAAAACTTGTTTAAATATTAATATGGGTTTTACTTTTGAATATTTTTTGATACAAATGTGGAGAGAGAAATTTGGTCGTGATTATACAAATATAGCTTCACTGAATATGCACTATCATCGTGGCCAATGCAGAATTCAGGCCAAAAACAAAACCCAAACATTCCCCTATAAAGTATGTACTTGTCCTTGTATTAAAAACTTTAATGCAAGTTGGTGGAGGTGGGGCACATTTTGAAGAACCTGCTAAAACTGAAAGTTATATGCAATCAGTGTAAGAGTTTGAGATTATGCACATGCAGTGTGCTCAAATGTGTGTTTCAGCATATATAAAGTAACAATTATTTTAGATTTTTTTTAAAAGAAAAAAATGGTTCCTGGAATGTCAAGCTCATTCAACTTGTCATTAATATCTTTTCTTCCCCTATTGAGTTTTTCAGAAAGCATTAATTTATACAATGTACTACTATGTTATAGCGTATAACATTAACTCTTCCCCTCATTTTCTATCATTATGCTTTGTTATAATGTAGATTCTCCATTTTCACTCTTTTAAAGAAATTGGAGTTAAGGTTGTAATGTTGTTATACATATCAGAACTTTAAAAGAACTATTGCATAGCAACCCAAGGCATGAAATAGATATCTTTCTGAAGATTACACAGGTGTGCAAGTATACTATGCTTCTTTCAGTTTTTACCTGGTTTGGTTTTGTATACAAGCATACAAATTATTGACCACTAGTCTTCATGTAGTCAAGAAAGAGCATAAAGATGAACTGCACATTTTGAGAAGTGCCAAATGTTTTAGATGGAAAAGAGAGTCACCCACACTCTGCCTGCCCAATTAGAAGCATGTCCATAGCTGGCATTCTTGAACTGCAGCACTCCACACTGCAACATAACCCTCTTGCCTTATCTTCTTTTGGAGAAAAATTGTATTTCTATAGAAAAACTAAGCCTGCAATAATTTAAAATTACTAATTACTAATAATAGTAAAGTAAAAGAGAAAAATCCCTATTTAAAATAAAAACAAACAAACTCTCAAACACTTAAGGTAGCTAGCTACTATCTTTTGGAGGTTTATTAGCTTTTATCATAATAGGTTGAATGAGGGGACCCCTATCCCTGGGTTGTGGACTAACACAGGTCTATGGCCTGCCAGGAACCGGTCTGAGCAAATGAGCGAAGCCTCATCCATGCAAGTGCGGGATTCAGGCAGTGTGTGAAACTATGCCCTTTTGGTCCACGGGAAAAAAACGCCCTCCAGACCTGTTCCTAGCAACCAAAACAACACAAGAGCACACAATAGATACAAACTCAAAGTTAACCGCACCAAACTTGATTGCAGGAAATACGACTTCAGCAATAGAGTGGTCAATGTCTGGAATACTCTACCCGACTCTGTAGTTTCTTCCCCAAACCCCAAAAACTTTAACCTTAGACTGTCTACTATTGACCTCACCCCTTTCCTAAGAGGTCTGTAGGGGCGTGCATAAGCGCACCAACGTGCCTACCGTCCCCGTCCCTATTGTTTCTCTTATTCTTCTTTTATTTTTTTTATATGTACCCATTTCATGTATTCACAACTATGTATACACTTATACTTATTATCTTGTAAACAATTGGCAAATCAAATAAATAAATAAATAAAATAAATAAACCAAAAGATTGGGGACCATGAAGTCAATGTTATATTTTGTATTTATAAAGTACAGATATTTGCAACGTATTTCTTTCTAAATATATAGTTTGAAAATGTTTTTAGCAAATACAGCACATGATATAGTCAGTTCAAAGAAAGTATAGGAGCAAATCACATCACAGAACTCTACTTTCCAAACATCTCTGAAGAGTTTGTGTTTATAGAGAATACAATAGTTAAATGCATAAATCTAGCTGCTATAAAGCAGTTCCTTGTGATTCTAATACGCAAGCCCAAGAGCTTACAATAAACATTATACAGTTCTCTAGTGATTCAGGCTTTTTCTAATAAAAAACACATTAAGAGGATACATATTTGGTTGATATAAATCATTCTTCATTTTAATTTACCTCCTTTTTATCTAAAGCAGCATATTCCGCTTCAATACTTTCAGCCTCAGGATCTCGTGAAAACACCATCTGAGATTCTAAATTGAGAGCTAATTCTTTGTGGTGCTGCTTCTCTGCACAGTCACAGGGAGTATCTTTATTTTCATTTTCAGCAAACAAGTCTCCACCATGTTTTACAAGAAGCTAAAAATTAAATTGAAATATCAGTGATTGTTTTTGATACTATGGATAATACTATAGAAAGTCAAGAAATTTCAAAAGCCATTTTTATATAAAGATCTTTAAAAAGCTACATGGCAAACTTTCAGGTAATATAGGATAATATGAAACAGACTATATGATAGCCTTTTTCTTTCAATATGGCAATACAACTGCAGTGTTTAAGGGAAGTGCAAATTTAAGGTGGCTGCTAGAATGTGTTGATTTAGAGGTTTGATGTGTTGATGTTGGTAAGTTGGAATATGGTCTGTTTTTCAACTAAAAAGTGAAAATATTGCTAGATCACTACATGTGAATTGCTGGAGAAGACCTGTAAATGTCTCTGTTGTCCTGTTTAGGCACCATGGCTTGACTTACAGCTCTGGTCTGGAAATTTTATCTGGGGGTGCGGATGGTTGATTAGTTCCTGGCATTAGAATTCTGGACAGCTTTAAGTTATCAATTAACATTTTGACAATCTTTCTCTGCATCATGAAAATCTAACTTTACCAGATGAAAACAAGCAAGAGCTTTAAGAAAGCAAAAGGTTTTGATTGGCAGCTGCTGACATAGTACTGGCTCCATTGGCTTATTATATTTTTTAATTCTACTGACTTTTTAATTCATTTGGATTATTCAGGAAAATCGTTTGGAAGAATGTTTCTGGACACTTAATCTTTTTTATTATAGTCAGGAATGTGATCTGGGACAATGTCACTGCTGAACTACTGCACATCTGCATTAATGTCTTAGGAACTGCTCCTTGCAAGAAACTTTGGAGATAGCACTGGGTTTGGACTTTAGGATCTTGGCTTGTTATCTGTGTGACACCAAAGGCTTCAAATTTCTCATTTTTGTTAGGCTTCCTGTTTTTGGTGAAAGCAAGATATGGCACCTAAGCAGCTGATCTAAGCCTGAAGTCAATGCTGAGTGTTCCTTTATCAGATTTCCTTGGGAGAGAGAAAAGCATTAGCTCAGAGGGGAACAGGACCTTGATTGTAATGGGCAAGCAGGTATGGTGGGTGTTCTTGGGTAAAGCAGATTCCATATCTTTATGTCTGCTTCTGGCTCTTACTCTTCACATCAAGAGCCAGAACAAGTTCTTTGGATTCCAGCAGTTCTTATGAAGCTATTAAATGCCAGATCTCCACAATATCACTATGGATAAAAGGGCAAACCTGGCTAGTATTACCAAAATCTAGAAGGGGGGAAAGGGGGGCAAATTAGTCTCTCAGAAATCTGCCAAAGTGCCAAGTTTGGCACTTGATGCAATCTCTGAGCCATCTATAGTCTCTTTGAAGGATATACTCCCTTCATGAATAAGGCAATGAAATGGAAAGAGGATTTTAGATAACCTTGGATTTACCTTCACTCCCAACGTTTTCCCTTGTGAAAACACTCATTATTAGATAGGAAACAGGAATACGGAAATTGCAAGCTCTAACTTTAGTTTAACTCCCTTTTTGCTTTCAACCTAGATCAAAGTCTTCCCCCTGCTAAGGAGTGCTTTCTTTATCAGCCGGATTCATATAAGTGCTAACAAGCAATTAAATTCTAGAAAGCATTAGCTAGACCTAGCAACTGTGTCATACGCCAGTTATTTTTTCTCTCCCCTATAATGGAGGTATGGAAAAAAAATATCCATGAACAATTGTATACTCATTTGTTTAAAAAATGTATAAGAATTGGTTAAATTCCAAGCTTGCCATCCTAATTTTGAAAATCCCACGTGCCCTTTTTCTGCAGAAAATTAATTAGCGTTCATACTCCATGCGTATGGACCAAGCATTTAATATTTGATTAAATGGTACTCTAATCTTTATTCAATACAGCATCAAAAAAACTTCATGCATTGCAACTGAGGGTAGGTCTTCTCCAGTATTTCACTGATATATAATGTATCACTCATGCCACATGTATCATTCATGTCATATTTACGCTCAAACCTAAAAGCCTGTAATTCTTGTAGTAGTGGGGGACATGAAAGGACTCTCCCCTTGCTGTTAATACATTCAGGTGTCCCCTGGGCAACAGTTTATAGCTGGCTAATCCTTTCAATCCAGAAGCATACAAAGCATAGTATGGAAAGCTCATTTCTATGCAATTAATTTTGCTAATTTATGGGCAAGATCTGTTTAACTAGTACATATTTTAATATTATATGTCATATAGTATGCCTTATTTTAATTGTGATGTATCTGACATGAATAAAGAAACAAACATCTAATAGTAATGTGGCATAGCAGTTTAAGCTCTAGCATGTGCAATCTGTAGTTGCCACCACTCAATATTCCTTCTAGAATTTTACTTTTAGTCAAACATTATTTTTAGCACCGTTACTCTTTCCCACAAGCGATGGGCAAATTATAGTGATTGGCATTATCTTTTACACAAACAGCATATTTCTGCTTTTTTCAAATGATTCTCACATAAAGAGACTTATAAATATTTAGCCTTAAAATTCTTGTGATCAAACTGAAATCTTGGCCCTTTCTCAGGTCTCTTGGGTCTCTCACCCTGGCTAAATAAACCTAGGTGATAAGGAAATGACATCAGTGTAACGTAACAAGAAATTCTAGGCCTGCTGGAAACACTGAAGTATTCCTGGCTTCTCCATGGTAACAATGCAACTTGAAGAATCATTTCAAAATTGATATTTAAGTTTAAATTCAGAGGTTACACTTCTACAACTAAGATAGTAGAACATATGGAATGCCATAAGGTATTTTAAGAATAGCTACTGTGCTTGGTGAAGCAAATCTGTTGAAGTTAAACAGTGACTGAATGGAGCCTCATTCCAAATTTGATGAGCGTTACCTGTAATTCTTCCATGGAAGAAAAGCAGGATATAAATGTATAAAAATGTAATACAATATATAGTTCCTGATGTAGTGTTTCTTTAGTGCTTTCTTTAATACTCTTAAATTATTAACATTGCCTGATAATTTATTACCTTAGCTAGGTTTTGTGCCAAGTATGTTTTTTATTCACTTCAGCGAGTATTTATAGGTAGTCTTCTACTTACAACTACTTAGTGACCATTTGAAGTTACAACAGCGCTGAAACTATTGACTTATGACCACTCCTCACACTTAGTTGTCAAAATATCCCCAGTTGACTCTGGGCAACTGGAATATATTTGCAAACAACTGCAGAGACCTGAGGTCAAGCGACCATCATTTGTCACCTTCACAACTGGCTTCTGAAAAGCAAAGTCAACGGGGAAGCGGATTCACATAACAACCATGTGTGATTCACTAAACAACTACAATGATTTATCCAACAAGCATAGGAAGAAAGACTGTAAAATCAGGCAACACTCATTTAACAACCACCTTGCTTAGCAAAGGAAACTGTGGTCCCAACTGTGGTCCTAAGTCAAGGGCTACCTAGAAATGAACTTTTACCTCTACACAAGTCTTCATTCCTGAGGCAGCAGCATAGTGCAAAGATGTATTTTTTTTGTTATCAACAGCATCAATGGCAGCTCTTTCATATTCTCCTTGATCAAGCTTTGCCCCTTTCCATTTCAAGATCATCTGTAGACAATCTGCTCTTCTGAAATCATCTTCAAAGGGTCTTGTCAGACGAGGTTGAAGAGCTCCATCAGAAATCATAATCTGAGGTCCCATACAAAGCAAGTGCATAGAAGTTTCATTGTGCACATTTCGTTTATTTGGGTTCCCATCTCTCACAAAAAGAAAAGTCCTATACAAAGAAAATAATTATGTAATTTGGAAAACAATTTTTACTGCTCTGAATTTTAAGCAACTCTGAATTATACTTTTCCTATGCTACTGAGTTGAAAATATTTCAGAGAAAACAAAAGAATTAGTTCTTGAATTCTTTCTGCTAAGACATGCTATTAAAATAAGTACTGAACTTTTTTTAAAATTGTTCCAGGATAGTTAAAATAGTGAAATCATTTAAGAGAAAATTTTACATATATTTCTGATCTGTGTGAGACAGTTCACAAGAAGAAAAAATAAATGAAATAATAATTACACTTTTGGATTTTTAACATGAACTTTGTTTTTTTTTACTAAAAAATGGCAGTTGTGAATAACCAATTACATATTATTATAGCACATAACCAAAATGCTACAACTGCATGTCAAAAGAAATATATGCACACAGAGAAAAACTATAAAGCATCTCTTGATTGTGGCTATACAAAATATTTTCTGCAAGATGAAAAAAATGTAAAAAAATTTTTTTCACCCACTCACAATGCTCAAGGTCCATCAATAATTTATTTTACCTCTTTAGAGGTATAAAATGAACTGTAATTTCAGTATGTTTAAATGATACAATTACATATTATAACAAGCTTAGACTGTTGCTGAATAAGATATAAAAAGCCAGAATCAAATATTATAGATGAGCAAGGAAAGAACAAAGCTATCACTGCTTCTTTGGCTAATTTCATATTTTTCATTTTTGTCCTTGATTTTTATACGTCCTTGCCTTGCATTTTTGTGCATTAAGATAGATATTTGCATGAGGCACAAAAAGAAGCCAAGAATTATCCAAAATTCCAGAAATCAAGCAAGTCATTTCATTGACCATATCACTAAGCTACAATTACAGTCAATAACCCAAGAGCAAACTATGTTTTCAAACAGTGCTTAATGCCCTAAAACTTTGGCTTATTACTAATACGACACAAAATGAAACATTATGGCTTTGTATCTAAGCATATATTGCAATCCAGTTAGCTAAATGAAAAATACGGAAATAGCCTTCCACTTGACATTTTAAATGAACAGAATATTATGTTGCCAGGAGACTCTTCCCTGCTTCCATGCATCCTATTGATACATTTCATTGTGTTCATTTCGTTTATTTGGGCTGGCAGAAATCCTAATCAGTACTGTCCATGCTTTATGAAATTACATTTCCACTTCAAAAATAAAATCATGTAGGAACCATCTGGTAATAATGTAATCTTATTGTGTGCTCACTGAAGCAAGATGAAAACATATGTATACAATACTCACCCCAATATTCGATTCATCCCATGCCTAGCAGCATAATGTAATGGAGTATTGTGCTGGTAAGGCTCTCCATAAGAAATATTTGGATCCAGAGATTCTTTTAATTGAGGGTTGCTTTCATATATTTGGCAGGCCAAATTTTCATCTCCATTGATAAGTGCTTTGCGGAACTTAGTAGTTGTATTTCCCATGTTGATACTAATAAGTGTGCTTCTTTTATATCTTTTCAATCACTTGGGATGAAGATCAGTAGCATGTTAAGTCTGAAAGAAAAAAAACAATATTCCAATTCTTGGAAAATTAATAAAGTTTTGTCAAAACTGATATTGAATAACTACAGTAAATCATAATTTTAAAGTTTATTGACTTTATGTAGACAAAAAGGAATTTCTACACAATTTTAAGATTTATTCTATAACACCTTTACTAGAAAAACATAGTAAAATATTATGTCCAAAAACACACTTTGAACTCTAACCACTGGAAAAAGTAATATAAGCTTCCATCAATGTTATTCTGTAACAATACAAGATAACCTTCAAATAGAATAGAATAGAATAGAATAGAATAGAATAGAACAGAACAGAATTCTTTTATTGGCCAAGTCTGATTGGACGCACAAGGAATTTGTCTTGGTGCAAATGCTCTCAGTGTACATAAAAGAAAAGATACATTCGCCAAGAGTCAAAAATCGTAAGGTACAACACTTAATAATAGTCATAGGGTACAATAAGCAATCAAATCATACTAGGAAACAGTCAATATAAACTGTAAGGATACAAGCAACAAAGTTACAACACAGTTAAATTATAGCATAGTTAAGTAAGAATTAAAAGATACTGACATTGAAAATTGGAGTATCCTATAGTGGGCAAAATGTTGTTAAATTCAGTTAATTAATTCAGCCAATTGATTTAGGAAATGCAAAATTTTCCAATGACTTCTACTTTACACTACATGGAATTACCACACAGAAAGATTTCATTGTATTTGGATGACACACTCTGTGTCTTAAGTAAGAAGTTTCATGGTAAACACTTTCAGTAAATAGACAAGTCTTTGTAAGCATCACATTTTTTCGCAATGTTTTAAGTGCTTTATTGCAGGGGTCCTCAACCACCGGGCCGCGGACCGGTCCCGGTCCGTGGAGCACTCTGTACCGGGCCGCAAATAAAATTTTTTTTAAAAAAATGGCGGCTTTCTTTGCCTTCGGTGAATGCTGCTGGGATCGGGGATCAAGGACACAAATGAAAGAAGGGGAGGGAGGAAGCAACCGAAGCCTGTCCTGCTCTCTGGCTCAGCGGCTTCGGTTTCCTCCGCCTCGTTCCTCTCTCAGTCGCTCTCTCGCTGCTCCACCAGTCCAGGAAGAAACTGCTTCAAAGCCGGGGGTGGCTTTTCCTGTCGCCGCAGCCTCCGAATCGCCCATTCACCCCCACCCTGCCTGCCTGCGCAGCATTCATTCAGTGCCCGTTCTGCCTGCCTGCCTGTTTGGTTGTTTGGGAGCAGCTTCGGCTGAGAATAATAACTATTCGCCTCTTTTTATCAGCCGGCTGCTCCGAAACGAAGAAGGCAGGCAGGCAGGCAGAACGGAGCACTGTGGATTGAACCGCGCGCGGCGGGCGGGTGGGGTGGGGGTAAACAGGCGCCGGAGGAGCTGCGGCGACAGGAAAAGCCACCACCCCCAGCTTCTTTGAATCAGTTTCTTCCTGGGCTGGTGGAGCAGCGAGAGAGCGACTGAGAGAGGAACGAGGCAGACACCTGAGGGAGGGAGGGAGACACCTGAGGGATGGGGCTGAGGAGGCAGGGCCGAGGCGCCCTGAACTTGGTGGTTTGCTGGCAGACATTTTATTACCCGACTAGGTAACAACATCAGATGTTACCTAGTCAGGTAATGAAACGCCTGCAAGCAAACCACCAAACTCGGATTCTCTCCCCCGGTCCTTGAAAAAGTGTTTGTGCTTGAAACTGGTCCCTGGTACAAAAAAGGTTGGGGACCACTGCTTTATTGGTTTTGTGCCTTTTTATCCCCATTGTCTAAAACAGAAACTTTAGCATAAAGTTCTTACAAAATGATTCCTACCATAATGTTATCTTAGCTGTTCAGCAATCACAAGACCAGAATGTCGCTACAACTAATAATGTGATATCATAAAACTGAGAGATAACTTAAAAGATCTGAACAGGATGTTCAGACCATGGATGTGTGATCATACTTTTTCTGCCAGAATAGGGTTGCAATGATCATAGCAGATGAAGGTTATATGTGGCATTTTGTGCCACCATAAATTATTTGGATATAGTAAGGTTTAGTTAAAGTTGTTAAAGTGCATGCGTTTTCTACATATTTCTGCCAGAATTCTTGCACAATATTGTTTGTTGTTTAGTCTATGTATTCATAAAAGCAAACTGGTACCAAAAGACAATAGCTGAACTAAATTAGAGAAACAAAAATTAGACAAACAACATGAAAGAAATTAATATGAAGAGGCAAAGAATCACAGAGATGACTTTGGAGAAACAGTATTACAAAGCCATTTTTTAAAGTCTGGAAGACAAAGAAAAGTTTGAAAGACACTCAGACTGAGTCTGCCTTAAATACTTGAGTTATAAGAGGAAGGGAAATAAAAACACCGTCTGGCTTTCAGGATTCTTCCATTATAGCCCAAGCTAATAAAGTACAGTTCCAGTCATTACCAAGACTGTCTCCTACCTGATCCATGCTGAAGAGCTGGCAGGAAACTAGACAACAAGCAGGTTAGACTGGAAAGCAAGGAAGCAAAGCTTGAAGACGTAGACATTACTCAACTATGGTCCTGTGCCAAAACAGAAGCTAATATTCCCAACATTCCCTTTCATTATTTTTACATGGGATTTAATCAATCAATCAAATTTATAGACTGCCCATCTCTCTCACAGAGCAACTCTACATATAAAAACAAAAAGTTATCAAGGAATAAATATAATTTGGTAGAATTATCATTATGATTATATTAAGAAGTATATTGAGTAATTGCTTTCTAACAACATCCTATAAATATACAGTTCAGTTTTTAGTTTACAATGAAGAAATAGAACCAAGTCATGTTACTTAAAGATATTTCCTGTCAGACCATAAAATTTAACAAAATAAGAGAAACTTCATTTCAGTATGAAGCATTTTAACACCAAGATAATAGCTAAAGTTACTTTAAGGATAGGGAGGAGAGCAGATTGATGGACCTTATTCCCACCTTATAGGTAGTCCTTCTTTAACAATGCTAATTGGGTCTCCAAACTCCATTGTTAAGTAACAGTCTTAGGTTAAAATCCCTGTGATTGACTCATTTATTTCTGGCAGTTCTGGCTGCTGTTGTTAAGCAAGATTGTTTGGGTCATTAAGTGAGGCCCTCACATGACTGACTTCCAAGTCCTATTGGCTTTGCTTATTGGAAGCCAGAAGGGAAGGTCATAAATATTGATCACAGAACTGCAAGACACTGTGACTCTTGTAAGTACAAGGTCTGCTCATATTACCAATCACAGTTGCAGTTATACATTTGAACAGTCACTGAATGACCAGTTGTTAAACATAGTTTAACAGTAAGAAAGTAGACAAATTCCATAAATAGTGTACACTGTCACAAAACTGTATGAAAATTATGATTTTTCCTTATGAAAATCTCAAAATGACATAATTATATCCATTTACTACATCAACATAATGACCCAGGTCAACTTAATAGGGTATGAATAAATGTTTTGCTATGCCTACAAATCCATGGCATGAGCTGCAGTTAAACTAGAAACTATCTGGTTCAGTTTTCTGTTTTATCTGCATCTAGAAACCCTGATTAATGAAAGCCATTCTAGCTTAATAAGGCAAAATATGCACATCCAAAAGAGGTCAAAGTATCTTCTATTCCCAATAACCACTGTCATTTGAAATGATGTGCTGTAGTATGTGAAGTGTTACTAAGTCAGACTCTGACAAGAATTTATCCACAATTAATAAAATTGAAATATAATGAATAGATAAAATCATGACTATGCTTTAAAATAGCACCAATTATCTCTACTAAAAGGGAAATAAATAACTCTTGACCCCTATTATGAAGCTTTTGCTTTAAAGGTACATCTAAAGGAAATCTAACATTCACATAATCAAAACCATTACTGACTAAAATTCAGGAAATTATTTCAACTTGGTTATATAATAACAGTTGCTTTTTATATTGAAGTACAAAATAACATAAATGTCTTTGTTAATGTAACCCAGAATTCAGTTTCATTGCAATTTATTGGCATTTCATAGCAATACTACACAGAAATAAGGTACTTAAAAATAAATTATAATTACTTGGCTTCAGACCACAAAAAAAGATTTAACTATATTAGTGTATAATTACAAAAATGGAAAAAACATTTGAAAGCTATTTAGTAACTACAGGATGCATTCTCTTACCAAGTATTAACTTCAATTTGTGCTATTGTTGCTGTTGCCAAGCAGTATCACTTGGGAACTCAAGAAGAATGATGACACTAAGTACAGAATTTCCCTTTCAGAAAAAAAATAACTAACCTGAACAGATAGTTCATCTATAAGCAAATATTTTTTAAGAAGTATCAAAATATCATAACATTTTAAATTATCCAATTGCTAATAGAGACTTACAATGAAAATGAACTTTCTCCCAGTCTACCAGAGAAAAAAATCCCTTAACCTTATTCTGAAGATGTTCTTTATGCTTTTTCATCAGATTTAGCTGATTTCGTCAGTGCTGAGCAGCTAAACAGGATCAGGCCAAGGTAGTAATTGGATAGGAGGCTGCTAAGACCATAAGTAAAACTAGGGAGCTGATAAATGTATGAAGTATAATATATAAAATGCTGTATAAAGGTGTATAAATATTTCCATTCCCACCATCGAGTCAGAGCTGAAGAAGCTTCCTGGGTAAAAAGTGAAGTGTCTTCAAAGTAAATCCAGAAAGTCCAGTTGCCTCTTGAAAAAAGAATCTTACGGAGCTGAAAAAAACTTTCTGGAGAAAAGGCAATTGGCAAATTGTGTCCACATTTGACAAGAAATTACCGTACATGCAGTCACCAAGATTTATGTGCTATTGAATGGTTTTCAAAGCTATTTTGTTTTGAGTTATATGCTTTTCATTTTTACAAGCATTTCTAAATTACATATATACAGGTAGTATTCTCTTAACAACTGCCCTATTTAGTTATTGTTCAAAAGTCCCTATAAGCATAGCTGCAGAGGGGGCTGGCAGCAAATAAGGTTATATAGGTAGGTACCAGTTTAGGTTCCTTTCTGAATGGATAAGGAGCATTACTCTTTGATCACTAATATGTGACTACTTGTTAGGGTTGAGCACCAAAAGGCTAATGGCTTATGTTTCTTAGGCATGAAATTAGGAAATGACATATTTAATACAGAATATACTTACTTAGAGTGCTCAGCCAAGAGGAGGCAGATATATCAATGGACTTAAGAAACATGTTGAAATTATTGTGCCTAAGTATTATATATTATTCCCAATTGTCTGTATTATTCTTGCCAATGACATATTACTGTTATTATAATGAAATATCTATTAAAGATGTACAATAGTAAAAGTTAATGAATTACTAAAAGGGGGAGGTTTCTTCCAATGGGCAGGAAAAAGTTGTGATTTCTACTTAGAAGAAGAAATGCTTAATCCATTCCTGCTGTTCTGAAATGTACTTCACAATAAGTTTAACTGCTCTTTGTGGTCTCCTATAAGGAGTTTTAGAATTTTTATTGAAAATTATTTCCTTGACCACTTTTCTCTAGTTTGGGCGATTAGCCTACAAAGTCTGCATTAAAACGTAACCTGAATCTCAAGAAGGCATAGCAGCAAGTGCATACATAAATACAGTGCTCAAAAATAAACCAACTGGTAATGGTTTTTGCACTTAGCACTAACGGTTAATCAATCTATTGAAATAAATTTATTTCTCCAGCAAAATCCATAGCTGCTCTTTAGCCCTATGGTCAAATAATTGCTGCTTTATTTCAGCACTATTTTCCATACAGTCTAGCCCATTATCATAAGGACTTGAGCAGTCGCTGCTGCTGTATTAGCTTGAAACATTTTTAAATGTTTAAAACAAAACAACAACCAGAAACATCATATGCAACAAAACAAAAATCCAGTTGCAATGCTCAGAACAGTCCAGAATACTGAGCTGTTTCTCAAAACAGCTAAATCTAAGCTTAGTGGGAAAAATACCTGTGGTTCATATCTTTTGTGTTGAGTTTAAAACACTCTGAAAACGCTCTGAATTTTTCAAATCCAAAACATTTTATATTCTGACTACAAAACTTATTTAAAAATTTCCTATAAATATATCTGCATATGATTTATATGCAGATCAAATTATTGTTTAAATTACCTATGTCATTATATTATATGAACTGTTTTAACCGCACTATATTGTTTTGATTTTTTTTATTATAAACCAATGTGATCAACATATTTCTTGCTGAAAAAGTAGAATACAAGCCCAATAAATAATAATGTACTAAAGCTGTTTATTTTTTATTGTGATATCAGATTGTTTCTAGAAATAGAAACAAACATCTATAGTAATAAAAGTACACCAAAGGGTATTCTATGCTTTTTTTTACCTCCAATAACAAACCAATCCCCATTAACTTAATGCTAAATCTCGAAGTATTAACAGTTTAAATAATTTCTGAATTTATCACTAGGTGATACTCTGCAGTTTAACTTTTAAATATTATTAAATATAGGGAAAATATATGTATCTTTTTAGTTAAGAAAATGTATAAGTATAATAATACAAACTTGTTAGTTTTGAAAACAAAAATCCTTTGGAAAGTATATTATTGTATTCATTGTATCATATTAAAAATTATCCAGAAAAACTGCAAGCACTGAAAAAGGTTTTGTAGATATTCAGTCCAAAATAATTTCATACAATTTGGAATCGTCTGAATTGTAAGAATTTGTTGTAAGTATATTAATCTGGTCATAATTTATTTGATGGGACCTATTTAAAATACAACAAACCATTTAAAATTTGCAGAATCCCCTACTTTAGTGATATAATACTTTTCAGCTAAAAGGAGAGATGCTTTCTCAATAAATTTTTCTTAGCAATTGTATCTTTCATTCTAAATAAGAATTCTAGCAACTTTGAAAATGCTATTGTATTTTGTACTTTGAAACAGAAATTGTAACATTTAACATGTTCTGATCAAAACATTGTAGTTTATAAAAATAAATTGTGCACATTTTATATTCTAACTGTAAATGTTTAGTAAGTCTGAAGCAGGATATCTAATTTGAATTATCTTATAAATCAATAGATACTTCACTTGCATTTATTAAAATAACTTTTAGCTTCAAATATGTAGTTTACAGACATACCATATTTAAATTATTAGCCTCTCAGCACTTAATCAGAAAGTATCAATTTTCAGTCAGCATTATATTACTAAACTGAATATCAATATCAGTAATCCTCAATTTACAACCATTCATTTAACAACGATTTGAAAATATAACGGCAAGTGACTTAAGAGGTCACTTAAAAAATGATCCTTTAAGGATTTAAGTGGTCTTTTAAAAATGGTCACAGCATCCCCACAGTGACATGATCAGAATCTGGGCAATTGGCATGTATTTACAATAGCTGCAGCATCCTGGGACATCGGATCACTTTCTGCAACCTTCTCAGCCAGCTTCCGAACAAGCAAAGCCAATTGGAGAAGCCAGATTCGTTTTAACAATTGTATGGCTCACATTACAAACGCAGTGACTTGTTTAATAACCATGGCCAAAAAAGGTCATAAAATTGGGCATGATTCACTTAATAATTGCCTTACTTAACAATGGAAATTCTGGTCCGAATTGTGGCTATAAGTTGAAAACAATTTAGACTTTGTAATAATTTAAAAAATTGGATTCCTAAATGCAAATACCTTTTCAATGCATTCCAATAAACTTGAGACAGAATCACAATTTCAATATATTTGTTCATCTGACTGCCAAATAACCAACCATTAGTTTCAAAAATCAAATTTTATCAGAAAACAGTTTTTGTACTTTTTAAAAATAGTAATTCTGAATTTTCTGAAAAGTTGGTATGATTTGAATTGAGCAATTTTATAAATATATTTTTAAAGCAAAAAAGTGAGCTTAATTCTTTTTAAAAAGCTATCCAGTTTTAAAACAGAACGGAAGTTGTAGAAGATACAACAGAAGCTAAAAAAACATAACATGTTATTGAATGCTGATATATTTTCAAGATGTTGGTGATCAAAAATAAACATGGAAAGCAACAATTGTGAGGGAAAAACCTTTCTTTGTTTGTATTCTATAAAGATTCTTCTTTTCCATTTTTTATCCATTATCCAGGTACTCAATTTTATTTTTTTCCAGATTAGTTAGCATGAAACAGATAAAGCTTCCACATTCAAAATTCATGTTTATTATCATAGAAAAAGGAAGTTTTTTTACTTTCTCTATATTAGATTGTTTAACAGTATAGCAAACTGTTATCAGCATATGCTTTGCGTAAGAAGAACTGTGTATTACATCTTCCATGCATTTTGTTTATGTGCATTCTGTTTATGAGTGTGCTATGTCATATGATTCACTTCTTTAAAAGAAGACTCAACTAAAAGGACAGCTCTGATCTTCTGCATTCTAATATCTTATTAATCTTTATTAATAATAATTATTAATAATATATTCCAGTAGAACGAAGCAAAAGCAGCCACTTTTAACTACTAAAGTTTCTTAAACACTAACAGAAAGACATTTGTTTATAGCTTTTATTGTTGATGCTTTGAAACAGTACTATTTAGGAAGCACAAAGTATAGAAGGTGTTCATATTTAATTTTTTAAAATACCTTAAGCAAAACAAAGTGCTTAATTTTCAATTATTCAAGCCAATATGATGAAACTTGAGGGCAGTGATCTTTTGAAAAACCTGGTTTATAAACAGTAATCTTCTTCTTCTATAGATTCTTCATAAAAAAGCAATGATGCCTTATAAATTTTGAAAATTACAAAAGAAATATAAATTGTTTATACACATACATACACAGACACATATGCAATTAAAATTGGGTTAATGTGAAACCACAAATTTAGATACTTAATATATCATTCATATATATATATATACACACACACATACATACAAATATATATATATATATATATATATATATATATATATATATATATATATATATATATATATATATATATATATATATATAAATATAAATATAAATATAAATATATATAAATAAATAAATTATCTGGCTTAGCTAATGTTTTCATCCGTCACTTTTTAAGTTTTTTTTCCTTTCCTTACTTACCTTTTTAAAAAAAGTATTAGAAACAAAACTACTTGGTTCAGAATTGTTTATGAAATTATAGTAGAGCAAACAGTTGGAAAGGCCAAATGATCTTCTGATTAACTTCTGATTAACTTCTCATTAAGCTCTGAGATCCATATTAAAATGATTCCCAACAGATTTTATTTCAGATTTTATTCAGTCCCTAAAGATTCTGCATGCTATAGAATATTAAAAGACAGAAAACTAGGGTAGTAAAACTGTAACTCAAAATCAAAACCAAACAGACATAATCAAGTTAGGCTTGAGATAGTTTGAAATAAAATTATAGAATTTTATAGAATTACAGGTACCTTATGAATGCAATTGCAATAAGCTGGCACTTGCATGTACATAACATCTCAAGTGAAGAAGCAATTAGCATTTCCATTGATGTATATGGATATACATAATATGTTGTTCAGTTGTCAAGGTGTGTCAAACTCCCCGCAACCCCATGGTATAGGTATATGCTTAATTATACCTATCATTAACGAAAATTTTCCTAACAATCAACCTCTTATTGAAACTTCAATAGCTTCCACTAACGTTTATGGTAATAGGGAATAAGTCTCAGTCTTCTTTTGTATAAAAGAAAAGTGCTTTGTTGCTTTAGTTGTCTTTTCCAATGTTATATTATATCATCTCATAAAAAGAATTAGTTTACAGTCTGGTGCACCTTTGTTGTTGTTTTCTTTATCAGTTATAGTTTGATTATTTTGCTGAAAGAATACTCATAACTGGATAAAGATACGTTGGTTGGACAAATGTGTAATATAGTTACTTCCAGTACTTTGGAAACTACCTAATAAAAATGCAATTATGCTTAATAGCCATGCAATTTTGATAGAAATTTCTAAAACATTTTCATTTCTTAAGCTTTTCAGATAAAGCTTCTTTGATTTAACCACACAAAGCGTTCAATTTAATTCCACGCCTTTAGCCATAATTTCTCATTGTCCGTTTTCTGTTTGCTATCTAGCTGAATATTTATTTCTCAAAGTTACTAACTGAACTTAAAGACAGCTTTTAAAAATGGACAAACATCCTTAAAATCTATCCTAAAACTTTTGTTTGTGGAGAATAATGCTACTAAATACATTCATGTCTAACAGCTGTTTCTATAAAGTGGGCATAAAAGTAGATCAATAATAAAAATAGGGTAGTTCTAATCACAATCTGAATCCTGTCAATAGAAATAGAATGAAATAGAAAAAATGAAATAAAAGATTTTTTTTTGAACCATTCTCTAAGGTAACAGGGAGAAATTAGATTTGTTTGTTTTGAAAATTTGTATGCATAGAAAAGTTAAAGTTAACAAGTAAACTAAATCTGTCAGCTGGCCAATTTTGGAAGAAAGAAGTGGGAAGGAGAACTGGAAAACACTTTATGCCAGCCCCTTGCATAATAATTTCTGAGCAATCCCTGCACAGACAACAGTCCATTATTATCAATCAGTAAATTAACTTTCTTGCTACTCTAATTTGATGCAAGTCTTTCCTTATAAAAAAAAAAAACACACACATCCTTCTATTTGTTGCTAATTAGAATCAATCTACACTAAAAATTGCCAAAATGGATTGGAAATCTTAATTTTACCTCCTAAACTGACACTGAAAAATAAAGCGTTTTCCGAGAAGGGAAAAATAATCTACCCCTATCTCTGGATTACAAATCCGGAAGGTTTCCAACCCGGCTGTTTGGAAAGCTCAGCCAAACCCCTCTAAGGCAAAAGCTTGAAGCCCCGCGTTTTCTGAACCGGACTTTCTTCCGCCCGCCTGGATGTCCACCTTCCCCTGGCCTTCCCTAGTCCCACAGACTCCTCCAAGCCATCCCTGAACGACCTCGAAAGGCAGTGAAGTTTCGGCTAGGGCAAATTGTTTTCCCTCGCCAGTCTTTTATTAAACCTCCAGGCTAATCTGCTTTACCCAGCGGCTGCTGAGATTTGCAGTCTTTCGCTGGCCTTGAGCGTCTCTTTCCTGACGGCATGAGCCGCAGCGAAGGGGGCATGGGAAAGTAGCCCGGGAGGGAGAGATCCCTCTCGTTCAAACGGCACAAGGGGTACCGAGGCTTTGCGGTTCCCAGGCCTATCCGGGGACGAAAGAAAAAGGGCGCCCCGAGTTCCCCTCAGCAACGCTCCCCCCATCACCCCCCCCCATACTGCTCTGGGCACCTCTCACTTTCCCTCCACCCCGCATCGCTTCTGCCCGTCTCCCTGTCACCCTCTTCCTTACCGAGCTGGCTTTTCCCGGGAGATCGGCCTGCTTTCCAGGCGCCGAGGACAAGTGGACAGCCGCGGCCGGCTTCCACGGGGATGGCAATCGGGAGATGTGGGAAACGAAGCCGAGTGAGGATCGGAGCGGGCGCTCCGGTGCCTCTCCTCTGCCCGCTTTTGTTCAGCCCTGGCGGCAAGGTTTGCCCGTCAGGCTGCCCTCTTCGGATCGCCGAGCCCGTCCGCGTCTCTCTTTCCTCAGCCGACTCTCCTCCTCCTCCTCCTCCTCCTTCCGACCGGCCCTCACAGTCTCGACTCAAGCCGATCCATCTCGGGCAGTCACAACAAGGCGACTGCTCCTCCCGCGACCAGCGGCGGCGCCCATTTATCAGGCCTCCGACCCGGAACCTTTATTGGCCGCCGGAGCCGTACGGGAACCGGATCTAGTGCCGGCTATATGGGCGGAGAGTAAGGCGGAGCCCGCCGGAGAGCAGGGAAATTCGGGCTTCAAGGATGCGTCCCTATCTGGAGAGTCTCCAAGGCTCCGTGGTAAGGAAAGCCGAGAGTTTCCAAAGATTAAAGCGCTCCGGCGCTTTCTTATCTCGCTCTCAGTCCTTGTAGCCCCGCTGCAGAGGCTCGTTAAGGGAGCCAATGGGAGAGCATTTGTTTGGCGTAAAAGCCGAAAGCCTCCGCGGTTCCCTCCCTCTATATAATACGAACACAGCATATATATATATGTGTGTGTGTGTGTGTGTGTTGGTATTAATACAGCCAGTTCAGCACTGATATGACTAGTTTGGGTAATGAAACGTCTGCAAGAAAAGTCATCCAGGTCATAGTGGTCCCAAAGGTGCTTTTTTTCAGGAGGCAACGGGGCTTTCCTGTTTTTTTCTTTTGAAGACGTTTCGTTTCTCATCCAAGAAGCTTTTTCAGCTCTGACAGGACAGCGGGGAATGGAAAAAAAAATGGAATAAAACAAAAACAAAGTCCAGTTGCCTCCTGAAAAAGCACCTTTAGGTCTGCAAGAAAACAAACAAGCTCAGAAAGCACCAATGACCCTTCAGTTACCGATTTATACTAAGAAGTTACTAAGCGCCAGTTTGGCATAAGGCATCTGCCTAGAAACAGGGAGATTGTGAATTCTAGTTCCCACCTTTTTAGGTACAAAACCAGCTAAGTGGCAGAAGCCCCGTCATTTTCTCTCCGCCCTCTCAGAAAGAGGTGATGGTTAACAACTGAACAAAAATAAAACACCCTGTCAAGAAAACTGCAGGGATTTGTCCAGGCAATCTCAAAGAATGATTGTGTCCTGTATCTATAGGGAGGCCTCTTGTTTAACATCACTTATGACCTCATACTTGCAGTCTGTAATCGTACACTCTTTAAGAAAATTTGCAGGACTATAATCTTGATAGCAGCCTGTTTGGTGGAGGAGGCACCTTAGGCATGAAGCTAGGTCACTTTCTCTCAGTCCTAGGATGGAGAAAGTAGCAAACCGCTTCTGAAATTTTGCCAAGAAAACTGCAGGGACAACTGCAATGGCCAGGAGTTTAAAAAAAAAAACTGAATAAAAAATATTGATAGTACAGGAAGTCCTCAACTTACGACCACAATTAAGCCCAAAATTTCTGTTGTTAAATGGGACATTTGTTAAATGAGTTTTGCCCCATTTTACGACCTTTCTTGCCACAATTGTTAAAAGTGAATCGTTGCAGTTGATAAGTTAGTAACCCGGGTGTTAAATGAACCCAGCTTTCTCATTGACTTTGCTTGTCCAAAGGTTGTACAAGGTGATCACATGACCTTGGGACACCGCAATGGTCATAAGTATGAACCAGCTGTCAAGCATCTGAATTTTGATCAGCTGACCATGGGGATGAAAAATGGTCATGTCACGTTTTCAGTGTCGTAACTTTGAATGGTCACTAAATGAACTGTTGTAAGTTTGAGGACTACAGAATGGAAATTTTGGTTTGATATAGAGTTTTTGTCCAAAAAAATAAATGCCACAATTATACTTGGGGGGGGGGGACTTTTATCAGTTTCCAACTAGCCTATAAACTAGTCTCCTATTGTAGTGTTGTCTATATATATATTTGTTAATGCTTTTTAATGTAGCTTTAACTCTTAACTGTCTCTAGTTGGTTGATATAAAAGTACAAAATAGCAATTGCCCAACAATGGGACAAAATAATATAGACCAGTGATGGCTAACCTTTTCATCGTCGTGTGCCAAAAGTGTGCGCATGCATGCATGTATCCCTGAACCCATAATGCAATGTGTGCATAACCCCTCCCCCTGCGCATGCGTGCACGACCCTCTGTGCCTCTGCGTATACGCCCTTGTGTGCACCCCATCCCCCTGCACAGGTACCCCTGTGCACCCCTGCCCCCCGTGTATGTGTGGCAGATACCTGACCATTGGCTGGCAGGAGGCGCATGCATGCGCAGTAGATCTGTTCCGGGCGACGGCTCGCGTGTCGGCAGAAATGGCTCTGCGTGTCACTTCCGGCACTTCCGGCATAGATTAGTGCCATAGATTTGCCATCATGGATATAGACCATATAAACCAGCTTGTGGTTGATCTAGAAATTAGTGATGGTATTCAAATAATTTAACAATCGGTTCTCTGCCCTAATGATTGGGTGGTCATGTGACTGGGTGAACGTAGCCAACTTGATTGGTCTCACCTTTAGGAAATTTTCCTTAGTTCAACTCACAATAAAATAGCACAATAAAACAGCACTGTTCCAATATTTAGAATAGAATAACAGAGTTGAAAAGGACCTTGGAGGTCTTCTAGTCCAACCCCCTACTTAGGCAGGAAACCCTACACCACTTCAGACAAATGGTTATTCAATCTCTTCTTAAAAACTTCAAGTGTTGGAGCATTTACAACTTCTGAAGGCAAGTTGTTCCACTGATTAATTGTTCTGTCTGGAAATTCGAGGGGCTCCTACAAAAATGAGGGAGTCAATCTATTTTTCAAAGCATCAAAAGGCAGAACAAGAAACAATGGATGGAAACAAACCAAAGAGAGAAGCAACCTAGGACTAAGGAGAAATTTTCTAAGGGTGAGACCAATCAACCAATGGAACAGCTTGTCTTCAGAAGTTGTGGATGCTCCATCACTAGAGGTTTTCAAAAAGAGTGAGGGAAGTACAACCCAAAAGGACAATGCCAAGAACCACTAAAACAATGCAGAAAACTTGAAACAGACATTCCCCCTTTTTTAAAAAAGTCAACCCCAAAGCAAACACAGCAGCTGAGAGGGAAATTAAGAGTAGCTGCTCATGCTAATCGAAAGCCTGGGCATGCTGCCAAAAGCCATTAACCCTTCCAACTCTATTATTCTATGTTCTCTATGTTATAAATTGGGTGCTTCACAGCAAAATACAGCTGGCTGGACCACACATGCATTAAATTCATGGCCTCTATGATCAAGCTGTATCATTGTCCCCTCCTGTATACAGATAACAGATAATCAGAGTTGGAAGGGACCTTATAGGTCATCTAGTCCAACCCCCCACCCAAGCGGGAGCCCCTACACCATTTCTGACAAATGGCAGTCCATTTGTATCTTTCCTCCAGGAAGAAACAAGAAGTAGCCAACACTGCAGCAGCTATAAAAGGTCTTGAGGAACTCCAGGGAATATCAGCTGATCACAGAAAGGTTACTTAATACTCTTTATATGAAAATGTTTATAATCTTGTTCTCCTTCCTGAAGGGAAGAGGTTAATCCCATCCCTAGATGAGTGATTGATGGGTTTCCCTGCCCTAATCCTGTCAGTTTCTATTGTTTATTGACTTGATGTGTATGGCTGCAGTCCAGTTGCAACTGTTAAGTGGTTCTTGGCTGTCTGCCTGGAGCTATTAACTGAAGGGGGAGGGGGGAAGAGTAGAGAACAGGAGAGAGAGGGGGTGAGGAGAGAGAGAGATTGATTGATTAACTAACGGTTTGGGTGAACTGGTGAGAACCAGCTGAATCTGTTCACTGATGAAGATGCCAAAATGTGCTTACATATTTATTATGGTGGCATTCTTAAAGAACTTAATAAACTTAATAAACTCAATCTCAAACCTTTGTCATTTTCATGTGGCATATGACACATTGCTAACAAGAACCTTTTGTCAGTTATATGGGGGAAGAGTGCCTACTGACAAATATAGAGAAAAAAATATCATAAATGGCAATTTCTCCTATGTTTTTTAATAGTTAGGTATCTTTTCTGAGAAATGGCAAAGGGAAACTGCAAGAAGAAATTGATGAATCAAAAATTTCAACTCTGTGTCTTCAAAAATGGGTTGTTTTGTCTTTCAATCAAACTACGGTTGAGTGTGTTCAGTTAATTAAGCCAAATAACATATATCCTCACTTTCACTGTGCTTTTTAATGCAGACAAGGATCATAATTTTAAACACATAGGCCTGACATTTTATAGGGGTTTCTAAGATTTAAAAGCAGTCAAATCTATTTTTGATCTTACACAACAGGTTTTATGTTCTTTATCTTAAGATAATGAAAAGAATATGCTACCAGTATTTTTGCAGTAACAGATATCGGTAGAAGAGATTATTCCAAAAAAGGGAGCTTGGAACTTTTGAATCTTGGCTTGCATTTTGTATAATCTAACCAGATATTTAATTATAAATCATAGTTAAGCAAACTTAGGATTCATTTGCATGAATCCAGATTTACCAATGTAAACATGTTATAAATCAATAGTTGAAAACCTATTCTGTATTTACAATTGGTGAAAAATGTCATGCCTTAATAAAATAGATCTGCAAAATCATGCCATGATAAAAATTTATTTTTATTCCACAAGATTTTGTTAGAATAATCCAAATAAGATTGGTCTGTAAAGTACCACTATACTTTGGTATTGTGTGTGTGTGTGTGTGTGTGTGTGTGTGTGTATCATTTATAATCTTTGGTATAGTATAGTATATATTTCATTTATAATCTTTTAAAAAGATAACTATCTTTGACTTGAGTTATCAAAAAGTTATAATAAAATAATTTCAGACTTGTATACAGTACCTATAAATAGACACAGGACTGATTATTCTTGCCCAGTTATTTTCATATCGGAAACTTGTAGCTTGATATTGAAAGCATCGCTTATTGAAATCAGCTTTGCTAATCATAATGAAATTTGTGTTCGCTTTCATGAGAACTTCAAGTAGAAAAGCTGACTGCAGAAATATAGCACATGGAGAATTTCATATATACGCCTTTTGAAATAAAGTACTTATATAGAAGAATGCAGTCTTTGTATCTTTATAGGAAAGGAGGTAATTCAATATCTTTGCCTCCGGTATCTAGCAATATCAAAAATGAAAGCATTAAAATCTTTCCAATCTGTGTAGTTAGTTCACAAACATCTGTTGCAAACTGCAAGCTTTATCTTAAAAAGGGTAACAACCTAGGTTTAGAAACCACAGAGAGACAGTTTCCTTTTGCATATGATTTGCAAGCATATGATTCATGTAATATTCATGTAGACAAAGGAGACAGCAATTGAAAAACTGCTGTTTTTGGAACTTTGTTTTCTGAATTTAATTGTTATTTTCAGTTGATTTTTTTTCAGTAAGAAAAGTTAACAACAAATGATGGGAAATCCAGAAACCATAATAGAAGCCTACGTGGCTGTCATTCGTCCAAAGAATACTGCAAGCCTCAATTCTCGGGAATATCGTGCTAAATCCTATGAGGTAAAATAAGGGGACAGGGGTTGACTTCAATTAAAGAACTTTTATAATTATCAGTAACTACATTTAGTTATCAATATATCCATGTTTCATAATGCAAATAAAAATTCAGAAATATTTTCAGGTTGTAAAATGATTTCCTTTCCAGCAATATCATTTCCATTATAAACATTTTTGCCTGTGTAAGCCATCTTTCCATAAATTGGAAATGATTATATAATTATATAAATTGCTAATTTCTCAATTGTAATTATTCAATCATAATGGTAGGTGATATTACAGATATGGGCTTTTGCAGATGACATTGAATCTAAAGTATGTAGTTGTTCCTTAATAAAGGTAATGAAATAGATATGAAGCAAATGCTTTGAGATTAGCCTTATGATTTTGCTTTGTTTCAGATTTTGTTTCAATATTAGGTATTGCATTTATTTATATTTATTTTTGGTGAATATTTATAACATCTCTGATGGCACAGTGATTAAAATACAGTATTACAGGCTAACTCTACCCACAGCCTGGAGCTCTATTCTGATCGGGCTCAAGTCTTCCATCCTTCCATAGTTGGTAAAATGAAGACCTAGATTGTTGGGAACAATATGCTGATATTTGTAAACTTCTCAAAGAATTCTGTAAAGCACTGTGGAGCAGATATAATTGCTGTTGCTCTTCTTTTTTGCTTTATTGAATATATAGTTTTTTAATAAATTTAAAACCATGTAAACTGTGATAATGAATTTTTAAAATATTGAATTTAAAGCAACTCCATGCTTAATGATCAAAACTGACTGAAACAAATAATAGTAACATAAGTTCTGTTGAAATGCATTTTGACAAATTAAAATAAGAAAAGAAAATGTTATATTTAAAAAAAGATTCATAGCAAAAAGTAACCTATAGTTGGTTTAGAAAAAACAAGTCTTCCTTGTAAACACAATGCAATACTTTTGGAATATTTTCAGAAATTTCTTGACATAGTATTTAATCACTTCTACATATTTTGGTTGATAATTTCTGCTTCTGGCACTACTTCTATTGCATTTACTTTACATGCAGGAAAGTATGTCTTATTCTAGCATTGCTAGCTTTAAATTTTGTGAGTTATACTTTCCCTAGGAGAATTTTCAATTGGGAAAAATTAGACTCTGATTTCAAAAGTTAGATATAGGTGTTAGGTTTTTAAATAAATATGGATGTTTGTGTTTCAATAATATTTAATTTTATCATTGCAAGATTTTGTTACTTGAGGTTCCCATTGAAGGACATAAGAAAAAGAGAAGGAAAATGTTATTAGAAACTAAGATTCAGGAAGGCAGTGATATAACCCAAAGCATCTTGGACTATATACTAGAAACCACCAAACCAATTTCACCAGGAAACCAAGGGATTAAAGGTAATGATGCTTGTGTTCTGTGTTTTCCTATATCCAGCCATAACAGAAGAACATTTCCAAATTCTAATCCCATTAATCAATAATCCTGCCCCATGCTTGGTAGCATTCAACTCAACTAAAATATTGTTCTAATTTTCTGAATACTTGCTAGTAAAGATGCATTTTGACTTCTTTTTGCAGTATAGGATTATTTTATCTATTTAAAGGAAAAATGGAAAGTTCTCCTACTTTTAAAGACCCTTTCTCGTGTCTCTTCCAATGTAATCTCAGATGCTTTGAGTAAGTCCTAAAATGTTGATATATGGTCAGAAAGGTACAGAAAAGAAGCTTATATAATATTTATACAGCTTAGGTCCAAGTTAAAACCAATAATTTCCTATGTATCTGGAAATTATAAATAACAAATATGCACTTTGCATATTTGTTCCTTTCCTAGAATCATGTAGATGATGTATTTTTAACATTAATTAAAGTTTTCAAATAGCATTAAAGGCAGCCCTTTGTAAGATGTATTATAGCTGTTTTACCTAAAGATTACCAACTATGTAATGTAAATCAAGTGGTGGGACGCTGACATACTTAGTAAAATTATTTAGAATCTTCAATGATCATGACAACCTTTGAATTTATGAATATTTTTACATCCACTGTTACTTTCAATTCTGCAGATTTTTCAAGAATAATTCTTGAATTCTAAATCCCCAGGCCATCAATCTAGTTTTTGGTACATTTTATATGTGGTAGAAAAATAGTACTTAAGCTATTTAATTGACAACATTTTTCCTATTATGTGAAGGAAAAAGAGTTCTACTAATGAAGACGTTTCCTCTTGGTGAGGACATGGGCAAGGATGCATCTCTTTTCGTTGTACCAACAGTTGTCAAAGGTAAGATAAAAAGTGCATTTTAAAAAGTACAAGTGTTAATCAAAAGTTAAAAATACTCTATATGCTTCTGGTTTTTTTAAAAGAAGTCTCTCAATATTAGTTTTGATGTGGCTTATGTTGTTTTTTATTTGTTGGCTTTCATGTGACTAGTTGTTTATGCTTATGTGTTACAGATGAATAATTAACTTAAGCTGCTTATTTAGTGAACCCTGTTACTTTGTTTTGCCTAAAGATGCATTTTATTGTGTTTATGAAACACATTTATGCCTCAGTCTTTATTTTTTATTGCTTATCTGTCAGTTGATTTCTTTAGGACCTTTTTGTGAAATCAGCAATGGAGAAGAAAGCTGTAAGCCAGTAGTTCCCATTATGTAGGAAGGTACTACAGATGATACTTGTACAGGCATTTTTTCAATATATCTAAGGATTTTCTATTTTTTCTATGGTGTCTAGTGACACTATTGCTTACTGGCTTTGTATGCTAGTCTTTAAAAGCTGTCAATGATGTAATTATTTGTGTAAAACATTGGTTCACAAACATTACTCCAAGTTGACTATGGAGATTCTCAATCACCCAAGCTATAGTTACACCAAAAGTAGTTTTCCACAATGCAACTGGACTTTCTAGGTTTTTCTCCTTTGAAAGAGTTTTGCTTTTCATCCAAGAAGCTTCTTGGATGTCAGAACTGAAGAAGCTTATTGGCCTTTGAAATGACATTAGTCCAAGTTCCATAGATAAGAGTTTGTGGTTTAAAACAAAGATGCTTTCTTTAATTTCTTAAATTATAGTATTTTTACTTTACCAGTTTATCACTTCACCAGTTTATCTTCTGGGCTATAATTGTTTTGCCAGTAGTGAAGTTTGTTAGACTATTTTAAGTTTACTATCAATTATCATTCATTTTCCTTTATCATTATTCTTAAACTAGGGACTTTGGCTGTTTGTTTACTACTATCTTAGAGCCATTTTTTTTCTTTAGCTTATACAGTTTTGTTTAGACATTTACATTGACAGAAAAGAAGCAGGAGCAGCCAAGAATCCATTCTTGCTTAAAGTGATACCTGAAAGACTACAATAGCAAATTATGTGGCCTATATAAGGAAAAAAAATACAGCAGCAAAAGTATTTCTGTACAGTCTAAGAAGGTTAAAATATACCTATGGGAATAAAAGTACAAAAGTGAAATGTAAAAAAAGACTAAAAACTGCTTTAAATTTTTAAAAATTCTTTCCTGTATAGATAATACAAAGTATATTTACAGTCCTGGATGTCCAATTTTCTACTGTTTACAAGACATCATGAGAGTCTGCAGTGAATCCAGTTCTCATTTTGCTACAATTACAGCTAGAATGTTACTTTTCTTAGATAAGTAAGAAATGTATTTTTTTTTTATTTTAAAATTGTGTTTGTAGGAGAATTACTCTCTCAGTAATTAATTTTTGTGACATACATAGTGCCTGGTGCATAGAAATGCATTTTGTATCAAATACAGATAGTCCTCGTCTTACAACAGTTTATTTAATGACTGTTCAAAGTTATAACGGCACTGAAAAATGTGACTTATGACTGTTTCTCATAGTTACGACCTTTGCAGCATTGCCATGATCATGTGCTTAGCAACTGGTTCATATTTATGACCGTTGCTTCGGTCATGTGATCACCTTTTGTGCTCTTCTGACAAGCAAAATCAATGGGAAAGCCAGGTTCACCTAACAACCAGATTACTAACTTATCAACTGCAGTGATTCACTTAACAACTGTGGCTAGAAAAGTCATAAAATGAGTCAAAACTCACTTAACAAATATCTCACTTAACATAAATTTTGGACTCAGTTGTGGTCGTAAATCAAGGACTACTTGTATGAAATAAAAACTATGGGACTGAAATTCAGCTGAACTTTTCTGATCAAGTCATAAATTATCTGAGTTAAACTTAAAACATTTTGATAATTAAAAGTTTCAGCTCCCCTCGCCCTCCAGTAAAAACAGTCTGGAAAGGTCTCAGAGGGCAAATGTGGCGAGGCATCAGTGTTTCTCATGCCTTTCCTTCTTCATGGGTGGTATGCCAGCCTGCCGCCTTTGAAGTCAAATGCAACATATCCAACAGGCTCACCTGTGCCATTTGGAAAATTAAAAGGAAAGGGAGCTTGGACAGATAGGATAGGGATGTCAAACTCAAGGCCCAGGGGCCAGATTTGGCCTGGGGGGTGCTTACATCTGACCCATGGAGCTGCCCTGGAAATAGCAAAAGATAAGCCTGCGGTGCTTCTGTCAGCAAAAATGGGCTCCCGAGCTCTGTTTTTGGCTGCCATGGCCTCCTGCAACTCTCTGCCAGTGAAGCTCGAGAGCCCATTTTTGCTGGCAGAACGCTCGGGCCACCACCGGCACCCCTGGTATCAGTCAGGTTGAGTTGGCCATGTCCACCCTGGCCACGCCCACCCCGGCCCCACGAGGTTGAACACAATCCTGATGCGGCCCTCAATGGAATTGAGTTTGACACCCCTGAGATAGGAGATAGTATTGCTGAACAGAAGGGTAGCGGCCAAATGAGATTGTGTTTGGATTTAAAAGGGACATATCCAACCTGCCATTCATTCTTTACATCTTACTGCTACCGTTCTTTCTCCTACTTCTCCATAATTCCCATTATCATATCCTGCCATTAGTGGCTTTGTGTTTTTCCCATTCTCCTCACCCTAAAATACTTCTGTTTGGAGCACACATGTTTCAGATCCATGCCCTGATGAAATGTTTTAGTCTAAACATGAACCATCCACAAGCTAGTTTTTCCATGCACATCCCTAATATATGTCTATGTACATTCCTGCCAGAATTCACACTTTAAAAAAGGGCTGAATTAGGAAGAAATGTTAACAGTACATATAAAATGATGCTCACCATTTATAGATGGGGCAGTGTGGGCCAATCACCTTGTTTCTTGTTTGATTATGTGGTACCATTGATGAGTCTAATCCATTCTTTTCTGCAGATGGTTAGAAGAACGGCATTTGCAATCACATTCAATCCCAGCTCTATTCAGACCATCTCCTTTAGAGCGAATTAAAACAAACGTTACAAACCCTGCCTATGCTTTTGAACCCGGACAGAGTGAGAGTTCCCTTCACATGGGGTACACTGCGCTGGAGATCAAGAGCAAAATGCTTGCGCTAGAGAAGGCGGACATGTGTATTTACAACCCTTTATTCGGATCTGATCTTCAGTATACCAACAGAGTAAGAAGAAGTAATTATTAAATATCACTTTGGGGCTTAATATTTTCATTTTGGGCTTTAAACCTTTTAAAATTCTGCAATATTTCTAGGTGGACAAAGTGGTTATAAATCCGTATTTTGGACTTGGGGCTCCAGATTATTCAAAAATACAGATTCCAAAACGGGAAAAGTGGCAACGTAGCATGAGCAGTGTCATGGAAGACAAGTACTACTTTATTTTTATTCATTTTAATTGTTTGTTGTTGTTTTAACCAGTCAGTCATAATTGACTCTAGGTGACTTTGAGGGCAAGTACTCTCCATGCTGCCCTGTCAAGCCCAGCTTCTTTCAAACTTGGATATTGGTTCTTTGTATCATGTTTTATATTATCAAGCCAGCGTGTTCTTGGCTTACCCCTTCTTCTTGTTCCACTAGCCATTCCTAGCATCATTGACTTCTCCAATGAATTTGCACCCATGACACGCACAAAATAAATCAGATGTAGTCTTATGATTTTAGCTTCTAATGACGTGTCTGGTTTTATACGATTCAGCACCTGTCTGTTGGTTGCTATGGCTGTCAACATGCAATAATTTATGCCACACCACAGTGGCAAAAGTGCCAATTTTAATTATATTTTTATACAAATAATTTTCATTTATTTATTTATTTTTAAATTATGCCTTTCATAATCTTTATTTTATGATTTTGTTATTGCTTCTGGTAGGGCCAAATCACTTAGAAGAGCGGAATTGGCAGCCGAACTGCCAAAACAAAGTTTGCTGATACAAAAACTTACATAGGATCAGTCGTAGTTAATATTTGAATAGGAGCCCAAAAAGAAAATCCTAGAGCAGTAAGCTAGACTTAACATGCTGAAACTGAACTGTTTCCACTGCTGCCGAAAAACTATATAGATGAGTCTATGAAGGCACTGGGAATTGAATTCAGCGTGAAGCAAACCTTTCTTATAGATAATATATGACAGCTTTTTAAAAGGCTTTGTCGAAAGTGAATGGATTTTTAAAATGAAATGTGTTATTGGATTAGATCTGCAAAATGTAATATAAGCTTGGCATGTAATTTGTTCAAGTGTATTCACTTGCATACTGTATTAGAAAATAGATTCATGCTGTTTTGTACCTATTCATAATATTTTATATTCTGACTTCTTTCTATTCAGACACAATTTTAATATTACTTTGTGATTTCTCTTAGGGAACGACAATGGGTTGATGATTTTCCTCTTCATCGTAGTGCTTGTGAAGGTGATACTGAATTACTGAGTCAACTTTTAGATGAAAACTTCTCTGTAAATCAGTTGGATAGTGATCATTGGGCACCTATCCATTATGCATGTTGGTGAGTTCAACGCAGTTGTAGATCAACCTACAATTGTTCAGAACTAAAGTGATTTTAATATAGAAAAAAGTTCATTGCAAAGCTGTAGTGACTAAAGTCACAATGCCACGCTTGAGTCTTCCTCCTGCATTACTCTGTGAGGTGCCAAAATAGAGCTGAGTCAACAGCCATCCGGTTCCACCTGCAACATAGCCAAAGATTCTTGGACAAAAAAAAAGATGACAGAAGCATGTCAAATGCTTTTGACAAAAATGCACACAAAAAAGGCCAAAAAAGGATTGGTCTTTTGATGGTACAGCCATCAATATTCCACGTTAACAAGAAAATTACATCATCATTCAAAGATAGTCAAATGGCTTGAATTTGATTTTGACAAGCTAACGAGCTGAGATCATTGCATTGAGCTGTTGGGAAACATCCTGCAAGAGTTAGCTTGTCTCTTGCAAATTCCTGGGGATCTTGTTCTTAGAATATGAAATCAGCACAGTCCAATAAAGTTTGCATTGCAGGGATATTGTTCAGTAATGATGGGTGAAGGATTGATGGTTCTTGCTGTATGCTGCTCTGCACAATCAGCAAGAAGTCTGCCTCCTGCCCTGCTTGTTGCTTATAAATCCAATTGGGTATAGCAATAGCACTTAGATTTATATACCGTTTCATAGGGCTTTACAACCCTCTCTAAGAGGTTTTCAGAGCCAGCATATTTCCCCCAATATCTTGGTGTATTTGAAAATTCCTCTCCTCAGGATCCCCTACTGGCGCATAAGGATCTGAGGAGATATGGATTCAGGGACGATGTCCATTCTTCCCTGAGGGGAGACACTTCGTGTCATCAGTTGAGGAAACAAGTCTGTTAAGTGGCTGAGCTGCATCCATTTATTCCAATAGTTTTCCTCAGATTTTCTAGCTTGTGTAGTATCTTGTTTGTCTCTTAGTAAAGAGCCAAATGTGCTGGTAAGTCCTGCTTTAGGTGAGTTTGGAGAGTCCTTATTTAATAGATTCAACTGGCTCTCATGGCCTCACTTTCTCAAATGCAGGGGCAGTGCAATGGCTACCTTGGAGTCATCTGGGACTAAATTAAGATGGTTGTTTGGTATCTATGGAGATTCTTAATTATCCAGGTCATGGTTGCCTCAAAAGGCAAGAAGCTTCTTCAGCTCTGGCTGGATGGTAGGGAAGAAGTTTCTTGGATGAGAAGTGAAACGTCTTCAAAGAAAAACCAGAAAGTCCAGTTGCCTCTTGAAAAAAGCGCCTTTGGGACATGGTTGTTTGGTATAGCTGACTTAGAGTTGAATAGAGGTTTAATCTTTTTGTGAAAAAAGACTCTGCTCAACAAGATTTGAAATAAATCTAGATATGTTCTCATCTTAAATAACATTAGTAGGATGGTAGGTTGTTTGAAAGAATAATCTGTTACGATTTAAGATACTTGGGAGCCATTCAGAAGCACATGGATCTCTGTGGCCATGCTGGCAGTAAGCTGACTTAGAGAAGTTACTTTCGCTCTCTTAAAATTCCAGCATTTGATATTACAGCTATTTAAAAATATGTGGAGAACAGTCTGTAGTATCTGCGATAAGCAGTTTGAATTACAAAAATTCTTGTGTAGCAGCTGGGAGAGCTTTAGTATGTGTGAAGCTCACCCCTTTTGCCTTGTCAAGCTAAAGAGTATTCAGGTACTGTGGCATTTTGTCAGATTGTTTTACTTTTTCTTTCCTTGCCCCAGATAAAAGGGTTAAATGGACTGCCTTGATAGATATGAATGGTCCAGTTTCATGCTTTTTAATGTAAACTCATATAAAATCATCTTTCAGCATGTCCAGTTCATGTTTTATGAGTGAGAACTGTTCAAATTAAAAGAGATCAAAGTTTAAGCTATGTGCAGGCACTGCTCTGCCATATACTCTAGTGAATTTTTACAGGGGAACTTCTTCCTCTTCTGATTTCAGCTTTTATCTTTAAGCTTGTTTTTAATTCCCAAGGCTGGTAGGTGGACTAATTAGCTGGAATGGTGATCCACAATGAGATAGAGATAGTGCTTCATCTTTGTTTGTTTGACTGATTTCTGAAAGGTAGACAGTCTGGGCTCATGACCTATCACAGATACAGATACAGATAATCAGAGTTGGAAGGGACCTTGTAGATCATCTAGTCCAACCCCCCATCCAAGCGGGAGACCCTACACCATTTCTGACAAATGGCAATCCAATCTCTTCTTGAAAGTCTCAACTGATGGCGCTCCCACAACTTCCGAGGGCAAGTTGTTCCATTGGTTGATTGTTCTCACTGTCAGAAAGTTTCTCCTTGTTTCCAGGTTAAATCTCTCCTTGTTCAGTTTCCATCCATTATTCCTTGTCTGGCCTACAGGAGCTTTAGAAAATAGCTTGACTCCTTCCTCCCTGTGGCAGCCCCTCAAATATTGGAAGACCACCATCATGTCTCCCCTGGTCCTTCTCTTTAGCCCAGCCCAGTTCCTGCAACCGTTCGTTGTATGTTTTAGCCTCCAGTTCCTTAATCATCCCAGTTGCTCTTCTCTGTACTTTTTCTAGAGCCTCAACATCTTTTTTATAATGTGGTGACCAAAACTGGATGCAGTACTCTAGGTGTGGTCTTACTAAGGCTTTATAGAGTGGTATTAGTACTTCCCTTGATCTTGATTGTATCCCTCTGTTAATACAATTTAGGATTGCATTAGCTGTTTTGGCGGCTGCTGCACACTGCTGGCTCATATTTAGCTGGTTGTCCACTAAGACTCAGATCCCTCTCACAGTTACTGCTATTGAGCCTGGTTTCACCCAGTCTATATGTGTACTTTTGGTTTTTCTTGCCTCAGTGTAGGACTTTACTTTTTTCTACATTGAATTTCATTTTATTAGATATGGCCGAGTGTTCTAGTCTGTCAAGATCCATCTGGATCCATCACTTCTTCCATTTTCTCATGTCATTCAAGTCCACAAAAATTCGTTATGCTTTTATCTTCACATTTGTTTCACCCAAAGTAGTATAACTTGAATGTAAAAGAAAATTCCATTAACAATTGCTAAAATTAATGATATAGCTAAAATAAAAGCAACTACAAGAAAATGTGTGTTACTGAGTTCATAGTTTTGCTTCCCCTCAGTGCAGTGAATATTGCTGTACTTGATTAGGATTTTGTAATGTGGGCAAAGTCTACCTTCCATATCCTATATTGGGAAGTTTGAATTCCATTAATAAGATTCCAAGAGAGAGATTAATGTGCTATGGTACAAATCCAAATGAAGTCATATATGTGTAGTCATACATCTACACATATATACTACCCCATGATAATAATAACATTTCAAAAACTTCTGATGATATTTATTCATTGGTTGTGAAAAGATGTTGTGGCAACTCAAATATAATTTGTTTTGTGGAGTTTTCGCAAGCTAGTTAGTACCTGGTTGTCAGTGAGTTTTTATAATTTGCTTTGCTGCTAAGAGCTGCTTCTATAATATCCCTTGAATCTTGCTGGAGAATGATCAACATTATTATTTTTTAATCATTTGCAGTCGGACTAGAAAGGTAAGATCTTAATTTGCCTGGACCTCACATTAGAAGTCTCAACACTTCCCTGTGAGTGGGATTTATATAATTTTGGTTATATTCACTACTGATCACTAGAAAGAATGAGATAATTGGTTTTATTCTTGTTGGAACATATGAGGCATAGGTGATTGTATGTATGTTGTATGTTCAAAACTGTACTGGAATTTTAAACTCAGAAGTTATGAACATTTTATTTGAAAAAAAATGGATGAAGTAGTGGTAGATAAAATATCTGGCCTCCTTAATATATTGGAAAAAATAACTTAATTCATTTAGAATCATAAAGGCACACACAATTATTTTTCATTAGATTGCACCTGTATTCTGGGGAAGGTAGTGTATTTAGTCAAGAAAGCTGTTATGTACCAGGATTATTGATGAGCAAGATTAATGCCTTGGAGGATTTCTACAGTTATTTTATACATGTTTATGTATTTTTATTTTTTTATAAAGGTGCCAATCTCACAAAGAAGTGACTCTAGGTTGCATAAAATAAAATGCTTTATTTTCTTTTATTTTTTTTCCTTTGGGCAGGTATGGAAAAGTAGAAGCAACGCGAATGCTGTTAGAGAAAGGAAAATGCAACCCAAATTTGTTGAATGGACAACTTAGCTCTCCTCTTCATTTTGCTTCTGGGGGTGGTCATGCTGATATTGTTCAGATTCTCCTAAACCATCCAGAAATTGACAGGGTAAGATTTTTTTTTTTTACCAGCTGCAGTTAAACTTGCTTAAAGGAACACATTTTGTCCTTTGGATGACAAAAGTAGATGTGCTTTTTGGTATCATCATGGTACATAAAAAAGTTAAGATTCTTAAGGAAGAACTGATTTCTCTTGCAGGGTTTCTGATTTGCTATTGCTACAGTAATGATTAACATCATTGCCAGCCTTTGAACAGTATATGCAATTGACCTGTTCCTAGGAAAGACTGGGAAAGTCTCAAAATTGTTCTTATTTATATTTAGAAATGGTTTGAACTTCAAACCTAAAGATCTAGATCTTATGTGTTGGAACTGGAAAGCATAGATGATTATGGAGACTTTTACATGATATCTTAAGAAGGCTTTTGGAACAGGAAAATTATTGTACATGTTGCAATTCTTACCAAAGCTATAATAAGATTATAGCATGTGTTTTAAAAGGAAGCAATCTCAGGTACTACAAGTACCTGCAATTTTAGAAATGGCTGGAAAAGATACTTCTCTGAAATCCTGGAGAAATCAGAAACTTTTGTTACGTTGACCACCAAAAATGAAATGAAAAGAAAACATAAACACATCCAAAATGTCATGAAAATTTAGCTTTTGAGAATATTTTGTGAGATTTCAATGAATTTTAAAAAATTATTAAATAACAGTGGTGTAAAATATTGTAAAAATTATTGGGTTAGAGAAACTCCGGTCTCACTAAAAGGCAAGTATCATTTGATTTTATATTTACAAAACTGTATTTTTAAGTTGACTTATTTCTGTTTGTAGCACATCACTGATCAACAAGGAAGAACACCACTGAATATGTGTGAAGAAAACAAACAAAATGAATGGGAAAAAACAGCTATGTTACTTAAAGAGGCCATTAATAAACAAGTAGGGATAATGTTTCTAATATTATAATACCTACATTTTATAGGTTAAAAATGTTTAATATCAAGTATAATGACCTATAATTTAACTGTAACTGATTTTGGACCATCATAGCAAGGCCAAGAACTAAAACCTCCATTAAAATTAATAACATAATTTAATAAATAATGGTTTTCTAAAACAGAGCAGGGTTTTCTTTTGCATTTTAATTTTATTCCATTGCTTTCTATCAGTATGATTTGGTTTCAGTAGATTAAAACAAACTTTTCTGAAATTCTTGGAATTTCATGGTGGACTCTTAATGTACCTCCTGACCTTGTGCACAGAGAAAGATCATTCTTGACTTTGTTTTGTATTTCAGAATGCTCATTAATTGTAAAAAAGGAAGTTCCAATAACTTTGTATTTTGTTTTGCTATCAGTACTGTGCAAATTTTGCTGATCTTCACCTTCAATTTTCCATAGTATGAAAAAGTACGGATTTATCGAATGGATGGCTCATATCGTTCTGTGGAATTGAAATATGGAAACAATACTACTGTGCAGCAGATAATGGAAGGCATGCGTCTTTCTCAAGAGACACAGCAATATTTCACTATTTGGATCTGTTCTGAAAACCTTAGTAAGTAATTAAAAATGCTTTTGTTGATTCTGAAACATGTTGATTTTAGAGTATGAAAGCACTATTTTCTTTTACTTCCAATAATGTCAACAGCCGTAGAAATTATATACGCCTTGATTGTGACCACAATTGGGTCCAATATTTCTCTTGCTAAGTGTGACAGTTGTTAAGTGAGTTTGCTCCATTTTACAGCCTTTCTTGTCACAGTTATTAAGTGAATCATTGCAGTTGTTGAGTTAGTAACATGGTTATTAAGTGAATCCAGCTTCCCCATTGATTTTGCTTGTCAGAAAGTAGCAAAAGTTGATCCCATGATCCCAGAACATTTCAGCCATCATAAATATGTGTCAGTTGCCAAGCTTCTGAATGTTGATCACAGTAGGGATACTGCAACAGTCGTAAGTGTGAAAAACAATCATGTCACTTTTTTCAGTATAATTTTGAATGGTCACCAAATGAACTGTTGTAAGTCAAGGACTACCTGTATTTAAGGTATTTTAAAGGCAACTAGTAAAAGACCATTAATCTGATAAAGGCATTTAAACTTCAGTTTGAATGACTATATAAGCTGGAAAGATCCTAATGACATTAATGACAAGAATGACATTTTCGGTTGACATGATTTTGAAGCAAGAAAGTGCAGGTTAAGATTCTCCCCAATAAAGACAGGAGGAGAATCTTAGTTTTAGCTGAGCAGGATTTTTTTTTATGCAAACCAAAAGCTATAGGTTAAAATAAATAGAGGTTTCCTAAGCAAAAACAATCTAGACTTTGAAATTAGTTTGTCAATAAATGAATAGAATTTAGTTTAAAACTCAGTGTATGATTTGCATGAAGCAATACATTTTGAATCTGCTAAATGAAATTAAATTCTAGCTTATTCCACTGCTGATCATGAAAAAGGCTTAAGATGAGGGCTTGACATTTCATACTATTTTTCCTGTATATCAAAAATTGTATTTCATTGTGAAAATATTATCAGAATTTGTGAAAAAAAATTACCCTTGTTTCCTCAACTCAAAATGGAACATTAGTATGATTTGCTGGTATGAAAGGAACAGAAGAGTGAATTACAAATTCTATATTGATTCAAAAAGGTGGTTTCATTTCCAAGTATTTAGAATGTAAATTTAACTCAAATAATTTTTGAATTCCTTTCTTTTAATCAGCATAGCCTTTAAAGCTAAAAAGCTTAAGAGACATATGACTTTGGTGCTTATTTCTAAATAAAGCTGTTGTTGTATAGGTCTCCAGCTGAAGCCGTACCATAAGCCTCTCCAACATGTTCATGACTGGCCTGAAATTCTCACTGAATTAACAAACCTGGATCCTCAGAGGGAAACACCTCAGCTATTCTTGAAAAGGGATGTGAGACTACCATTAGAGATTGAAAAAAAGGTTGGCATTATAAGTTACTCTGTCAGATGCAGGTTCAAAATCAGAATATGCAACTGGAGGCCAATAAATAAAGAGCTGTCTGAATGTTCCAGAAATTATTTTATGCACACACTTGACAAGACAAATTATCTTGCTTAAAAAAAAGAGGATGGGATACTTCCAAGGCATTAAACTTATGAGCCATAAAAATCCACAACAGACAATAACTACTAAATTTCTCTATTTGCTAAATATTTGTCATCAGCCAGCTGATTTTTAATCAGTTTAGATATTTGCTTTTTTAATAGCTTCGAAGTTATTTGTAATTTTGAACAAAAGTGGCTTATTGTCAATCCTTTGAAACAGGCCAGATTGGGAAACGGTTCAGGAGTATCAAATTGCCTTATGGGCTGGATGCATCACATTCCCACCTCAGCTTTGCAAAGGGAAAAAAACGTGATATGTCACGTGACGGCAATGTGACACTGCGAGTTTGACATCCATGATCTAGTTTATTGTTGCAATGTACAGTAACAATCTTGAAAGCCTGGCAGAATTAATCAAAAGGAATCAATGGATTTTTTCTCAGCTCTTCCTCTCTTTCAGGGTTACGTTAATGTTTACATAACCACTCTTGCAGCCCTTTTTCAAGGTACCAGTCAAGATATATCTACACATATTCCATCTGTAACATAGAAGAATATCAGATTTTATTGATTTTAATTATTATGAAGTTATAATAATTATAACCAGTTATTTATGGTTATTAAAAGGAAATTTACGGTTATTTCACTCTGGAAAATGAATACAGTTTTAAAAATGCAGTAATGTGCAGTAGTAATGTGCAATCTTCTGAAATAAGTCAATAGGATTTACTCCCTGAAAAATATATATAGGATTGCAATCAAAAGCTGGCTGTTTTTCTCCAGAAGTATTTGTATGATTTCTGTATTACAGAACATTTGAAAAAAAGTGAATGAATTAGCTTTTAGGATAAGACCAAACCAGTTGTTTCCCTGTATTGATAATTGACCCAAAGTGCAAAGCATTTGATTATTATTCATATTCCACCTTGACCATTTGTTTGCTTTAAGTAGCTGTTAATTGCTCTGAATCTTAGAGATGGAAGTTGGAATTTAAAAAATGAATATATTGGCTTGTTACTGAATACAATAACATAAATTTGATGTCCCAAATTCAACATCTAAACTTTGGCTTCATCTGACAGTGATTTAGTTATATGTATCTATCCATATAATATATCTTTATTTTATTTGTTTTCAGATTGAAGATCCATTGGCGATCCTTATCCTTTTTGATGAGGCCAGGTACAATTTACTGAAAGGGTTCTATGCCTCGTCTGATGCGAAGCTGATCACACTTGCAAGCCTCTTGCTGCAAATTGTATATGGAAATTATGAAAGTAAAAAGCACAAGCAGGGTTTCCTAAAGTACGTGTATTTAAATTATTGATATTTCACTATTTATTCAATAAAATTTTCATAAAAATGTACTATTGAATATTTCATGTCTGAGACTTTTAGTGCATATTATTTCTCTTTGCACTTATGATTTCTTTCTTAAGGCAAATGTTTTATTTTTTCAATTGTTCTATACTAATTTAATATGTCTGATTTTAATTTTTAGTGAAGAAAACTTGAAGTCTATAGTACCAATCACCAAATTAAAGAGTAAGGCACCTCACTGGACAAATCGAATACTTCATGAATATAAAGTAAGAAACTTATTATAATATTAAAATTACCATATTATAATTTCAGAAATTCAGGACCTTCCCACAAATCTTGTGGGAATTTGAAACAGAACATGCCTGAAACAAAAGTACTGAATGTAAGATTTTTTTTAAAAATGGAATGGATTACTACAATTAGAGTATTAATTTGTGATCACAGTGAACATCTTAAAAAGATTCAGTGGTACTCAAAAGATTAACCAAAATTATAAGGAAGATAAACTGTAGGAAAAATTAGAAGATTTGGTCCTTTTAATTAATGAATAAAGAACATCTTTGTTGTTTATCAATTTGTATAGGAAGTATGTAATTTTCTACCTCTCATTCTTGAAGTTGTAGAACTAGAACATCTGAGGAAGCCAAAATTGTTTCAAGATTTAAAAAAAGATTCAAGATTAAAAAAAAATACTAGTCCTAAAATCTATATCACACAGGGATTTACCTATCATATAATGTGGCGATGATCACTGATTTAGATTTCTTGAAGGCCAATTATTGGAAGATAAGCCTGGCTAAATGTTACTTGCAGATGAGAGGCACAACCTGGAAAATTATGATATGGGTCCTGATTTTTATGAATGAAGACAAATATACACATCCCAAGATAATGTTGTAGGGTCCAATTTGAGTTGGATCAGATTGGATCAATGGACCAGATATTTGTTTTTCCAAGGTTCCACACTTGTATTGGAACTTATGCTTGTGATTGGGAAGTTCCCCGAGGATGGGCTTCAGCACAAGTCTGAAAATTGGAAGAACTATAAAAAAGATGTTGAGATTCTAGAAAAAGTGCAGAGAAAAGCAACCAAGATGATTAGGGGACTGGAGGCTAAAACATACGATGAACGGTTGCAGGAACTGGGCATGGCTAGGCTAGTGAAGGACCAGGGGAGACATGATAGCAGTGTTCCAGTATTTGAGGGGCTGCCACATAGAGGAAGGGGTCACGCTATTTTCTAAAGCAGGGGTCGTTAACCTTTTGGACCTCAGGGACCAACAGACTCGTAATTTTAAATCCCAGGGATCATTAACTGGTTCTGTGGGCATGGCCTAATTTATGGCTTAGTGTGGCTTAGTGGTCATGTGACTGGCTGGGCATGGCTTGTATGTAAATATTATAAATATTTATATAAATATTGAATTTTTCATTAAAAAAAGAGCAACTTTTACCCCAAAGCAGGCAAAGCAGGCAGGCAGATTGAGTTGCTCATAGAATCACAGATTCATTCAGAGATCTATCTATCTGCCATCGGCTAGCTCAATCTGTCATGTAAAATTTGCTTGCAGCAAACTCATAAAAACTCATAAAAGCAAACTCACAAAATTAACTCATAACACACCATGTATGTAAATATTGATTTTTTTTATAAAAAAAAGAGCAACTTTTACCCAAAATCAGGCAAAGCAGGCAGACAGATTGAGATGTTCACAGAATCATTCAGTGATCTATCTATCTACCATCGGCTACCTGAGTCTATCACATAAAATTTGCTTGCCATGAGTCTGCACTGAATAATAGAAACTTCAGTCCTAAGGGAGGTTCGGCTGTGCTTAAAGCCAAAGATCTAAAGACAAGCTAGAATAATGGATGGAAACTGAACAAGCAGAGATTCAAACTAGAAATAAGGAGAAATTTTCTGACAGTGAGAACAATCAACCAATGGAACAGAAGTTAGTGGGAACTTCAGGAGTTGTGGGAGCTTCATCAATGGAAACTTTTAAGAAGAGATTAGAGTTCCATTTGTCAGAAATGGTAGAGGGTCTCCTGCTTGGGTGGGGGTTGAACTAGATGAGCTACAAGGTCCCTTCCAACTCTGTTAATCCGTATCTGTATCTGAACAAGCCTCTGGTCCCAATTTAAGTGACTGACTGAAATTGGATCTTGATTTTATGATTTTATGTATTTGCTGCCAATGTACTGAAAAAATTCAAAATCTTTTAGGTTAACTTTTAGATCAATCCACAAGTATTTACCTTCTTATTTGAAACTCAAATGCACATTCATTTTTACATGGGTTTTGCATTTCTTTAAAGCTTTTAAATTTCAAATAAAAGCTAAAACTATATCCTTCATGGGCATGTCAACTTATATTTCCAGAGTCTCAGTACTAGCGAGGGTGTGAGTAAAGAGATGCATCATCTGCAGCGCATGTTTTTGCAAAATTGCTGGGAAATCCCTACATACGGAGCTGCTTTTTTCACAGGACAAGTATTCACAAAGGCAAGCTCCAGCAATCATAAAGTCATCAGAGTTTATGTAGGCATAAATGTCAAAGGGCTCCACCTTCTAAACATGGAAACAAAGGTATGTATGATGCTTTTATTGTAATTTTTATTAAACATTATTGTTGAATACAACGGATTTTACAAAAGGGGTATATACAAACATTTTAAGGCATTCCTTTGAGACTGGAGTTTTGCAATCCCAGCAAGTTTAAGATGTGTAGATGTCAACTCCCAGCAGGCTGATTGGGGAGCTCTGGCAGTTGAAGTTCACACATCTTAAACTTGCTTAATTTGAGAAACACTGCTCTAAGATAATTCCAAGTTGCTTTCCAGTTTCCTAAACGTAGTATGAATGTTAGTGATATTTCTAGAGTCACTATTAAGCTAGCTAGCTGTCTTGCTCTATGTATTTATTTAAAAGGGTGAATAAGCCATTCCAGTCACAACCAGCTCTCAGAGGTATACAACTTGTTGGAGTAAACCAAACAAAATATAATAAAAGTACAATAAGCATGCAATCAATATATGGATAATTGCAATCTATATCCCAAATTAAAATTATTTCCATTAATAGAGTGACAACATCCCAGGGCTTATTTGAACAGCTAAGCCTTTACAGATTTTCTGAATGCTGAATAGTTCAGTGGAATGCTATTACAAAGGAAAACAACAGAGCTAGGGAATCATTGTTCCTGAAAACAAAACTCGTGAGTGAGAGAACACAGAGAGAGACTGTACTTATTTGACCTTATTTTTTGGATAGATGTTATCTGGAAAAAGTACTTCTTCACATATTCATGATCTGAACCCACACAAGGTTTTATAATTGAGAGCCTTTGCTTGAATTGCAGCCAGAAGCTAACTGGCAACGAGTGTAGCTCCTAAAGTAATGGTTGATATGTTCATAAGGAGTACTTGTGACTACTTGTATAGCTGCAGTCTGGATCAGTTCTAGCTTCTTAAAATCTCATACAATCTGCATGTAATAATCCTGATTAGTAAAGAAGTCATGAGTAATAATGAGCAAACTTCTCATTCTAGAACAAGGCTGTCAAACTCACGTGTGGTCCACGGGCTGGATGCGTCATGCGCTGGCCACGCCCATGCCTGGTTTAGTGAAAGGGAAAAAGTCATGATACATCATATGATGACACCGTGACAATGCAAGTTTGACACCCTGTTCTAGAAGGAATTGTAATTGATGCAAAGGCCTCTAGCCACAGATGCCCACAGCTCCTTATAGAGGAATTGTGAGTCTAGAAAACTCAAGTTTTATATCACTACTTCATATTGTTTTTTTAGCTAATTTTTAAAATTGTGTTGAAAATGCTATTCATGGGGGGGGAAAAGGAATTTCTAGTCATAATATTTCAGCAGAAATAGAATAAGCTCCTCATATTTAGTGACTTTTCTTGTTTGATAGTTGTAATGATAGTCTTGAATTAGTTCTCTGTAATTTATTCACGAATAAAAATGTGTTTTCCTTTGAAGCTACTTCAAAGTTCAGAAATTATTGCCCATTTCCATTTTTGTTTGTTGTTCAAGCATCCATTTCCTGTAATGAAACAGTAACAATGCTACAGAAAACATCTGTAGTAACTTTTAACAAGTGAATGTAATGTAGCCAGTATGAGTTCTCAGTACAATCACATACTTTATCTGACAATTATCCAAAAGGCTTAAGATATTGGGATCAAGTTAATATTCTGTGCACATTCTTGATATTGTTAGTTTAATTCATGTAGAACCTGGGTTGTTCAGCTCGATTCATAGGAAAAGAAATTCTGGATATTAAAAACCCCATGATCACATTTATCTTTAGTAGGGGTCTCCAAAGTGATCAGTATTGACCCACAATGATTGATGTTTTTATCCAAGGATCAGTAAATGGCTGGAAGTCAAAAATGTGTTAGTAACTAATTGGGAGTCAATAGGTGATCAATAAATGCTGGAAGATCAGTTGGGATTATTTAATCTTTGAAATTCTCTGTTGAGCTCCACCCCAGTCCTTAATCCTGAATGTGAGGTCACAAATGATGAAGCAGTGCTATTCAGATTGAATGAGCAGCCAGCAGTGACAGCAGCCTAGAGTATTTTCATATAATAAATGTTAGGGAGTCGATGAAGAATCTGAAAATTCATGAATTGATCAAATGAAGATTTTGAGGAGTCCTGATTTATAAATAAGCATTCCATTCTAATTAAGCCAAGCAACACGGTTTCAGGCATTTCCAAAGCACAGGTTTCTGGTGGAGTATTTAGAGGGAAAAACATTTGTCTCCCCTGCCACCATAGTGTGAGCAATACTGTTTTTCTCCTGCTAAACAACAACATGTTGTCGTTATTTATGTGTTTTAGTGACCCCACTCCAAAAGATTTTGAGCAATTAGCACAGGGGTGTCCAACCGTGGCAACTTTAAGACTTGTGGACTTCAACTCCCAGAATTCTGGGAGTTGAAGTCCTAAAATCTAAAGTTGCCAGGATGAACACCCTGAATTAGCACTTTATCTCAATTCAGGACTTATTCTGGTTTGTAATTTTTTTCCTTTTATATTTTTTATATTCCAGGCTTTGCTCATAAGTTTAAAATACGGTTGCTTTATGTGGCAGTTGGGAGATGGTGATACCTGTTTTCAAATACATAGTCTGGAAAACAAAATGAGCTTTATAGTTCACACCAAGCAGGTATTTAAATTACAGAGTGTCTTCCCTTTAATATTCCTTAATGGTAAATCTTCCCAAATTAGGAACATATTGTTGACTGGATTATTAAGTTAATGTAAAGTTATTGAATGAAGACTTCACGATATAATCATTTGATCAGACATGTTCTGGCAGCAGGATAGAAATATTCTCAGCTATAAAAATAATAATGATAAAACCTGCAAGAAACTGAATTCAGAATAGTTCATGCAACTAGTCTGCATATATCGGCTCACTTTGTAAGGCTTATAGAGAATATATGAAGCTGTTTGAAAACACTTGAGTGGTTAAAACTGGATAAAATCTTAATAGCATTTTATGTAATTGTATACTTACCAAATGCCAAACCATACTCCAAAATCTTTCAATCTGCATAATTTATTATTAATCAAAATGCAAACAAACCCTACCCTTACTTTTAACAGAGAGGAAACATGACATCCAGCATTTAAACAACTTACATTATTATGCTTTTCCTTTCAAACTGTTTGGCCTGCATACAGTTATGCTCCTGATAATAATACTCTAGTTTACCTACTGGACGATACAATGTGCTTATCTTGTTATCCCCAAAATTTGAATATCTTTGTGCTAGTCTTCAGAGAAGCCTGGGTTGTGAGACCTTGGCAATATTCCCTAAGGGAGTATCTGCACAATCCTTAATTATCAAATTTATCCTTGAGACAGTTAAGGAATTCTGCTAATTTAGCTTTGGTCCTTCCCTTTAATCTCTGGGAAACCACTTGAAATATATTTTTTAATCACCCTTGGGGATTCGGCAGGGAGTCTGCAAGGTGGTTTTATCATATTATGTGATTGTTATACTCCCACAATTTTGGCTTTTTTATAATTTATAATTTAATTTTTGTTCAAGTTTCAGAGCGGCTACATTATTTTAACTATTGCTGCATTTGTATGCTGCCCAAAATCACATATAAGATGGATGCCTGTATGAATTTGCTAAATAAATAGATTAAAAATGTTACAATTACATGACTATTATTACTATTTTAATGTCTTTTTCTGTTTGCAGGCAGGTCTTGTCATAAAACTTCTGATGAAGCTAAGCAGTCAGCTGATACCTGAAAGAAGCGATTAAATTAGATGGGGAGCAGTTGAACGGGATAAAAGACATTGCCTGATGGAGATCATACAAAACCCCCTGTTCATTTGTACATATATATTGTACAGTACTATTCTAATATAATTTAAAGTATTTGGTTGGTAAAGCCATAAGAATAATATTTGTCTATGTAATTAACAGGAATTCAGGAAATATACTATAATTCTAGACATATTGAGGCATACTGACAAAGGAATTCTGGGAGTTGAAGTGCAGATATCTTAAAAGATGTCAAGTTTGAGAAACACTGCACTAAGAAATTAAATAATAAACAACATGTCTATTCATGTCTATTCTGGAGGATGCACTTAAATGGGTTTAATTCTCTTCTTTGTTATGAATATGTTCTATTTCTAGATTGCCCAAGAAAGTGTAGATTTAACTCTAGGACAGTGATGGAGCAGCTATGACACATATGTCAAAGGTAACATGCCACAATGTTCTGGATGACACGCCAGTGTTCACCAACATCAACAACTATTCTCAAAATCATGTCTGTTCTCACATGATTTTTGGAGTCTGCAGACTGAGAGAATGTGATGTGCTCTTGTGCATCCTCCAGAGCCACTGAACATCATGTGAGATGGCAGTGCTTTTGTGTGGCCTTTAGAGCAGCAATGGGCAATTAGTTTTCCTAAGAGGCTACATGAGAAACAGGGACTGTTGTGAAGGGCTGCTGCCATGCTACCCCAATCACCCCACCGCCATGGACCAAACAGGGATAATCAAAGGGCAGGATGTACTTTGCAGCTGGAAAATGCCCATTTCTACTTTAGAGTCTCCAAAAATCATGTGAAAGTGTGGTTTTACAGAATTCTTTCACATGGTTTTTAGAGGCCATGGAAAAGCATTCTCCAAAGAGAGAGTGGAGAATGAATGAAGGCCTCATGCAACCTAGAACAGCCTTGGATAGGCTTGGTAACAGGCCTGTCAAGAAAAAGAATACTCCCTGAAGGTAAGGGCACATGGCAGATCTTGGGGAGATCTGGGCTGTGGGGACAATCGCACTGTTCCCCAAGACTCATGCTCCTTGGAGAACAGGATTAGGGAGGCTTTGAGTGGCACCTGTGGCACTAGGGCTGAAACCAAGGCCTGGGTCTCTATTTCAGGCCCAGCCTTGGTGCTGCTCTAGTGCTGCTGTTCAGGGCCACTAGGTACAGAGGGAATGAGGAAGACAATTGTTTTTCTTTTTTTGGGGTGGGGGGGTGTTTGTGTGACATAGCAGTAGAGCCAAGTTAGGCATTTTCTGAGTTTTTGATACACGCTGAGCCCAAAAGGTTTGCCATCACTGTTCTAGTACACCGAGGTACTGGCAGTTCAATATGAAACCTATGAAACATTTGCATGGGATTTTTTCTAAATTCCTTTTTATTTGTGGTGTTGTGGTTAACATGTTGGATTACGAGTGGGAGACACATATTTTATCTTGTCCAAAGCATACAATTTGACTGCATAATTTTTGTCTTAGCCTAGTCTACCTCACAGTTGGAAAAATAAGAGGGGGTGCCCTTGGTATGCCTTCCTGAACTCCAAAATAAATGGTGCAACATGCAACTCACATAAATAAATACACATAATGCATAAGTTATATGTAATTTGTGGGATCTGAGAATCTCTAGGGCAGCATCAGTTCAGTGTAACTGGCTACACGTTGGTATCTCAAAGATGCCTCATTCCATATTTTGAATAATGTATCTCAATAGGAGTTACCTTACATACAATTTGAAATATATGGTCCTTGTATGCCCTTGCTGCATCAGATAATAACTCTGTTTTTAAATTACCATATATACTCGAGTATAAGTCGACTCGAATATAAGCCGAGGCACCTAATTTTACCACAAAAAAACTGGGAAAACTTATTGACTCGAGTATAAGCCAAGGGTGGGAAATGCAGCAGCTACTGGTAAATTTCAAAAATAAAAATAATTAATTTGGGAAACGATCTCACTATCATGAAAGATTTAATTGATTCACTAACCCAAAAGAAGAAGATGATGATGACAGCGGGAGGCAGGAGTCACTCTCTTCCCCTCCCTCGGAGGCCCCTGAGTCAGGAGTCGCTGCCGCCGGCTGGCAGCCCAGTCCCGCGTTGCCTCGGGAAGGGAATGGTAAAAAGGAAGATCCACGGCAGCGCTTTGCAACGGCAGCAGTGGCACCGGAGGCTCAGGCTCAGCGGCTCCTGGTTTTGCCCCACCCTTCCCAAGGCAACGCGGGACTGGAGCCGCACCGGCGGCAGCAACTCCCGACAGCCCCAGCCGGACACCTGAGCGGAGATGTAGGGAGAAGGCAAAAGTGACGGAAGATCCTTCAGGGGAAACTGAGGGGGAGACTCACCCTTGGTCCAGATGAGCCCCCTTCCCGCCCCTAAGGAAGCAGAGGCAGCCAGCAAGGGCAGGCAAGCCCCACTTCATGGACTCCGTCCGTCCTCGCTCCCACCCACCCACCCACCCAAAGCCATGAAGTCCCCCAATCGCGCAGCCCAGAATCGCCCTCCCCTCAGGGGGCAGCAACAACGCCCGGTTTTTCCCGAGACAAGAAGCTCCGCCGTGCAATGAAAGCGCCCTGGCTCTAGGCTCAGAAAACAACGCGAGCCGAGGTGGCTTCGGCTCCGCTCGGCTTCTCCAATATCCGGCGCCGCCCTGTTCTATGTGCCGGGCCCGGCAAGTCCGAGCAGCCAGCGCGTGGCAGGGGGGCGCCGGAGATCGTTGGCTGCCTTTTTCGCAGCACGGGATGGCATTCCTGATGGCAGCCATTGCTTTAGTGCGATGTTTCTCTGACATGCATACAGAACAACTTACTAAATGACCCATAAGATATTTGTTTTTATATCCCACTGCAGATTCAACTTTACAAATATTGTATCAGTCACTGTGAATTTGATTTAAAAGCATATTCCCCATATTTAATACTTTAGTAATTAGGATGTACATGTCACTGTTTTCATCCTAATTTCTAAAATTTAAACAGAAGTTTGAAGTTGGGTAAAATTAGTACACAACACGAGGTAAGTGGGATCTTAATTCACCAGCCACCTGAATCATGAAACAGCCCCATTGGGGCTCCAAGTAACCAGCAGAGCCATGTTTTGAGGCCCTTGTGGAAGATTAAAAGGGCAGGGGTAGCTCTCACCTCAATCACTACAATGTTCTTAGGGGCAGGAGCCATTGCAGAAAAGGCTCTCTCCTGGATCAAAGTTCTTTGATCTTTGAAGATGTGCAGCAATGCGCCTTCTGTTGGAGCAAGAGGGGTGGGCCATTCCTATTGAAGTGAGAAAGTTTATTGTTGTTTCAGTTAGAATAGAAATAATGCAGAAAGTTCCTGCTTTTTACATGAGGGTAGTATAATAGAAATAGTCCAGAAATGCTTCTATTTCATTTTATGATCTTTTTGCCACAGTTCTTAAGAAAATCATTTCAGTTGTAGAATGAATCAGGCGATCATTAAATAATTCTGCTTTCCCCTATTGACTTTGTTTGTCAAATTCCAGCTGGGAAGGTTACAAATGGTGATCACATGACATCAGGATGCTGCAGCTATCATAAATACGTGCTAATTGCCAAGTGCCCAAATTTTGATTACATGGCCATGGGGATGACGCTAAGTGTGAGGAACAGTCCTAATAGTCACTTTTTCAGTACCAATATAACTTAAAACAATCTCTAAATAATGGTTGTTAGTAGAGGATTGCCTCTAATACAATTTTAAAAAAGATATGAAAGTAGCATTACAATAGAATATTCTTCTAAAAATACCAATATAATAAAACACTATATTGTCACAGAAGACATTTCCCAGGCCTCTTGTTTATTTGTTAAACTGTTAAACAAATAAGGATCTAATCATATGAGGCACTTTCATAAATATTGCACTGATATGTTTTCTAAAGAAAAGTTTATATTATTCACTCACAAGTTCACAAGTTAATATCAAAGCTAAAGAAACATATTGTCAGTTACTTAAGAAAAACAGTTTGTGATAAACAGAATCTCTGGCTTGGTGAGAAAAATAAGCCAATCACAAATTGTTTTAAATTGGAACTTCCATTAGAAAATCTCTGGCAGTTGGAAATTCTCTAAGGTAAGGTTTAAAAGAAAAACATGTGCTACTTGGTAGATATACTCTAGCTTTTAGTATTAATGACACAAGGTACATAAATGGCAAATATTCTAGACACCACACTATATGTATGATGGCTTTTAAGAGTTTCAGATTCAATTGCACAAAAATGTTTTGCAGTACTGTATATAAATGGTAGCTGTGGTAACTCTTTACAGTAAAAAAAGAAATTGGTTTTTTAAAAGTTGTAAAAAGGCACGACACTTGTATTCAAAGCACTGCATAATCTTAATATTTATTCATAAGCCTCATAAGATTTGGTCTTATTTCTAAGAAGACATGTTTAGCTTTTGCATTGTACAGCTGCAGCCATGAATGAAATAAGGGGTAACCTTATCTGAACAAGATCATAGTTTTATTGTAAGTTTTATTGTTATTAGAATAAGCTGGTGATGTTGTTAGAATTCTGCTATGTCTTATTTTTCTACAAATTAATTTTATAAGATACATTATTTAAAATGTAAGTGTGATGGTTCTAAGCCAGGGGTGTCAAACTCATGGTGTCACATTGTCATCACATGACGTATCGTGGCTTCCCCCCTTCGCTAAACCAGGGGTGGGCATGGCCAGTGAGTGACGCATCTGGCCCACAGCCCGCATGTTTGACACTCCTATTCTAAGCAGTTACAAACAGCTAAAATCCACTAAGTTACAACCACTAAGTGATATTTTTGCTTGATTACTATTTCACTAATATTTTCTCAATCCTGTTTCTTACCTATCATATATCTTGCCATTATATTATGTTTTTCTCATTTCTTTTTTATTTTTAATAAAGGCTGGAGTAAGCATCAACAACTGACACTGCTTTTTTTCAAAGTATGTCTGATAAAGAAGAACCCGTAAATGAAGATGGGTTCAATGAAGCCCCTCTAAAAGAGGTTGAAAATGGCAGTATGCAATTTATTAAAGAACATGATACAACTGGGAGTTCTTCAAATCAAATGCTGGAAGAAAATCAGCATGAAGCCACGGATGCTAATGAAAGTGAAACTATCTCACAAGCATTGGAAATGTCAGAAATATCTTCAAGCAGTTTGCCTGAGGAAAAGGCAAGTGAATTCCAGGAGACTGAAACTGAAAAAGAAGCAATAAGCTCTATAGGTCCTGTACAAGATGAAGAAAATGAAAAATGCAGTTTAGATTCTTCAGAGAAAGTAGACACGCTGAAAAAAGTTCCAGTAAATTGGACAGTTGATACAAAACATGTTGAACTTCTGGCATATCTATATGCTGAAGGATTAGCTGAAATCCCACAAAATTTTCTTGAAGTTCAAGCTAAAAAAAGTTTATTACAATCCGTAGAAAATGCTACGGTGGGTCAAACGCTAATCAAAGAATCACTATCTGATATGACGCTTGATGACTTTACAGTTCACTTACATGCAAGAGGGCTCATTGAAGTTCCTTCAGTGATTTTTGACACAAAGAAGTTGAAGTTTTTGAATTTAAACAATAATGAAATAAAGACCCTACCAAAAGAAATGAGATTGTTGAAAAACCTGGAAATACTATCTGTGGAAGGAAATCAGTTAGCTTCATTACCTTCTGAAATTTGTCTTCTTAAAAAACTTAGAACTTTGAATCTCAATCATAATCAAATATCATCATTGCCACAAAAATTTTCTGAACTATCAAGACTTAGATGTCTTTTGCTCGGTTATAACAACATTGAAAAAATCAATTTTGCTTTAGAAAAACTTGAAAGGCTAGAAATGTTAGATCTCAGTGGAAATAATGTGACCCTCCCAGACTCTATATCTACCATGAACACATTAAATGCACTCTTTTTAAATTCCTGTAACATTTCAATATTCCCAAAGATAGTTTGTTATATTCCAAATCTAAATAAGCTTAGTTTGTCAGAAAATCAGATCCAAAGTTTACCAAAAGAAGTCAAAGAACTCAAATATTTAAAAGACTGTTCATTAAGTAATAACAAGCTTACATTTTTGCCTGTGCAGCTTTTTCAGTTGGTAAATATTGAAAAACTGAAGCTGGATAACAACCGGTTAGAAAGTCTTTCAGTTAAAGTAGAAAACCTTGAAAAACTTTGTGACCTTGATCTTTCTAAAAATCTTTTAAAAATAATTCCTGATTGTCTTTGCAACTGTACTATGATAGAACACCTCAACCTTAATGACAACCAATTAAGAGAGATTCCTTCCACTCTATACAGATTGAAATATCTAAGAGAATTGTATCTAAGCAGAAACCAACTGATCTGGTTAGATGAAAAAATAGCATACATTAAGAAACTCTTAATTTTAGAAATATCAGGAAATTCATTAATGTACATTCCTGTTGAAATAAAAAGCTGTACTGGAATCATTAAAATTGACTTAAGTTATAATAAATTGGCTGTGTTTCCACTTGGATTGTGCGCGCTAGCTGCTCTCAAACACTTAAATATCAGTGGAAATTATATTTCAGAAATAACTATTGACATTTCATTTCTTAAAAATCTGCAGCATCTAAATTTCAGTAAGAACAAATTGCCATCATTTTCCATACATCTTTGTACTCTTTCTAGATTGAACTATTTAGATCTAAGTAACAATGAAATAAGCACTGTTCCCACACATGTGCACCAAATGCAATGTCTTCGGGTTCTGCTATTATACAACAACAGATTTATTTTGTTTCCAAGAGAATTATGTGTTCTAAGTCATTTAAAGGTTCTTGATCTTTCTGAAAACAAAATACAGTTCATTCCTGAAGATATTAAGGAATTATCAAAGCTAAAAGACTTAAATCTATCAGACAACCAGTTTGCATCATTTCCAAATGAAATATGCCAACTTTTATCATTGCAGAAGTTAACTCTGAGTCAGAAAAATGGATTAAGGGTAAGCTATTTAAAATTATGACACTTTACATTGGCTGGGAAATTCTGAAAATTGAAGTTTATACATCTTAATGGTGCCAGGTTTGAAAAGCATGGTATGCTAGGCCCAGTAGCACAATCAAGACTGATGGCTTTTTCATTTTAAAATTACATCTTATGTTTCAGAGATCTTCTCATTAAGCTCTTACCTGCTGGAATTGAATCTCTCTTAAATTGTATCTGTACTCTGACTTTTAGAAATCTGAAACAACTCCTAAAGATCAGAGATCACCAATCTCTGCAGTTCAAACCTGAGCCATATATATTTTTTCTATTGGGAATATTTTTAAAATGCTTATTTGGACTATAATCCTGGTTTGGTTTTGTTGTCCAGCAGAAACTTTCAACATTTTCTTATGTAGGTACGGTAACAAAAGATGATTCTTTTCTAACAAAACAATCCCAAAATATTTGTATTGCTTTTATTTTCAGTTAAAATCACTGACAGCAGAGATATCAAAGCTGACATCTCTTAAAGAGCTGGATATTTCTCACAATGAATTACAAGAAATACCAGAAGGTATAGGAAACATACAGAGCTTGGCCACTCTAATAGCAAACAACAATTGTTTAACAAAGCTTCCTTCAAATTTTTCATCACTCTATAATTTGTGGCATCTGAATCTGAGTGGTAAGCAGTTTTATATTCATTATCACAGGAAATGATACTCGGATGTAAAAAGAGTAACCCTAATCTGGTGAGAATGCACAGAACCAAGTTGTAATATGCAGATCAGATGTAGCAAGTATATAAAAGTTAGTATAAATATGTACAGTATAAGCTTGTATTCAGCTGCAATAGAAAGCCAACAAATATTATTTTGACAATGCTTGGATAACTGGAGAGGTGTGGTTCTTAAATAAGAGAGCAATTTGGGTGTATAGGATTTTTATTACATAATAGAAATATGATTATTTGTCAGCTTATAAATGAAATGCAATCAATTTCAACATGATAAAAATGAATTAGAATTAAACTTTAAAAATCAAATGACTCATATAGTATAAACCCACTATTTCCACACAATTATGTCAATTTAATCATATGTTGCTTAATATTAATATTCCTATGATTATTATGATTTGAACGGAGGAAGAAAACAAACTGTGTGGCAGAGAAATTTTTGAAGAGAACAAGACTAATAAATATTCCACAAAAGGCCCTAATGAGTTTACATTTTTCTAGTATTTTACAATGTACACAAATGTGACTAAAGTTATACCATAAGAGTTGCTATGTAAAGACAATACAGCTCAAAATAAAAAGTCTTTCCCATAAACTGAGGTTAGATTAAAATGTGGTCAAAAGCTGAAGTTTGGGGTTGTCTGTAGGAAAGTTAAGGTGGTTGTGCTGATGATAAAATTGAAGCTCTTTATGTTTTTATGTGAATTGCATATTTAACACATCAAAAACAGGTGCACTTTCAATTGCATCATTGTGGCTGCCATATTTGGTGTTTTTTTTACTTTATGAACTTAAGAGCTTAAAAGGAAAGGACAAGTATGCCAATACAGGTAGTCCTTGATTTACAACAGTTTGAAGTTAAACAGCACTGAAAAAGGTGACTTATGACCATTTTTCACTCTTGCAGCATCCCATGGTCACGTGATTTATATTCGGATGCTTAACAATTGACTCACATTTATGACAGTTGCAGTGTCCCAGGGTCATGTGATTCTCTTTTGTGGCCTTCTGACAAGCAAAATCAATGGGGAAATAGGTTTCATTTAACAACCGTGTTACTGAGTTAATAACTGCAGTGATTCACCTAACAAATGTAGCAAGATGATCTGTAAAATGGGACAAAACTCACTTAACAAATTTCTCACTTAGCAACATAATTTTTGGACTCAATTGTGGTCATAAGTTGAGGACTACCTGTATTTTTATCTTATTCAGCATATATTGTAAGAATAATTATATGTGTATATGTGAGTGTGTGTGTGAGTGTGTGTGTGTATATGTATAAAAAATGACCAGATGAATGAATCAAGGGTATATTGTCTAGAGCCGTCTGATCTGTTATATAGTGATTGATTATATAGACCAGTGGTTCCCAAACTTTTTCAATCCACCGCCCCCTTGGTGCTACAAACTCATCCTCGGTGCCCCCCACCCAGGGGTGGGATTCAAATTTCTGTGGGCGTTACCTAATTTGAGGGCATGGCTTGCTGGTCACGTGACTGGGTGGGCATGGCTTGCTGGTCACGTGACTGGCTGGTCACGTGACTGGCTGGCGTGGCTTGCTGGTCACATGACCAGGTAGGTGTGGTTTGGTGGTCATGTGACTGGGTGGGCATGGCCAGGTAACTGGCAAACCAAATACAAATGATCCTTACTTAATGGCCGGTTGTTTAGCAAGTGTTCTAATTTATGACTGGCCTCCCCAGAGATACTTGACCTGTTTTTGGAGTTTTGACAGCCATGCACGCACACACACACACACACTCCCTTCTAACCCTGCTGGAGCAGGTCATTGGACTAGAATCAGCAAAGCATCTCTGATTAGATTCTAGTAGTGAATAGAATCTAATCAGAGATGCTTTGCCGATTCTTGTTGATTTGTTTTATTTGTATTTCTTTATGTTGCTGAATTGCATTGACATGTGTGTCCCTTCTTGTGCACAACCCAGAAGCTTTTGTGATTCTTTGCAGCAAAAATTACTGACCTCTGGCTTTGCTCTACTTTTCAAATGTGCCGCAGCTGCCACTTTCTAATTGCTGGCCCCGCAATTCCATCCCATTGAATCCGCTGCACCAGAGGGACCTGCCAAGCAAGTCTGAGCGAAGCAGTGCACCAAGTCAATGGGGTGAGCCTGAGAGAGGGAAAGCGAGAGAGAGAAAGAGAGAAGGAAGAAAAGAGAAAAAGGAAAGAATAAAGGGGCAGACAAAGAAAGGTGGGGTGGAAGGAAGGGACAGGAAGAAAAAGAAATAAAGGAGGGAGGGAGGGAGAAGAATAGTTAATAATCTATTCTAGTCCAATCACCTGCTCCAGCAGGGTTAGAAGGGAGTGTGTGTGTGTGTTCTCCTTGTAATTTACCAGTACATTTTGATTTTGCCTTCTTCAGAATTGGCACTGTAATACATTGGGGAAAAGTAATTTTTTAGGGTGGAGATCTGGTCCAATGGATCCTGTTTAAAGCCTCAACAAAATGTGAGAGCTTCCTGATAGTCTTGACCATATTTCGTCCACAAAATCTTTAATAGAAGCCAAAGAGGTTTCAATATGGAAAAGGGCCTCAGTGTAAACTAGGCCTCATTTCAATCTGATGCATCAGGTTTCTCTCTCTCTCTCTCTCTCTCTCCTCCTCCTTCCTCCCTCCCAGACTGGCTTTGCTCTACTTTCCCGATGTGCCTGCGGGGCCACCGCTTCGAACATGGATGGATGGATGGATAGAGAGACAGGTAGGTAGGTAGGTAGGTAGATAGATCTATATTGGTAGGTAGATAGGTAGGTAGGTAGACAGAAAGACAGGCAGGCAGGCAGGTAGATAGATAGGTTGTCCGGAAGGCAGACAAACAGACCTTTTTAAAAAAAGTTTTTATTTTTTACAACAAACATACGAACAAAACATAAAAACAAAAAACCATCTTTCAATTATATACATACTATGTGTCAGTTGGTTACAATCTTTTGTGCTATCCTTTTTTTACCATTACTCATAAGTTATATAAATTCTCACCTTATCGATCTAGCTTGTGCTTATATAATATCAATTATTAAACATTCATTTGACTATTTTTCCATCATTTTATATGAGATATTCTAATTTTCATTATGATTTAATCTTATACATTCATCCAATGGTTATATATTTTATATTGTATTCTATATCAATCTATTAACTTTTATTGTAAGGCTTACTAGTCTATTTCTTTACCATGTCTTTTTATCTAACCATTGATAAAATAAATCCCATATCATATAAAATTGTTTATCCTCTTGTTCTCTAATTTCAAATGTCAATTTACTCATTTCGGCACAGTCCATGATTTTCTTAATAATTTCCTCCTGCACAGGTATTTTTTCATTTTTCCAGTTCTTAGCAAATACAATTCTAGCTGCTGTTAAAACATTTACAATCAAATATTTCAATTCTTTACAATATATTTAATTCCCAATAAAAATATATAATTCCCAATAAAAATATATAATTCCCAATAAAAATATCTCAGGTTTAAAGTCTATCTGTTGTTTTGTCATTTTTTTCCAACCATGTGTGGATTATAGTCCAATATCTTTTTGCATCCGAGCATGTCCACCACATGTGGAAATATGAACCAGGTATCTGATGACATTTCCAACATTTATCCGATTTATCCTTGAACATCCTGGCAATTCGGGGGTAAGTGCCACCTGTAAAACATCTTATACAAATTTTCTTTATACGCAGTTGACATTGTCATTTTATAATTTTGAGACCACAATTTTTGCCATTTATCTAAGTCAATCCCATATCCGAAATTTTCCCCCCACGCAGTCATTGTTTGTCTTACTTGGTCTTCCTCTAATTTAAACTCTAGCAAATGTCCATAAAGTTTTTTGATTACTTTTTCATCAGTACCTGTCAAAATTTTATCTAAATCAGTCATCTTGTCATAAATACCTTCTGTTTTAACATCTTTATCAAATCTAGATTGTATTTGCAAATATGAAAACCAATTCATTTTTACACCTTGTTCTTCCAATGCTTGCATAGATTTAAGTTCACCCTTTTCATTCAATATCTCACCATATCTGTTTGTTCCTTTTTATATATTATTGGATAGGAAAAAGCTTCAATAGTAGATAACCATAGTGGAATTTTTAAATAATATTGCTTTTTTATCTTCTCCCAGTTTAGAAACAATGCTTCTCGAATATAATGTCTTCTAAAATACCCCTGCATTTTAGTTCCCTTATACCAGAAGAAGGCATGCCACCCTAACAGCAAGTCATGTCCTTCTAATTTCAAAAGTCTAGTATTCCTTAATGTTATCCACTCCTTTACCCATATCAGACTTGTCGCTTGGTAGTATAATTCCCAATTGGGCAAAGCAAATCCTCCTCTTATTCTTGCATCTTGTAACAATTTAAGTTTTATTCTCGCTTTCTTCCCCTGCCAAATGTATTTTAGCACTATTTTGTTTAAATCTTCAAAAAATTCTTTCCCTAATCTGATTGGAATTGTCTGGAATAAGTATAAGATTCTGGGCAATACATTCATCTTAATTGTAGATATTCTCCCAATCAGTGGTAATTGTAAATTTTCCCATTTTATCAAATCTGTCGCAATCTGTTGTTTAAGTTTGAGATAATTGTCCTCCTTAAGTGTGCTACATCTTGGTGTTATATGTATCCCTAAATACTTAACCTTGTTTGTGACCTGGATCCCCCAAACTTCCTCCAATTCTTTCTTTCGTCTTACTAGCATGTTCTTTGCTAAAATCTTTGTTTTATCTTTATTGATTTTCAAACCTGCTACTTTCCCATACTCTTCTATCTTTTCTATCAGTTTAGGTGCAGACTCCAATGGATCCTCTAATATAAATACCAGGTCATCTGCAAAAACTTGTAATTTAGACTCTTCTTTTTTAATTTTCATTCCTTTTATTTCTTTTTCTTCTCTGATGTTCCTATTCAGCACTTCCAGTGTTAACACAAACAACAGAGGCGACAGTGGACAGCCTTGTCTGGTCCCTTTTCTTATATCTATAAAGTCTGTTAACTCTCCATTTATCATAACCTTTGCAGTTTGTTTATGATATATCGTTTCGAAGGCTTGGGTAAATTTTTTACCAAAGCCCATTTGGTCCAATTGTTACAGCATAAAACGCCAATTCACATTATCAAAGGCTTTTTGTGCATCTATAGACATCAGAGCCATTTGTTTTTCAGGATGTGCCTTATAGTATTCCAGTGTATCTAAAATTATTCTTATATTATCTTTAATCTGTCTCTTCGGCAGAAATCCATTTTGATCAGGATGAATAAAATTGTTTAAATATCTTTTCAGTCTTTCTGCCAGAATTGAAGCAAAAATTTTATAATCTGAATTTAATAGTGATATAGGTCTGTAATTTTTAACTTGCTGTGGGTCTGTGTCCTCCTTCGGTACAAGTGTTATTTATGCTTCTGACCAAGTTTCGGGTATTCTCTTCTTTGTCATAACTTTATTCATAATTTCTAATAAGTGAAGATTCAATGTTTCCTGGAATGTCTTATAAAATTCCACTGGCAAACCACCCGGACCTGGTGCTTTCCCAATGTTTTGCTTTTTTTAAAAGCTTCTGTTAATTCCATCATTGTTATATTACTTTCTAACATTGTTTCAATATCTTTGGGTATCTGGGGCAAATGTGCTTCCTGTGAGTATAGTTGAATTCTTTCTTCCTGAACATTCTCTTGATGGTACAGTTTTTCCATAGTAATCTTGAATAATTTTTTTCTTCTCCGCATTTCCATAGCATGTATGTCCTTGTTTGTTTATCAATTGATTTATTCTTCTTGAATCTCTTTCCTTTCTCAATTTATATGCTAGCCATCTTCCTGGTTTATTTGCATCTTCAAAATAGTTCTGCTTAGCATTTCTAATTTTTTGTGCTATTTTTTTTTCCATTAGCCCCATTTTATGCTTAGTTATGTCCATTTTAATTTTAATGTCCTTTTTTTGTGGAAATTTCTGTAGTTCTTTTTCCAACTTCTTCTAGTCATCTTCCAATATTTTAAAGATTTTTTTTCTGTTTTATATTTCTTTTCCTTGTATAGTCCATTATCAAACCTCTTGTATAAGCCTTCATCGTGTCCCAGAGGTTCTGTAATGATGTATCCTCTTTTGTATTTTCTTTAAAGAAAAAAGTCAATTCTCTCTCAATTTTCTGTTTAAAGTCTTTTTCCTTTAATATCATATTATTTAAAGTCCATCTAGATCTCCTTTTTTGTCCTTTCCATACAAGTGTTATTGGATCTGCCCGGGTACTTGCTTCTATTTCAATGTCTTGTATGTTAGAAAGCAATTCTGTTGACATCCATATCATATCTATTCTAGACCATGATGCATGTCTATTTGAATAAAAGGTATATTGTTTATTTTCAGCATTTCTCTCTCTCCATGCATCTTTTAAGTTTATCTCATCTACCATTCGAAAGAAGGATTTTGGCAATGTCTTTCTAGTTTTCTTTGCTGTTTTTTGTGTTTTATAATCCAATTTGTTATTTATTATTCCATTAAAATCTCCCATCAGACAGATATTAGCATAGTCCAGTTCAATTATTTTCTTATGTAATTTCCTGTAAAAATCTTCTTGATGATCATTTGGAGCATAAATTGCTTTTAAAAGTGTCTTTAGATTATTGTCCATTATCTCCACCATCAAAATCCTTCCATCATCATCTGTATATATTTGTTCCACAGGGATTGTATCTCTAATGTATGACACCACTCCTCTCTTTTTACAATGTGTTAACGCTGTAAATAATTTCCTTAATTTTTGTTGTTTCAATATATAATCATGTTGTTTTTTAATATGTACTTCTTGTAGGCAGATTATATCAAATTTTAATTTCTCTAACTTATGAAATACTTTTCTTCTTTTAATAGCTGAATTAAGCCCATTTATATTAATTGTAATCATTTTTTTCTCATCCATTTTAGACTTTGTAAGAAGGATTTGTTGCTCTAGTAGACCTTGGTTCTCATTGTTCTCTGGGCACCCCACCTACGGCTCCTTCCTCTTTTTCAATTACTGCTGTACATTCCTCTTGAAATTCAATTAACAACTCTTTTTGTATCTTCCTCCCTTCCTCTAAAATATTCCAGATAGAATAACTCTGCTTTTTCAACTGTATCAATTCTGTGTCTTTGTTCCTGCCAGGTAAACATGAGACCTTCGGGTATCAGCCACCTATAATTTATTCCTCTCTCAAGTAACTCTTTGGTCAAAAATAAACATTCTCTTCTTATCTCTCTCACTCTTCTCGGTACCTGTTTCAGGACCACTATTTCTTTATCCTTGTACTTTAGTGTTTTTTCTCTTGCCGCCTGCAGTATTTGTGATTTTATTATTTTCTTAGTAAATCTGATATGAACTTCTCTTGGCAGTTTATTTCTCATCGCATATCTTGTATAAACACGAAAAACCTCGTCCATTCCATCCATCATCTTCTCTTTAGTTACCTCTAATGCTTCTGCCAGAATTTCAGCAAGGTTTTCACCCTTTTCTTCTTCTATATTTTGAAATCTAAGATAGAATTCTGATCTATCAATTTCCCATCCCAATGATTGCAGAGATCTGCACTTATCTCTTTCCACTTCACTCAATCGGGTATCCATATCTCCAATCTTCTTATCTCTTTGTACATCTTGTTCTTCAGTTTTCTTAATTCTGTCCTCATATTGCATCATCATCTGTTGAATATTTTCTATTTTTTTATCCGTCTTTTCCATTCTTTGCTCAATATTCTCCATTCTCTTTTCAATATTATCTGTTTTTACTTGTATCTTTTGAATTCCTTGAATAATCATCTGCATTGTTTCTTTCTCCTTCTCTTGTTGTAACATCACCTGTATTGATCATTGTCCTCCAGATGGTGAGGAAGAAGTCAGGATTGAAGAAGTTGAGGCTGGTATTTTTCTGCTCATCTAAAAGTACAATAGAAAAATTGAAAAGAAAAAGCAAGAGCAGGCAATTGCACTCCAATAAAAAAATAAATAATAATAATTAAAAATAAAAGAGGGAAGGGAAAAATCTTCAGGCACTGAATACCTTAATCCAATTGGTTCCAATTATGTAGGAAAAAAGAAAAAAAATATAAAATGGAAAAAGGATGAAAAAATAAAAAAATTAAGAAAAGATTTAAAAAGACAGAAATCTGTATATTCCCCTTGCCTAAAAGGGAGGAGGGGGGGGAGTAGTTTTATTCCTGCATAAGTCCAAATATAAAAATCCAACTGGTGGGGGGAATAGAAAAAAAAAAGGAAAGAGAAAATGCAATTCAGACAGACAGACCTTTTGGATGGATAGACAGACAGACAGAATGCAACAATGGCGGCACTTTGTGAAAGTAGAGCAAAGCCAGAGTGATTTTCCCAGTGTGCTGCCACCACTGTGTTTGATGCCATTGAGCCCCTTGCACCGCTCCAGTGCAACAGTCAATGGGATGAGCCTGCGGTGCCGGCGCCTCAAATGCCCCCCTGCCACCTCTTAGTGCCCCCCTTCAGCAGCTGCTTCTGAGCAGAGCCCATCCCACCTCCCATAATCCCCAACATCGCTTTGCACTGACTTCTAAGCCTTGGCCCACCAAGCAAAACCTCCCGACACTCAACTCCACCAAGAACACTCAACATGCCGAAAGGCCCACCCTACGTAATTCCTGCGACACAACTGAGGCGGTGCACATGCTTTTACCTCACTTCCTTGGGGAGACCTTCCTCAAAACGGCTTGACCCTGTTGCAGCTCAGTGCAGGCAGCGCTTCCAGGATGGGAAGGGTGAATCCCATCTGCAGCGCTGCGCTGATCCTGTGCCTGCAAAACACCTCCAGCTGCCGCTTTTTTTTTTTTGCTGCTGGACTCCTCCAGCGCCCCCCTGCCGCCTCTTAGCATCCCCCTGCCAGCCCCCTTGCCTCTTAGTGCCCTCCCAAGGCATCCCACTGTCCCCAGGGGGTGGTACCGCCCACTTTGGGAACCACTGATATAGACTGTTATATAGTCAGAAAAGTTGCCAAGAAGATGCACTGGCTTACTTTCTGCCAGAAATGTCCCAAACATTGGAAATGTTTCAAACAACTCAAATTCCCAAAGGCTTCTTCATTTTGCAAGGAACAAAAGTCAGATTAAAATTATGTATAAGGAAAAAGGGCCAGCTGTACTATTGATCAAAGGCAGCGTACCCTGGGAGAGCCACGAAGAGTTATTCATTTCATTTACTATTATTGTATCTTAATTACAAGTGCGGGGGGGGGGGGAGAGTTGTGGAGTTTTCAGTCTCCTGAGCCAACTTACCTGGTTTCAGGACTGGTTTGTAAGCAAAGGGTGTGTGTGTGTTATAATTGTTGTCCTTCCTCAGGCAGTAAAATAGCTCAGGTCAGCCCTGGAGCAAAGCCAACAATAATGGGTGAAGGACGTCCAGATGTCTGGTTTCAGGACTGGTTTGTAAGCAAAGGGTGTGTGTGTGTTATAATTGTTGTCCTTCCTCAGGCAGTAAAATAGCTCAGGTCAGCCCTGGAGCAAAGCCAACAATAATGGGTGAAGGACGTCCAGATGTCTTTTGACAACCTTTGCTTCAGCAAATGACATTTTGTTGAGTACCAGGGAGTTGTGTTAGATTTCAGTAACCATGATTCACTACTGATATCACGTAACATTTGTAATACTCTTTTATTGTTTGACCAATGAATTATAAGACTAAATCTTTCATCATGGCTGCACTTAATTGACAACTCAGTATGGCTATCAGTTAACAGAATGCAAATACAGCTCTTTGTATTTATTTTATTAGAAAACAAGCTTGTATACTTGCCTAGTGATATGCACCTTCTTCTGAAACTAAAGGATATAGATTTTGATGAAAATACACTCATCAGGCCTCCTCTGGAAGTCTGTAAAGGGAAACAACTGCCCCCCATCATACATTACTTAGAAAATGCTGATCAAAGAGATGGTAAGTTTACATTAAATTTCCTAATATCAGTAGACTTTCTGTTCATGGCTCAGACTGTTTTCTTTGGGCTTCTGACACTTCCTATCAACCATGGGGTAGGGAGGTACCAGCCTCCCTTGTTTCTTGATTGCTCTGATCATTTTACCTCCTATTGGAGCAAGGAAGTCAGTTAGAATAAATTTGCTATCTTATAGCATTGATAGATAGTAGACATTGTTCAATGATGTTGTAGTTATGAGCGTCCTTGCCAATAAGCTCTAGCAGCAAATTATGAGTGTCTGCAGATTATTTGCTGAACATAAATACATAGCTATGCTGCATCAACATATGTCACCTTAATTTACATTCCAAGGAATCTTAAAACTCTTTCATGGGTCAGCGACTTACACTAAATCTCTTCTTCATATGTTAGATATGTGTGGCAAAGACCTTTATAAACAGAGATGGAACTGACTTAAAAATTATAAAAAGCAAATGCTGGACTCTTCAAAGAGAACTTGTTGAAGCTTTATCGCTCCCAGTCTTTTGAACATTCAGAGAAAAATTGAAATCAAAACAGACTTTTTGGAGCTTCAGTAGTTCAAAATTAAGAAGCATTTAAAATAAAATCTCTAAGCAAATAAATCCATCCAGCAGCAGTTTGAAGTTTATCTTCTCCTATTCTTCTGACAACAGTTTTAATAAGCCTTCCAACAATTCTTGAATACAGTAGTTTCTGATCCCTTCCTTCTCTCCACAGAAAGGTTTCCAGGTTGAAGAACCAATTATCTTGGATATACAGATCTGATAAATTAATCCAGATAACAGATAGTCAGAGTTGGAAGGACCTTGTAGGTCATCTAGTCCAACCCTCCATCCATGCGGGAGACCCTACACCATTTCTGACAAATGGCAGTCCAATCTCTTCTTAAAAGTCTCAAGTGATGACGCTCCCACAACTTCCAAGGGCAAGCTGTTCCATTGGTTGATTGTTCTCACTGTCAGAAAGTTTCTCCTTATTAACCTTATTTCCAGGTTAAATCTCTTTGCCCAGTTTCCATCCATTATTCCTTGTCTGGCCTTCAGGTGTTTTAGAAAATAGCCTGATCCCTTCCTCTCTGTGGCAGCCCCTCAAATATGTCTTCCCTGGCCCTTCTCTTCACTAGACTTGCCATGTTCAGTATATAGCCAGATATAATCAATATCTGTTACAAAGCAGGAAAAGCAATCCCATTTAAAGTGTTTTCCTAAGCAGACAACTATAGTCTATCAGTGGCCTGAAAGCAAACAAAATGAGGTACTACGAATTAATTATAGCCTCTCCACACTGTTCTGGCTATATTAATAAACACACAATTTAATACCTAGCTAAGGATACATTTACTCTCAAATCCTATATTCTTTTCAGTTCAGATGCATATTGAATTGTGATCTTGATCTACTCTTATTAGTGATCTTGATATACTCACTCTTATTTCCCAGAATTGTGTTTATAGTCTAAATAATTTGTAATATCAAATTATTGTCCTCTAATATTTATAATGTGTTCATTTTAGAAAAAGTCCTGGAGAAAATATTGAAAACCATTAGTAAAAATATTCCACTTGAACATTTGGACCATTTTTGCCGAAAAATGCAACTTGACAATGATACAATTGTAGATATCAAAAATCATAGGTTAGTGATGTTTAATGATCAATATTTAATGAGATATTCTATCTTGTTTTGTACGGATTGATTGAGGTTTCCATTTTTTATAAGCTGCCCGGGTCCCATTGTCTAAGTTGAGTAGTGATATAAACACTTATGTAAATAAATGCAATGTCTTTTCCCTTTCTTAGTAGATAATACTTTTAATCAGTATTTTCGTTAATGTTTCATTGGTACATTTTTTCTCAGATTCTATCAATCACGGAGAGATCAAGTATTTTTCTATTTATATTTTTAGGTCTTTTACATTAGAAGAAAAATTTGCTGAGGCCTTGAACTCCTGGAAAACAGCAAATCAAAATTTGTCTCCAACTGCTATGGTAGACCAGATAATTAGAACATTGAGTATATCTGGCCTCTATGATCTGTCCAACAAAATCAAAGCTTTAAAGCTGTGCTCAAGACTGGTTAAGTTTTGAAAAACTCTGTATTTCCAATTCAATAGCTTGGGCATATCTTGAAACTAAATACATTTATCTGCATTCAGCATTTCATTGATTTAGTGTACTTAATCAATTGCACTCTTCATAGAGTTGACCTTGAAAACCTTTGGAAGTTACAACCTGTCCACAGTAGGTATTGCCACTGTGCTTCAGTTAGCATACTATGACTTGAGCTGCACTGGTTTCAGGCAATGCCAGACGTTGTCATATATAAAGCACTACATAGTTTATCTGGATTATTTTGGAAACTGTTTCCTATTGCGTCTGTCCATCCACATGGTTTAAGTCCAATCTGGGGAGCAGGAGTTATCTCATGGGAGCGAGAAGGTATGGTCTTAGATGACTGAGTTCTCCTGAAACAAGATGCCACCTTGAAGCCGCACAGCCTGCCTTCAAGAAAGTAGTTAAAAGCTGGCTACAACACTTGAGTAAGGGATCTGGAGTATCCCCATTGCCTTGCCCTTAGATTGAATTATTTACCCCAGTTTGACCACTGGAAATGTTTTAACTGTTTATTTTAACCTTTGTTAACCCTTTGATTTTATACAACGGGGGAAAGGAATAAAAGTTGAAATTATAAATAAAAATAACAATTATTTAAGTTTAAAAATGGATTTCAAAGAATATTGCAAAATGATTGTGAAATACTGTATATAACATATAGCATAGAATTACATTCCGTTCAGGTTCTATAACTGCTTGGACCCAAACACAACTGTCTCCAAAAATTACGATCCTATATATATGACTTGATTTGCATTTTCAGCCTGACACAATAACATTGTGTCTGGATTATGATCAGCACATAATGTTGTAAGACTACCAGATGACCACTAGACTGAAGAGTAGTGTATAATTTCTTCTTTATTTTGGATTTGACAAACCAGCATTAGTTATTCCTAATATTTTGAATTGGTAAGCCTTTCCTTACTCTGGCATCAATTAGAAGAGAATATTTATAGCTCAGGATTGAAATGAGGGTGCTTGATGCTCTGAGCTTGCTTATTTTCTTGCAGATGTTTCAATGCCCAAACTAAAATCACCAGCAGTATTATTCCCTGTATGCTTAACCCCTCTCTACATCTCTCCCTCCTGTACAATCCTTGTATAAAGAATTCTAGACTGTTCTTGAGATAGCATAGAGAAGTATATATATATAAAAAATCACTTTTAGGAAGAAGCTCTTAGTTTTCCAAACTTGGCAACTTTAAGATGTGTGGACTTTAGGTCCCAAAATTGCCTGGGGAAATCTGGGGGTTGAAGTCTACACAACTTAATTACTGAGATTAAAATCTACTGATCTAGACCATACAGTAATATATTTTCATCTTCTTATTTTTAAATATAAAGATATTTCAAAAATTGATAAAGAACACATCTCTTTAATCATTCTTTGAGATTTGGATTATTGCTTTCTTTCCACCAACATAGGTTAATTTTTTTAGTCAAACACCAGACTTAATAGAAGCAATGTTCTTTGCATTATGTTAAATTCCATATTTTTGGACCATTATGGTTGCTTATTTTCAATCACATCATTTTCTCCAAAACGTATGTGATGATTTGAAACTAAAGGTGCCATAAAGATGAAACACAAGCAGATCACACCAGCCAGAAAGCCTTACTATTTCTTAGAGCACCAAGACAAAAAATGGTTAGTGCATGGAAAAACTATTTCTAATGAATTAATGTCATCCTTAGGTTCAGAGAATTCTATTTCAATACTGCATTTCTGCTTGGCTCTAGAAATTTCAGAAAAATAGAGACAAAAAGTTCACAGAAATATTTTTCTGCAAACATACAATTTACCATAATATTTCCCTTGTGGCAGTTACACTTTTGACAGAATATGGCTCTGAAAAGTCATCACGAACTATTTATTTTATAATGTAAGGAGTCTGGCTAATATCACTGTATGTGGAGATCGTAGTTGGAGTTGTGCAAAGGTGCATCTTCAGGGAAAGTAAACAACAACAACAACCAAAAGCTGTCATAATTATGCAATCAAAGCCTCATTCATGACTTGGTCTCAGTCATGGAGGGCAGCGATGGGATTCTACCTGGTCGGACCGGTTCTATAGAACCGGTTATGATTCTGTGCAGTTCAGAATACCAGCAAATTGCGCCACTGGCTGGCCCATCTCCTCCCCCTCAATCCTTATCTGGCACATGCACCATCCAACTTGCCTGCATTGTGCCTTCGGCTAATTTTTGGTAAGCTGCTATTTTTCCTTCCCCCAACTATCAGCTCTTCCGACTATCAGCTGTGCCGGGAGATTTAGATTAGCTAGAAAGCAGGAAATCGTTGGATTTCTTGCTTTCTAGCTAATCTAAAAGCAGACCTGAACCTTCCTTAGGACTGAAGCTTCTATTTTTCAGTGCAGACTCAGATAGCAGATTGCAGAAAGATAGATCTCTCAGTGATTCTGTGAGCAACTCAATCTGTCTGCCTGCCTTGCCTGATTTTGGATAAAAGTTGCTTTTTTATTAAAAAAAATATTGCATACATGGTGTGTTGTGAATTAATTTTGTGAGCTTGCTTGCTAGCAAATTTTATGAATTTGCTTGAAAGCAAATTTTATGTGACAGACTCAGGCAGCAGATTGCAGAAAGATAGATCTCTGAGTGAATCTGTGATTCTGTGAGCAACTCAATCTGCCTGCCTGCTTTGCCTGATTTGGGGTAAAAGTTGCTCTTATTTTATAAAAAATTCAATATTTACATATTTACATACAAGCCATGCCCACCAGTCACGTGACCACCAAGCCACACCCACAAATTGTGATAAAATGGTATGATTTCAAGTGTAGTTGGATTTCGTTGAATGCTGCCATGCCACCCAAACTGATGTGACATATCACCTTTGACACATATCACTGACTTAAAGCCATTAAATCTGCTATTGTTTATAGTATATTGGTCGTGAAGAAAATTAGTGTTATTCAGGAAATTAAGAAAATTGCAACCGTAAACAGATCTACTTCTAAAAGGGAGCTGTTGAATATTATCTGCACAGAAATCTGTGTAATACAACATTATTCATTATTTGCATATTCCCGTACTATTGAATGCTCCGTTGAACACTTTTGGCAACTAAATACAAAAATGCAAAGACATACCAATTAAAACATTAAACGTCAACGTGTGGACGAAACAGATCTCTGTTAGCTAGATTTTTGAAAGTTAGTCCACCTAATGCAGCTTTGGAAGAAATGTTAGGATCGCAGACATCGTTGGATCTCTTCCAAAACAAAAGAACAGGCAGAGAGAGATGGATAGCAAGAGAGGTTGGTCATCACATCATCCCCTCCAAGACCTCAGCCGGTCCGGAGCCAGCCTTATCTACAAACACCACCACAAAAAATGCCATCTCCAGAAATCTCCCGCGCTTTCCAGCCTCACGACAGCCCGTGCTCGCGCTGCTCCAACCCTCCCCAGTCGCTCGCCCCACCCCGTGGTCACCCCGTCCTCGCGCGCTCGCCGATTGGCTGCCGTGCGCTCTTCGTCAGATGGGCAGAGAATCTGCCCAGCCGCGTCAGGCTCCACCCCAGTATTTTTGGATCCCCCCTTGTGTGAACCTGAAGGTGCGATGGAGCCGAGCTGGTTCAAAGCGGGAGGCTCTGTGGTGGAAAGGGTGGCAGCCGGCAGCCCGCTATCCCTGCTTTTGGCCGCGTCAGCGTTTGCCCTGAGCTTGGGTTACTTGTTCCAGCTCGGCACTCGCCAGCAGCGACAGTCTGCCAGCGGCCAGGTAAGTAAATTGGTGCTGGCTGGCGTCCGCCTAGGTGGTACATCATTTTTTTCTTTGAAGATAGGGCGGAATTGGTGTGTTGGGTGCATGCGGGTGTGTGTGTGTTTTGAGTTGCATTCTCCATATGAATTCTTCGGGGTGGTAAGTACTTTGGTGTGACTCAGGGTCCAAAACGACACCTCAGCAGGTGCAGGTCGTCATACATGTACACACAGAGTCTCTTTGCCCTTCACGGGTTGATAATGAGAACTTACATATCTTATATTAGCACAATTGAGAAAGTCCAGAAATATTTCACAAGAAGAGTCCCCCACTCCTCCACTCATTGCAGAATACCTTATGCCACCAGACTTGAAATTCTACACCTAGAAAAACTAGAACTATGCCGCCTTCTGTCCGATCTAAGTATAGTATATAAAATAATACATTGCAATGTCCTACCAGTCAATGAATACTTCAGCTTCAACCATAACAACACAAGAGCACACAATAGCAGGAAATCCGACTTCAGCACCAGAGTGGTCAATGTCTGGAATACTCTACCTGACTGTGGTTTTTTCCCCAAACCCCAAAAACTTTAATCTTAGACTCTCTACTATTGACCTCACCCCTTTCCTAAGAGGTCTGTAGGGGGCGTGCATAAGAGCACCAACGTGCCTACCGTCCTTGTCCTATTGTTTCTTTTATTTTTTTTTATTATTTTTTTAAACAGACTTTATTCAGTTTTCACATTAAAAACAAAAATCTCTTTTTAGTGGACAACATATTTCCGGGTCATCATCTTTACATACAAATATGACAGAAATTATACATTGATATATGCATACTTAATTCTATTATTACCTTTTCCATTCCAGATTTTCAGTAAGGAGAGAAACAAACACATTAATTCTAGCCTCTTTCATTAATTTCAATCAATTTTGTTTCATTTCAATTATTTCAAATATAATCCTTTAATATTTATTTTTAAACGTAAAGATAAACAATATATATTTGCCTAATAAATAATAATAAGGTTTAATTCTAAATTCTTTCATTAATCCCAATCTAAACATTTTTAAATTTCATTTCAATTATTTCAAGTATAATCCTTAATATTTATTTTAAAAATAAAAATAAACAATATATATTTGCCTAATAATGGTAATAATGAAGTTCAATGTCTCTCCTTGCTTTTAATAATCTATATTAAACTTATTAAGCTTATTAATTTAGCTGGTTCTTTAGTCTGTCACATTCCCTTTCCATTACACTTTTTTTTTTATAAATTCTAAATTAATACAGATCTTAACACACCCACACAAAAGAAAAAAAGAACAAGTATAAGTTTCCCCTTTTACTATTTTAAGTGTTCCACCTTAATGATTAGAATATACCTTTATTCCCTCATCTTAATTCCCAATAAACCATTAGTCATTACATCTTCTCAATTGGATTCCACAGCATATTTCCCCCGCTTTAATAAGAGTTATCAGTATCTATATTACCCTATTTTCTAAATATTTTTAATTGCAGAAATATTCTTATTACCCCTTGTCACCCTGCAGAATCCCCCCCTTAATTCATCAACCATTATCTCTGAAAAGGCAATTTCTTTTCAACATTTTACTAGTTCTGTGTTTCTCTCTTTCACATGCGTGTTTCCCACTGCTTCTCCTCCCCCTCTCTTGCCCATGTCTTTTCTCATTCTTTCTGCATTTCCTGACTTCACAAGTATTCCTTCTTTTAATTGTAAAGAAACAATTTCCTTTCAACATTTTACCAGTTCTGTGTTTCTCCCCTTCACATGCGTGTTTCTTACTGCTTCTCCTCCCTCTCTTTTCCCCATAACTTTTCTCATTCCAATTTATCTCCTTAATATCTTCCCTTCCCCTTTTCTGCTGAATCTTCCTGCGTCTCCTAACTTCACAATTATTCCCCCTTTTAATTGCTTTCCTGAAATTCAACTTTTTAACCTTCCTTCTTTCCCCACTTCTTTGTAACGTTCTTTGTGTTAATTGTCCATTCAAAATGTCTTCTCCTTGAGTCAATTCCTGCTCCTCTGAGAATCTTTCTTCTTGTTCTTCAATCGCCATTTCCATTTTTTCTAGCACAGAGCAAAGTGATTCGCCTCTTTCCTGTAGTAATTCTCTCATATTTTTAAGTTCCATTTTTAAATCCCAGAGAGATATCATCATTCTTATATTTTATGATCCTTAAAGTCCACAAAAAGAAACCACTTTTACTTTCCTTCTTTCTTCTTTCAATTTTTTAAAGTTCTCAGCTATTCCAGTCCAGGGTCTAAACCAAAAACATCAATCAGTCCCACAAACAATCTTTCCTTCCTTGCTTTTTCCTTTATTCTGGTTCTGCTTTCACTTTCCAAAATTCTTACTTTGTTTCAATATTTCTGTAATGTTATATCCATATCAGTTCATTCAAAAACAAAATGTTTTCCTTTTTATTTGAACTAAATTTTTATCAAAAGGTGACACTCTCCATTATACGAAGTCTTCACTTTTCCCCCCTGTATTTTTATTTAAGGTTTTTCAACCTCAATATTCCAACACAATCCAGTCTCCAATTTGTAAACTTTATTATTATTATTCTTTGACAATCTTAAGTCCAGCTTTAATTTTATACTTGATTATTCCCAAATTATTTTAGTCCAATTTCATAAAATCTTTAATTCCAGCTTCTTCCTTTCCCGGTTCGAAGCCCCATTTAGCTGACAAAAATATTTTCCTTTTTTTCTCTGTCTCTTTGTAATTTCGCCGCTCACGTTTCTTTTCTTAAAAGTTCTATGTTACCTTAATCCCGGGGTACTTTTATTTGGTTATGTTGCCCAGTTGTCCCGGTTCAGATGTTATCCACCTCTTTCTTCCCTCCTGCACAAATCTTAGTCAAGCTGAGTCATCCTCTTCGGGATGGCCATTTTAGACCATTGCTGCAGTCGTCTTCAGGAGGAAAAAAAAACAAGCCCAGGGGGGGAGATGCGGCTCCCCACAAACAGGCTTGTTGCTTCCTCTTACTCCGCTGCCCCTCCAAGGCAGTTTCAGCCCCTAATCAAGATGATTGGGGCTCTCCGACGAAAGAGCACGAACGATAGCCGCAGAGAGTTGCGATCTACCGCCCGTCGGCGAGGAGGCTCCCGTTTCTTTTATTTTTCTTATATTTATCCATGTATTCATAACTATGTTATACCTGTTGTCTTATAATCGCTTGACAAAATAAATAAAAATAAAATAAACTCCCTTTTGTTTCCAAAATAAAAGGAGAAGTTATCCCTTGGGGCCTTTCCTTGTAGAAGCTTGTGTGTAGTGTGAGAGAGAGAGACCAATCCTTAATATTCCCCCAGGCAAAATCATGGACGGACAGCTTAGTTCACGGTGGTGTTCTGGCCACCACACATCATCTGGCTCCCATCTGATACCCTTCAGATATATTGGGATTGTAACTTCCAGCATCCTCTGTCAGTGTGGCCAGTGACCACTAGCAAAGGTGATGAGCCTTTCTTCCCAATGTACAACTTCAGTTTCTGTCATCTTTCAAGTTTCAAAGATAGTAGGTTTCATAGAAAGTGCAGATCTTAAAGAGTATTTTGCTACCCAGTCCAAAATTAAAACCTTTTGTCCTCCTTTCCTATAATGGAGCATCAGAAGTGAACATTTTTGGGCCATGTTGCGTAGTGATCATCTACTGTGAGCATCTCTGCTTAGCAACCACAAAACTAATTGTGAAGGGGCCAGTAAAAGTTTTAGGTTCTTGGTCAAATGTTATGTGCCCTAAAGTAAAATGCTTACTTGTTAAAATGAACTTATTTTAAGCATTATTTAAGCACTCTTCATCTGTTTATTTAGCATTATTCTCATTTCTCTTTCAGTTATTGTCTTCTGATTTTCTTGGGCCAATTCCATGCAATTTTTTTGTATGCTTAAAGCCTCCTCCAATCAGAGCTTTGTTTGTTAAAAATGTCATCTTAATCATATTCAGCAATAAAGATTTTAAATTCATTGTTTAAAACCAGTCTGGTTAGATGTATGCTGCTCTCTGTTGATAAAATAGGGTTAGTTTCTCTCTCTTTTTCCATCTGTAGAAGTATCCACCTTATATTCCATCAAATATCCCTTTTCTGGGACATGCAATTGCCTTTGGAAGAAATCCTATCCAGTTTTTAGAAGATGCCTATGAAAAGGTGAGCCTTTTGCACTGCTAATGTGATAGATCTGTAATAATAAGTTATTCCAAATATTTAAACAACAATATTTGTTTTGGATAACTGGAGGAATTAATGAATCCATATAACTAAATAAAGACAATAGTTTAATTTGACAAACATAATTGCATATCCAATAAATCTAAGAATATTGATATTACTCATGGAGCATAAAAGCAGAGTATTGTATCTAATCTTTTTCCCATGTCATCTCTTTCTCCAAATGTCATCTTGTTAGCAGTTCCAATATTTCATTTAGAGATGCATGGAAAATCTAACAAGAACTTACTTCTAGGGCAGTGCAAAGCAAAGTGATAAAACAGTGGGCTCTGGAAGCAACATATGATTTGTTTTGCTGAAGTGAGAAGGCAGCAGTTTGCCTCAATGCAAAGGTCAGGTGGCTTTGAAGCCAATGTTACAGAAGGAAGCTACTCCTAGGAAGGTCTTCCAATGTTAGGCCAATAAACTTCTGGACTGAGGAATGCCTGCCATACAAGCCACTGGTCCTCATTGTAGAGAGAGGTTCAGGGTGGGAAACTCCAGCCTACATTCTGAATCCATCCAGTCTAGCTGTCAAGGAACAGACCCAATGCAATCAAAACTCTGAGGCCCGGAATTTCCTCAAGGTATAGCAATAGCACTTAGACTTATATACTGCTTTATAGTGCTTTCCAGGCCTTTCTAAGCAGTTTTACAGAATCAGCATATTTCCCCAACAATCTGGGTCCTCATTTTACCCACCTCGGAAGGATGGAAGACTGAGTGAGCCTTGAGCCTGGTGGGATTTGAACTGCCAGATTGCAGGCAACCAGCAGTCAGCAGAAGTAGCCTGCAGTATAGCACTCTAAGCAATGGCACAGCTGGTGAAAACCCGACTGAAAGGCCTGAAGTTTTCCCACCCAAATCAAAACCCAAAGTTCTTGTCCCTAGATCACACGTCCATCACATGGTCCAATCAGGTCACTGTCCCACCTCCAGCTGGCTTTAGTCCATGCCTTTCCACTACCTGGTGAGATTGTCCTTGGTTCCCACGGGAAAGAATGTTATTTTAGCTACACATCCCACAGCTATCTCTACATTCCCACAGCTCCAACTGGCCTTGCTGTGGCAGCCCTGAAGATGCTCCGAAATGGCTTTAGGGCAGACAGGCTGCCCCCACTCCAGTTGAGAAGACCTCCTGCAAGAGAAAAACCAAAGGGAGGTTAATCTGTATCACCTTCAACCTCCTGCTAGCTGCCACTGGCAGAATGTTGGGGTCCACAAAATCTCTGCCAGCAGAGCAGATGTTGCTTCCTTTACAATACTGACAAGAGCCTTTGTGATGACCAACATATATCATTCTCTTTTGTGACTGCTTCAAGTTGTCTTCTGTTGGCATGCACTGCAGATAATGGGTGTCCAGTCGACAGGCTCTCTGTCTCTGATACATGCTGTAGAATATCCTGAAACATGCCCCAAAGTCACCTGGTTTGGAAAATCTTAGGTGCTCAATATGGGCTTCCAGATTGGGCAAGCTTCAGGTGTTCTGACCAAGGCTTCCCGAGACACCAACAAGCACATGTTAAATCCAAAACCCTTTTATTTTAGTTCAACGGCTGTGAATTTTTGTCATTCAAAGCCCGTAATGAGTCTCAACCAGTTATAAATAGTCCCATGGAAATCTGCCAAAGTTCTTCAGGAGAAGTCTGATAAGAGCACACCTTTATCTTACTCAAAGTGCTGCCAACGACTAAAGTATCCATTAGTCTTTCAAAACCAATTGGAGCAAAAATTCACCATGGAGCTTTCAAGTTCCAAACCAACCGAGTGAACAACATTGCTTCCTGCAAAGGTTCCGTCCCTTTGCACTTCCTTTATATCTTAAGGGAGAGGCAATCACCTCCAAGCCTTACTCCCAAGTTGCCCCTTTTGTCTTAATTGCTCTTGCCTTCTGGCAGCTCTGCGCACACGCACACTGGGAACAGGCTCCCTTTGTTCCTCTGCCTCGCTGCTGTCAGATTCTGGAGGCTCTGGAGTCAGCACATAACTTCCAGATGGCCCTGGCCCCATCTCTGTATCGGACACAGGACCATCATCCAAGTCCTCCCCAGACTCCCGGACTTGCCCATGTTCTTCCCCACTGTCCAATTCTGCTGCTGTCTCCACAGGCTGCTGGCGAACCACTGCAGTTGAAAGCCGTCTTAGTCACTTTTTGGACTGCTCACTGAAGAAAGCTCCTTTACACTTACAGAATCTAAATCAGTGTTTTTGTGGGATATGGTGCTCATGGAAACTGGTGTGATAGGTAGCAGGAAGGACATAGGACATTACAGAAAGAGAGAGGGGAAACAAGTAAGGTTTTAGCCTAGCAAGAGTCTGTCTGTTGGGGTAAGCAAATAAAGAACTGAACTCTGACTGAATTGTCCTTTGTTGCTCTTGGACTTACCCTGATCATTTTTCAAACTTACCAACTTTAATAAGCCAGCAAGGAAGTTGAAGTCACATATCTTAAAATGGATGAGTTTGAAAAACACTGATGTAAACTATAATTTAATAAAATGAGTACATGGGGAATTCTTCCAATTATTTATGCAGAAAAGGATTAATTAATAGAGGAGATAGTGTTGAACATCACTATTTGATCATATTTTCTTTTGTCACATGTGTTTTATGTATTTATATTGTCACTCACATGCAATTATGCTAAAAATGCCATTGTTATACGTTTCTGTTTTTTTTTTAATTTTCTAACTGCTCAGTTTGTCTCTTGCAGTATGGGCCTGTATTTAGCTTCACTATGGTGGGAAAGACCTTCACCTACCTCCTGGGCAGTGATGCAGCTGCTCTCTTGTTCAATAGTAAAAACGAAGAGTTGAATGCAGAAGAAGTGTATTCACGGCTAACTACTCCTGTTTTTGGCAAGGGAGTAGCTTATGATGTACCCAACGCAGTATGTATATTGTTACATGAATTATTAGTTTAGTTAGATTTTGGTATTGAATCATATAAATAGAATATAAAAACTGACATAACAGATTAGGTTTAATTATAAAAAAAGCATTTCTCTTAAAGATCTCTAATTATAAGGATTTATTGTTGACAATGAGGTCCATTTGGAAAAAGTCAGAAAAAAGGCTGGATTTGTGATGAAAATACAGCTTTCATCTTCTATTCAACGGCATGGCTTATGCCTTCAGTTAAAATAATGGGATGTTTGGATGACTTTTTGGGGTACGAGTGAAAGAGATGCAATTTAGGATGAAATCAGACAAGAGATGGAAGAGCCCACAGCAGCTTAACAGAGAAAGAAATTTAATTGATCAGGTGGCTAAAAAATAGAGGAAGGAATTTTGTATCTTCAAACTTGTGAGATTTTGATAATGTAGTCTTACAATAAAGTAGAGTGAATTTATCTAGTCATGTTTCCAGTGACCAATGTTTGCTATTTGCCAGAGCAGTAGATCAAGAAAAGTTCATCTTGGAAAAATGGTAAATAGTATTTAGTCTGTGAATTTAGATTCTAGTACCCCAGAAGACACAGTTTGAGGAAGGCTAGTATAAGCCAAGTATTTTGTTTTGAAATTAATATTCTTTTTATTTTTAAGGTATTTTTGGAACAGAAGAAAATGCTAAAAACTGGTCTGAATATAAGTCAATTTAAAAATCATATACCAATAATTGAGAAAGAGACTATAGAATACTTTAAAAGTTGGGGAGATAAAGGAAAAAGAAGTAAGTATACCATTTGAAAAGATTTAGGACTATAAGATTTAGGACTATCTTATCAAACCAAGGAAGGCAGATGTAGTATCTTATGTAGAAAATGTATGCCATGCCAAAAAAAAACCCACCAAAAAAAACAACCTCAGTGATAATTGTAATAATGATGCCAATTCCAAACCCCAGGAAATTCTGGTAGTTGCTTTCTTGCTGCATCATTTGTGGGAGTTGGTACTAGCTGTGTTGCAGAAACTTGATGAAATTCAGTTGAGATCATGGCTGTGTTGTGGCCTGCCGGCAGTTAGCAGAGCTGGCAGCAGAGTCGGACAGTGAGGAGGTTGGGGAGGAAGGCTCGAACGATGGCTCTGTGTCAGAGGCAGAGATGGGGCCAGGGCAGTCTGGCAGTTATCAGCTGCCTTTGGAGTCGGACAGCAGTGAGGTGGGGGAGCAGCTGAAGCTGCACAGAGCTGCCAAAAGAAAAGAACAATTATGAACTAAGGGTCTACGTAGCAGTAAAGCCACAGGTGGACGGTGAATGGCCCCTCCCATAGGGAGGAAGAAAGAGGAGCAAAAGGGGAGGGGGCTTTTGCAGGAAACAATTCATTTGTTGCAGCAGTGTGAATGTGTGCATGTCAGAGACTCTGCCGAATCCTTCCTTGTCAATACTGTGTTTGAAAACATTTACTTAGCAGCTCTCCAAGCTAGATGAGATCTGTGCTTCTAATTACACCCTTGAAAAACTGTTTGCCAGGCCTTTGGCTGAATGTGAATGCAAGAAATTCACCTTTGTTTAATAAAAGGGGTTTTGCCAGGACAAAGAGTCTGCTTAGTGCTTTTTGGGGAAGCTAGGTCAGAACAGGCAGTTCTGTGAATAGCAGATGGAACTCACATATACATTTGACATACATACATACATAATCTGCTGTCTGATTATGCAAAGGCTGGTTCTGATTGCTGTTGAGCTTCTGTACTGTTGTGTGATTGAGTGTGGAAGCAGGCTGGTTTTGGGTTGGCCCTAGGTATTCCCTATTAGACAGAATGCAGAGTTTGGCTAAAGGAGTTTACCTGTGATGTTTTAGGTTTCCATGTACATAACTAATTTTTCCGATCTTACCAGAATTAAAGTGCAAGCTTCAGTGATGGTGTGCTTTTTTTTTTTTTTTTTTTTGGGAGGTATACTTTGACAATGAGGGATGGAAAAAGAAAAAGTCAACTTATCCCTTCTCTCCCCATCTTCTACCCTGCTCCAGAACATATTTTACTTTTCTATCTCAAAATATCTACCAAGGAATCATCATAAAAATTAGATTGATCTTGTGTTTGTCTTATTAACTTTTGTCATTTTAAAATGCACTGGAAATAGTAACCCTTTTAAAAAATCCTTGTTGAATGTTACAGATTTATTTGAAGCACTTTCCGAATTAATCATTTTGACTGCAAGCCACTGTTTACACGGGAAGGAAATAAGAAGTATTCTCAATGAGAAAGTAGCACAGCTCTATGCTGATTTGGATGGGGGATTTACTCATGCCGCATGGCTCTTACCAGGGTGGCTTCCTTTGCCCAGTTTCAGGTATTTAACACCTTGATCAGCCAAGAATAATGTTAATCAAATATGATGAATGGTATGTGGGAATGATTTTGAATACCGGAGGAACAGCTGTAGCTTACTCAGTGGTCTGATAAATGAAATTTGAGTTCGAAGAAGGAGAGATGAGAAAAATGACTCAGAAGGGGAGACCCCCCCTAGAAATTGGAAGAGTAAAAGTGAGGAATGGGAGGAGTATTTTCAGACTTGCAATCAGTCTGTTAATGCTGCAATAAAATAGAGCTAGTAATCCTGGTTACTGGTTTGTGATGAGACTGCCTTGTAAGGCTAACACATATTACTATTTTTAAATCATTAGCATGTTACAAGTTCTCTTATCTCTCTTTATACCCATTGCTACCCATTGAACTTCACAGAATCCAATCTTCCCTAGTTGAATTGCAAATTGCTGTCAGTTTTACCCCGTCAAATCCTAGAAGCTTGTTTTTGAAATACCATATATATTCTCAGATAAGCCCATTGTGTGGATAAGCTAACCCTTGAAATTTTCAAATGTTTTAAGTTTCACAATTGGCTTGTGTGCAGGTGGCACTCTTCATGGCAAAAAAAAAAGGATGATTGCATATACTACTTGTGAATAAGCCAATCAATTTTGGAAATTTGTTTTGGAATCTAAAATTCTCAATTAATATGGTAAAAAGTATAAATGAAAAAGTCTTCAAAATTCATTCAGGATTGAGAGCTAATAGTATCTTCCAAAAAAGGAAAAAAATAAATCCGGGAAACTACAGACCTATCAGCCTGACCTCAATACTAGGGAAGATTATGGAAAAGATAATCAAGCAACGAATCAGCAAATACCTAGAAGCAAACAAAGTAATAACTAAAAGCCAACATGGGTTTGTTAAAAACAGATCATGCCAGACTAATCTTATTGCGTTCTTTAACAAAGTGACAAAATTAGTTGACCAGAGGAATGTGGTCGATTTAATTTACTTGGACTTCATTAAGGCATTTGATAAAGTAGACCATAACCTACTACTAGATAAAGTAGAAAAATGTGGGTTAGACAGCATCACCACCTGATGGATTCATAACTGGCTGACCATCCACATCACATGTAGTCCTCAATGGAACTGCATCTACATGGAGGTATGCATTGAAGTACCCCAAGGCTCTGTTTTAGGCCCAGTACTCTTCAACATCTTCATCAATGACTTGGACAGGGGAATAGATGGGGGACTCATCAAATTTGCAGACGACACCAAGCTGGCAGGAATAGCCAAGATAGGCTTAAGATATAGAAGGATCTTGACAGACTTGAACATTGGGCGCTATCTAACAAAATGAAATTCAATGGTGAAAAAAGTAAGGCTCTACATTTAGGTAAGAAAAATCAAATGCACAAGTACAGTATATGTGGTACCTTGCTCAATAGTAGTAACTGAGAGGGATCTCGCAGTCCTAGTGGACAACCATTTAAATTATGAGCCAGCAGTGTGCAGCAGCTGCCAAAAAAGCCAACACAGTTCTAGGCTGCATTAACAGAGGGATAGAATCAAGATCATGTGAAGTGTTAATACCACTCTATAATGCCTTGGTAAGGCCACACTCGGAATACTGCATTCAGTTGCCACAATGTAAAAAAGATGTTGAGACTCTAGAAAGAGTGCAGAGAAGAGCTACCAAGATGATTAGGGGACTGGAGGCTAAAACATGAAGAATGGTTGCTAGAATTGGGTATGTTTAATGAAAAGAAAGACTGGGGTATATGATAGCAGTGTTTCTACATTTCAGGGGCTTCCGCAAAGAAAGAGTCAAGCTATTCTCCAAAGCACCTGAGGGCAGGACAAGAAGCAATGGGTGGAAACTAATCAAGGAGAGAAGCAACTTAGAACTACAGATAAATTGCCTGATAGTTAGAACAATTAATCAGTGGAACAACTTGCCTCAGAAGTTGTAAATGCTCTAACACTGGAAGTTTTTAAAAAGATGTTGGATAATCATTTGTCTGAAGTGGTGTAGGGTTTCCTGTCTAGGCAGGGGGTTGATTCTCAAAAAACTGATAGGTTTTATTTGGCCTGAGTATCTTTATTACAAGTTAACAGAGTGCAAGCAATAATTTCAAACACCAAATGAAGTGTACTGGATCAAATGCAAAAGAAATGCAAAAGAAAAACAATTCTGAACCAAGTTGGGAATTGCAGTCTGGACGATGGATTGCTTTCGGTAAAGTAATTGCCAGGTTTTGGCAATAGATTACAATAGTCCTTTTAAAAATTTGACATATCTTTTGTCTAGGGCTAAAAAAAGAACTTACGGGCAATTAAAACATTCAAAAATATCTGAAAAATCCAAGTCTTTCATTTTTGCAACTTGTTTTTAATTTCAGATGCAGAGATAGAGCCCACCGGAAACTAAAATCTATTTTCTATGAAGTAATTCAGAAAAGAAGACAGTCTTCTATGAGAGAAGATGACATGCTGCAAACACTACTGGATGTTACTTACAAGTATGTGAAATTGTTGCAATGCCTGGATTGTTGTAATGCCTGAACCATAATCCTAATAGGAATAAAAACAGAACTGTGTGAAAACTTGTGTAGTGGATCAGAAATCAGGATAAAATTCAGAACGTTAATCTATAAAAAGCAAGAACAGTTTCGAAATGTAGCTTGTGTAGAAGAAGAAAATAGCATTGAATTGAAAACAGACAAATTAATAATCTTCAATACATGTTATTTTCAGTGAGAAAGCTATTATGTGGTGGGGGATCACAGATACCATAAGAAGTGTGGGGGACTTAGCGTAGTGTACAGTGTTTTATTCAAGAAACCATGGTTAAATTAGATTTAGTCTCATGGTTAAATTAGAATTAGTCGCTATTAAACTGACCACCTGTCCCATCAAGTGCAGACAATATATAATAATCCAGATTTAAAACCTACACTGCTATCATCTCTCATCACTAGCATATTGTCTAAGTCTGATGGAGGTTGAATTTAACATCTAGAGAACCACACATTGCCCATCCCTGCCATTAAGTATTCATCTTATAAATTCAGAAGCTACTTGTTGCCAGGAGCCAAACTACTATAAAATGAAAACTTTGATCCAGGCTGAAAAGTTTTGAAAATATTTTCTGTACAGACATAATAGTATTTAGAAGTTTTATTTTAAAACATTATTTACATAAATCAATGTCTAGAAAAACTTGTTAAGACATTTAGAAAGAAGACTGTTGCGTCTTATTATTCTGATTAATCCAATAATCTTCAGTATTTTAAATTTGTAAGCTCTTTAAGTTGAATTCAGTATAGAAATGGCAAGACTTAAATACTTTTAATAATACTGATACCTATGCTGAAATGTTGTAAAATATTGTGAAGTTTTGTCAAGAAAATTGACAAAAAATTGAGGATTCTCCTCATTCTGGTATATTATTTATATTTTGAAATTCAGAGACGGACGATCTCTAACAGATGATGAAATTGCTGGAATGCTTATTGGATTGCTCTTAGCAGGCCAGCATACATCTTCAACCACTAGCACTTGGCTTGGCTTTTTTTTGGCTAGAGAAAAATCAATACAGGAACAGTGTTATGAGGAACAAAAAAATGTGTGTGGAGAAAATTTACCTTCATTGACCTATGATCAGGTTTGTAGGCCTGTAACTCTTTTTCAATTTACCAATATAGCTTTTAAATGTAGATGTGGAATCAGAGAAAATTTGCATTAGTGAGATAAAATAGTATTCTAAACCTGCAAGGTTTTTTGCATATGGATATTAAGAGAAAATGTATTAAACAAAAAACTCCTGTATGACAGTTTCTGAAAGTCTGATCAGTCTGCAGCTGATCATTTCTTAGCCTGAAACTGGGTGTCCAATGCTTGCTCTTTTTTTTCTCCTTCCTTCCTTCCTTCCTTCCTTCCTTCCTTCCTTCCTTCCTTCCTTCCTTCCTTCCTTCCTTCCTTCCTTCCTTCCTTCCTTCCTTCCTTCCTTCCTTCCCTTTCTCCTTTCTCCCGTCCTTTCTCTTTCCTTTCTCCTTCCTTCCTTTCTTTTCTTGGGTCTAGATTTTGCAGTGAATATTATGTACAGAGTATGTTTATCTAGTTTTGTATATTACTATCTATACTAACAACTTATTTCTATTTCTTTGCTGGGAGTAAATTCTTCTGAATGCAATTTTAAGTCATAAGTAGTTATTACCTTCAAACCTTTAACAAAGCTATTTGGTTCATTGAAGTTATTTGCTATCACAACTACATATACATAAAATTATAGCTTATAATTATATACATTTTAAAAACATTCTGAATATAAGAAATTGTAAATACACTTTTTTTTAGCTCAAGGATTTGAATGTATTGGATCGTTGCTTGAAAGAAACATTAAGACTTAGACCACCTATAATGACTATGATGAGGATGGCTAAAACTCCCCAGGTAAGAAATGTGGTTTATATGGAATATATATCAATGTAAATAAGAATAAACACCTAAGGTAGTATAAAAAAGATAAACCTTGCTTGCAGATGTTGCAATACCCAACTAGGTAACTTTATCAATACAAAAGTTTGGGGTTTTTATAAAGTAGTTTCCTTTCCAGTATTTGTGGATGGTGTGCTTTAATTCCTTGATTAGGCTGTTGTTTTTCTGTTTGATAGTTTATCTGTTCTTAATTCCTGCTTATCTGAGTGTGGTACTGGAGAGGATGTGTTCTGGTTTTTTGTTTGTTTCCTTCTTAGCTTTTTTTTTAATGTCTCTTTGTAATTGTGTATAAATATAGCTTAACTCTGTGTGTCTATTGATAGTTGGTGTGTCTGAATTCCAACTCCTAATGTATCCTTAGTAATTTAGGCATCAATAAACTTTACCTTTATATTCTCTTTTGTCTTTAGACTATCACTGGTTATACAATTCCACCTGGTCATCAAATTTGTGTATCTCCTACTATTAATCACACACTTAAAGATTGTTGGATAGAAAATTTAAAGTTCAAGCCAGACCGCTACCTTCAAGATAATCCTGCAGCTGAAAAAAAGTTTGCATTTGTACCATTTGGTGCTGGTATGTTTACTTACTACATCCCTATATGTCCAATTTCCAATTTTATTGCAGTGAATGGTTGCTTACAGAGCTGTTTAGAATTAGATAGTATTATTTCCCCCCATGAACCAAAAAAGCAGCAAAACAACCCATGATTTGAACTACTCATAAACGAGCTGTTGGGCAGGACATTCATTGAACATTATTAGGGTGAAAAAGTTACCATGCCCAAAGTATTAATGCTAATGTGTCAAGTATTTAAATTTATTTGCAAATTCAAACAGTGCTTTTAAATTGGGTCCTGTTGAAATCAATGATGTAAATACTTCCAATAATTGGCTTAGTTCAGGGGTCTGAAACATTAAATACTCAAAGAGCCATTTGGACCCATTTCCCACAGAAAAAAAAACACTCGGGGCCACGAAACCTGGGTGGGTGTGGCCAACTCGATGTCACTTACTCCCACCCAGTCACATGACCCCCCAGCCACGCCTACCCAGCCACAAAACCCGTTTCCCTCCCCTCTATATCTCTCTTCCCCCCTCTCCCCCTTCTTTGTATCTCTCCCCTCCCTATCTTCCCCCTCTCTGTATCTCTCTCCGTGTCTCTGTCTCTGTATTTCTATCTGCCCCCTCCCTATCTTTCCCCTCCCCTCTCCCTCTGTATCTCTTATCTCTCCCTCCCTTCCCCTCTGTGTGTGTCTCACTATGTCTCTCTCCCCTCGTCTCCCCCCTCCCGCCCTCTCTCAGGAGGGTTGCCCGAAGAGAAGCCTCTGCCCCTGGCAACCGTTCCTCAGCCAGGCCAAATTTCCAAAAAGAAGAAATAAAAGGAGTAGTGAAAATCCCCAAGGAGAGCTCTTTGGTGAGAGTGCTCTGGCTTTCTCTGAGCCTGACCCCCGAGTTGAGCGTGCGACTTTTGGCAGGACAGCTGCCTCTTAAAACCATGGCTGACCACTGCGGGCCCGTTCCCCTTTCCGTCATCCCATCTTCCCAGATCCCATTCCCATCCCACCAGCTCTTGAATTAGTGAGGCTGGCGTAGGTTGCGGCTGGGTCAGGCCAGTGCCTCGGGGCAGAGAGCAGGTTGCGCATTTCCCTAAGCAACCGAGGTAATGCCCAGCATTAACAAGGGCCGGAAGAAGATCCAGCAAGAGTGAAGCGCTGGAGAATCGGCCCTGGCTGCTTCTGCACCCCCCTCCCCGCCATCGCTACCTTCTCAGGCCAGGCAAGGGAGAGGCGCATTTCCTGGTCTCACCTGGCTATGCACTCTTAACAACCAGAGTCAATCCTGGAGATTTCCCTCATTCCCAATAAGCCAGTGTTTTGTTGCACACACATAACATGGACACATATTTATTCACACTCCACTGGCCTAAAGCTACTTCCCAAAATTGCAGAGTGAGATTAAATTGAATTAGATGCCTATAGGGTAAGCTGTCCTATTTATAAAATTGATTCTGCATATTCTCTCCAATAACAATGCCCCCCTCCCAAAGCACCTGGAGAAGGCTATCCTGGGAAGGAAGAACAATATTAGATGGGGATGCAATATGAGAAAGTAGTAACTGGTTAGGAAAAGAGGGGCTCTTTTCTTCGATACAACAGTACTGAAAAAAAGACATATTTTTCACACTTTTGATCACTGCGGCATCCCTGTGGTCAAAATTCAGATCTTGGCAACTGACTCATATTTATGATGATTGCAGTATCCCAGGATCATGTGATCATCTTTTGCCACTTAACAACTGTGGCAAGAAAGCTGGTAAAATGGGTCAAAATTCAAAGGTCTTGCTTAGCAACAGAAATTTTTGGGTTCAAGGACTAACTGTATAGAAGACAAATGTATGCTGATGCACCTGTCTCTCCATCCATGAATGAGGCATAAGCACCATCTTCAAAGATCATTCATGGGAATGTATAATGGGCTGTGAATAATTTTCTGTTTATATTTTATGTATAAGTAATTAAAACTCTATGTTGTTTTTAAAGTAGACTAAATGAAATGGAAACAATATTTTTTTTTCTTTCTAGGTCGTCATCGCTGCATTGGAGAGAACTTTGCATATATTCAGATTAAGACAATTTGGTCAACACTTCTGCGTTTATATGAATTTGATTTAGTCAATGGATATTTTCCTGCCATAAATTATACAACTATGATCCACACACCTGTTAACCCATTAATTAGATATAAAAGGAGATCACCAAATGAGACACATACGTTGTAGAGAAGCTTTCTAGCACAGCTAAAGAAGTTGATAGTTGCCAGTAATTTGTAAAGAAAATTTGAAATTCTGTGTTAGATTTTTTATTTCATGTTTCAGTAACTTAAATGTGTTTGAGCTCATTTTTCTTTTTAAGTGAAAGCTCTTACTAAACTTAATTTGGAAAGCTCAAAGATAACATGGGTGAAAAGAGACTGGTTCAAAAGAAACATGATGCCATAATTTAAACGTGGGGAAAAACCATAGTACTACCAATGAATTTTTAGAAATATAAAATCAATTTCAGGTTGCTATAACTTTGTAGATATTGGCATAGTGAATTTCTGTATGTCTAATAAGATTGCTTCCTGGAGGACTGCTATTAACATGCTTACCAGAAGTGACATTATTTCTTGTAAAATAAAATTTGAATAGTTTTTTAAAAGGTGATTAGGAATACTAATTTGTTAGTGAGATGTTAGTAGTTCTGCATAAACTTGAAATGTTTAATCATTGTTATGTAACTAGGGATATAGAATGTACATTTGGAGAAATTTTGTCATTTAACTATTAGACCTTCAGTAATGTTTTTAATTAAAGAGAATGAAAACTGACCAGTACTGTATAACACTTGTCATATATTGTCATGTATCATAAACAGATGGATTTTTAGTATTTCAATCTGATTGGTCCCCTTTTTAATATTCTAATGGAATATATATTCTGTATTATTAGAATAGAAATGGAAATATGTGATCACACACACACACACACACACGACCCAGATAATAGACACAACAGAGTTCTTTATCCATTTAAATGCTATCGTCTTCGGGGCAACAAGCTTCTGTTATCTGGGTCAATTGTATTTATAACCCCAAGAAACCTACTCTGAAGTTGAGTTTTTGCTGTGAAGGGCTGATAAATGTAGATGTGAATACTAATAATTATATTCAAGCTTTTAAAACATTTTCATTAAAAAAATCAGAACACAAAAACCCATTTTAAAATAGTTTCAGATACATATTAAAATGATGAAATCATCTTTATTTCAGCACTTTGATAAAATAACCAGAAAATCCAAAAGTTCTACCTGTACAAAAATAGGTCTCTAGAAGTGATATTTCTCTCTGCGATGCCAGTAGCAAATAGAATAAAATTGTGAAAAGTCCTTCACTTAGACCTTATTGAGGAAAAAAGTTGTGCTCCTATGCATTCAGTAATCTCAAGTTTCACTCCCTCACCCATTTGATAAATACACACTTTAAATAATTTAAGTGTTTAAATTAGCATTCCACAAATATACATGAGATTTAATAACCAGGCTCAAATAACCACAAAAATGCCTATATACATAACTTCTAATCTTCGTTTGGTGCCAGCAAGGTGAGCTGCATACAATTGTTGAACTGTGTTCATATTGGTCCCACGACATTGTACAAAAGCACAGTAGCAAGATAATTTGCAGAAGGCATTTCATTTGATGTTACTATTGGTGGCAAAAATATTTTAAAGATTATCTTCGGAGAGCAGAATGCAGCTGAGTTTGTGAAGCAGATGCTGTGGAGCAGAAAGACAAATATTCAGAATCTTAAGACCTTATACAATCAACATAGTTAAGTACTGAAAGCAGCAATACAAGTAGTCCTCAACTTATGACCACAATTTAGTCCAACATTTCTTTTGCTAAGTAAGACAGTAGTTAAGTAAAGTTTGCCCTATTCTATGACCTTTCTTGCCACAGTTGTTAAGAGAATCACAACAGTTAAATTAGTAACAGTTGTTAAGTGAATCTGCCTTCCCATTGACTTTGCTTGCCAGAAGGTCTTAAAAAGGTGTTCAAAGGACCTTGGGACACTGCAATTGTCATAAATATAATCCAAATTTTCATCACGTAGCCATGGGGATACTGCAATGGTTGTAAATATGAAAAACTGTCATGTCACTTTCTTCAGGGCCATTGTAACTTCGAACAGTCACTAAATGAACTCTTCAGTTGAGGACTACATGTACTGTGGTAGAACTTAGTGTGAGTACAAGATGAAGAAATAGCAACTAAAAGAATAGTGATATCTACCTGGCTGTACATTGCCAAGTCGTCTTTGTAGGGACTCCAGGCGATTAATATAATCTGTTAAAGCTCTATCAGGATCATAATTCTGCAGCTGAGAACATGCAAGGGAAACTGGGCTGAAATCAGTATGGATGCCCTGATACCTTAGATATAAAAGAGAAATACAAAAAATGTTAATGAAACAGACTGATGCAAAATATCTGGCAGTTTATAAATATGGAAAAATAACCCAATTTTCTAGATATTAGGAAAGTAAATATATTGTATACTGAAGAAACACAATCTATCAATTTAAATTTACCAGATATCTTTCCTGTCCGCTAACCTTTAAACAAATCTTTACTTGGCATCATTGATATGCATCTTTAAAAAAGCTTTGCAATTAAAGATTCAACAAAGGAAATGGAGGCAGGTTACATTGAAAAGTAGTCAACAATTATTTCAATTGCACATAGAAAGTTGTTACCTTTCCACTGCATTTGGTACCTATTAATCTAGTTGCATTTGCATGCTTTCAAGCTGCTAAATGGGCAAGAGCTAGGGCAAATAATGGAGTTTATCCCATTGTGAGGATCTCTAGTCTTGAGCCTGGGCTGTCAGGTCTCCAGCTCAGAGTCTTTAACCACTGTGCCACTGCATCCCTAAAATACACTAACACAGCTTAGAAAATAGCGTTCTCATAGCTTAGTACTATTCACTAAACATATTTTGTCAAGACAGTATTATTTCCAAAAGTTTGCAATATTTAAAAATATTCCAAATAACTAATACATCTTATGAAAGTGTTTCCCTACATACACAAAAGAGTTGTGCTGATTTAGTTCTTGATTGCAGTTCCTTCTGCTGAGTTATTTATCCCTCTGAAGAATTTCCCAATCTTCAGAAAGTACTTTTAGTAATGCAAACTAAGATAAAGTTGGAGAACTGTCTAGCTTACAAGAATTCTACTATAAATCAACTAGTGGAACAGTAGAATATCTGGTCCAATCTAGCACAGGCCTGAGATGTATATGATACGTAATGAACACAACAGTTTCATAATATACCTGGGAAAAAAGATATACTTTCTAGGTTGCAAAATTACTTTGCAAACCGATAAAAACTCCCCTTGAATAGTATGCTGAGTTGCAAAGAGTCACATCAAAATATTTCTAGCATCCAATTTCCAGAATCATCAAGCATATGCATCTGGAGAGTTAATAAAACAATCATCGTCATCAAACAATAATTGTTTTGTCAACAGCATTTTATATTGAGAAAGTGTGTATATGGTCTAGCAACCCAGTCTTTGAAATGCAGGCAATGGCCATATATCAACGTTTACCTATGCTGATAAGAAAAAGGAGATCTGAGAGATTCCAGTTCCGATCTGGATCTATAAGAAGCAGCTCTATGTTCTCCACAGAGTTCCAGACTACCAGAAAATGAATCAGACCGTAACTCGTTACCTGTACAAAGAACAAAAATAGGCTTATTTTAGAACTCAGGCAGCTTTCTTTAATATTTGGCAGATGGGGTCATAAATTATAGTGCCTTCATGTATAATGTGACCATGAAAATTATAAGGACACCAGTAAAATGTGTATTTTTTTAATAACCAACAACTGAAAGCAGAATTGAAGTGCAATATCTAGGCTTTTCTTTAAGAGCCTATAAATGTTCTGATAAATTCTCTTTTATTAAAAAAAAAAAGCTTTTGGCATAGATACAAGAATAATGAGAGTACAAGATTTTATTAAGTCACATGTCCAATGATTACTACTGTTAGTGAAATATGTGTTATGAAATTTCCTTACCATTTTGGAAAGAATAAACATAGATAACTTCTAAATCAAGTAGCAATAGGTATCAATCATTTTTACAATCATACAATATCGAACAATAAATACTACAAAATTCAATTAAAATTAAGTAAAACCTAAAGTTTTAAATGGTTGCTATTTCTTGGTGAAAATACTTCTGGGTAACAGCATATAAAACAAGCAATATGTGGTGATATTTTACTCTTCTTGTTCAAAAGAAATCTGAAAATTGAATCTTACAGCATATACCATGTTCTTATATTTAATTTATGTCCTTGATTTATGACAACAATGGAGACCAAAATTTCTGTTGCTAAGTGAGACAGTTGTTAAGCAAATTTTGCCTCATTTTTACACTTTCTTGGCACAGTTGTTAATGAATCACTGCAGTTATTAACTTAGTCACAGTGGGTAAGTGAGCTGGCTTCCCTACTGACTTTAGTTATGTAAGGTTGCAAAAGATGATATCATGACCTGGGACGCTGCAACCATCATAAATATGAGTCAGTTGCCATGAATTTGGATCATGTGACCCCGGAGATGCTGCAATGGTTATAAGTGTGAAAAATAGTCATGTCGCTTTTTTCAGTGCCATTGTAACTTCAAACAGTCACTAAACAAAACGGGATAACCTGTATTAGCTGTTCACTGAAATGGAATGCCCACAACCAAATGTTAATTGTTTAGATATTTATGTATTTCTGTTAATTTTCTAATAATTCTTAGGAAGCATCTATTAGATTGTGCTAGATTAAGATACACGTGGAACGATATTTCCACAAAATTTTTAAGAGGAGTAATATTCATTTTTAAGTATCTATATTATTTAAGCAGGAAGGAAGAATATGCCTTCTTTCGCCTTCATAATTGGTAATTAGCTGTAGGCACTCCTTTCTATAAAACACATGTGAAATACATAATATATAATATCTGTGGCAAAAGTTCAGTTCTAGATCTGCTTTGTAAAAACTAGTAGAATGATTAGCACATATTCACTGCCTCACCTTGTCATTTTCAAGTAATTTCACCGAAGTTTTTCAAAAAAAATTGTTGCAGAGATTTATTTCTGTTTTTCTGTACACAGCAATTAATAAATTGACCAAAGCTCAATTTATATTAGAACTTATAATAATTGAGATGTTATTTAAGATATCAAAATCAAAAACCAGGTTCACTACAATAATCTAATTTATAAAATCCCAGATGATTGGCTGCCATATCACCTCTCTGGAGAATTGCCACTACTTCTCTTACTGCTATGCTTTCTTTTTTTAACACTAAATCTGAATCTGACTTTTTATAATTTAAAACTGTTATTCTATTTCCTGGACTCTGGAATGAAAGTCAACTGATCCTGACCCTCTATTTTATCTCCAAGCCTAATTATTCCTAGGTTTTTTTTTAATCTCTCTTCAGAGAAGAGATAAAAAATGCTTGTTTCAAAATGAAAGTATTGTCTTCTTTCAAAAAGTTGATTTCAATAAAGTTGGTACTATAGTAAATAATAATGCTATGTGATGAGACTTAACAGATAAAGACCAGTAACTTTAAAAAAAAGTTTATAGTATTGTATTCCATATATTGCACACATGCCTTTCACTGCATGACAAAATTTCTGGAAAAGGAAGAAAGAAAGGTAGACGATAGGCACATATTTTTTTATATACTGTAAGTCTGAGTTCAATTGAAATATTTACCTGTGTTCTGGCTATAACTATCTCTGTTGACCCCAATTAAATGATAACCAGTAACTCGTTTCCACCTTCGAACTAGGAACTTCATTCTGCATTTATAATAAAGGGAAATGAGTTGTAATATTTAGGACAACTGATATGAAAAATTGAATCAATCCAAACAAGTAACATATTTCATGTCCATATATGAGAAATTCTTGCTAGATATAATCAATTTCTTAATTTACTATCTCCTTACTTGCTTTCTAAATATTCTCTATGTACTTTGGAGAATAGCTTTCTAGATAGAAGGCTTAGCGTTTAATTAACTACCTTGTTTCCACCATTTTACCACTTTATATATATAACCAGCTTGATATATCATATTTTTATGAAATAAAGAATTGTATCTTTTATGTCTTACCTTGAAATTGCAATTAACACTCTAGCAGCTGAACGAAATCGGGTAAAACTTTTTGAATGGTGTGTAATGACCTCCAGTCGAGTGTAGGAAGGCTGCCCACCCATTCTTGCAATAAGAGTTAAAGTGGCTTCTTCACACTCTTGAAACCCACCCAGTAAGAGCAGCAAATATTTCTTCTGATAGATGAGAGCCTTCCGAAAACTCTCTGCTCTTAGGTATCTTCCATAAACTCTCTAGAATAGAAATTAAATACATTGAGAAATTACACATTGTGAAGTGATATATGCAATCATGTTTTTCAGTTTCTAGGGGAATAGAAACTTTCAGCCTTGTGAATAAAGACTAATGAAGTTTTTATTTTATGGCATTTAGTCCATTTTATCATCTAATAAAACAAACTGAGACTGAAGATAATTTTTGTTATTAGATTACTATTCTTCTGAGTTGCTAGCTTTAGTAATACAGCATGGACGCATGAGTTTTCAATATAAGTGGGCAAATACTTTCTTCTGGAAATCAGCTAGATATGGCAAGTTGATTTTTCTTTCAATTTAGTTGAGGCATATATTTGGACAAGGGATTTTATTCAGGTCTCTCTGTTGACAGTGGGCTACACAGCACTTTTTAGTGATACAGTCATATCACAACAAGATAAGGAACATTTAGACCATTTTATACTAGATTTCAGAAGGAATGAAAATAAGAATGTTTCCCATATTTAAAAAAAAAAACAGATGGCATCAAAGCTCAAGCATTTTGCTATCAAATTTGTGAGGTTCTATAGGAAATATTGGCACCTGTATGTGGTTATGGGGTTGTCGCCCTTCTTTAGTCAAAAGAAAAAGACATGGAAAGTTTTGCAGCTAAATTGAGACAAATAATGGTGCCACATTTCAGGCTTGGATTTCAAATGGCCATAAAAAGCAAAACAGTGCAATGTCTAATGACAGAAAAAATGGTCCAATAAGTAGTTGAGAAAAACTTTTACCTTTAAAGCTGCATTTTCAGAATCTGATCCCAGTTCTCTCAAGAAAGCCTCATTTCTTAATTCTGCTTTCAGTTTGGCCAGTTCGGCTTCTGCCTGCTTCAGGGACTGTTGAAGACTTAATTTTTCTTTATGCCAGATTTCTTTTTCAGAAGCAATCAATGCATCAACATTTCTTCCATTATGTAGTGACTGTCTAAAAGTCTTGCGAAATTTCAAAAGGAACATAAAGAAGCATCAAAACTAATTAATAGTAACTATAACCTATTCCTTGTTACTAAGAGAAAATAACAAATGTAATGTACAAAGCCAAGCTGTGTACAATAGTCAAGAAAGCATTTATAGAAAGATCTTGGTGATTCTTTCTGGCCTCACTCATCACTGGTTGAATAAATATGCAAATAGGTGCTAGTAATTATTATCCTTAAAGACCTGTGGAAAAACCTTAATGCTGAATTCTACAACTTAAACATATTTGCCTCTTATATATTGTGTGTGGATGCAAGCCTAGTAAAAGGATATGTTTTCCTACCCATTGCTTTTGCAGATTGATTATCTATTACTGTAAAATGATTATCTGTGAAAATTAGTCCAAGTACATGCAATTTCAGGCAAAAGTGAACGTTCTTCAGTAGCAACCACTGTTTCCTCACTATGGAGTCTGCATCTAAGTACTGAATTATATATCCAGTTAAAAGTAAGTTACTTTTTATATGCATCTAAAATACAAATATTAAAGAGAAAGCTGACAATTTTTATACTGCAGAAATTGAAAGGAAATCCTTTGAATTATTTCCACTAAAAGGAAATCCCCCATTAGTCTATTCATTTTTTTAAAAGCTGTAGGTTAAATGAAACATTATGTATTTAACTTTACATTGGTCTTACAAGTTATTTGACAGTTATTTGAAGTAACAAATAAGTACTTAAGAAGGGTTGAAAACTGATACAGTTTCCAAGGACGGAAAAAACCTACTGAGTCTCCACAAGATCCTGTGTATTGGTATCTTCTAAGTTCCTCCTCCAGTTTCATGACTGTGTTCCTCATATTGTTCTTCTCCTCACTCAATCTACTGACAAACCCAGTCAGTTCGGCATTCTGTTTTAGCAGTCTTTCAATCAATGAGGCTGAAGATGGGGAATCTGAATTAATCTAAGTAGGGGAAAAAATAACAAGTAAAGCAGCTCAAAATAGCTTGAACTAATCTGTAATTAGAAAACATACTGCAATGTTGCTTTCTAAGAAAGAGAAGCCAAATCAAATCACAAATATAATGCATATTCACATTGCCTACAAAATCTATTGCTTCTTTTCAGATAAAATCTTCCACGAAATATTGCATTTTGCTTTATGTATTTGGATTCATTGTAAATTGCCTGGTTTACGTCACATAAAGGCAGAACTGATTCAAAATTCTAGATTCCATGTGGTAAATAAGAACTGCACTCTTCCAAACTATGTTATAAACAGTGCATATGGTTTAAATAGCAAAATAGAAGTTATCTTATGCTTGCAAATATACACAAAATAATTCAATTTAAATAAATCATTTTCAATCTTAAAAATATGCTTAAATAAGTATTTCTGCTCCCTCTCTATGAACATTACCTCCAGGCTATATAAATCAGAGAGCACTTGCAATTTTAATAGAACTTCTTCAATGTCAGTTTGTATTCCAATGAAGTCTTCATCATCTGATTTTTCAAAGGATAATCTGGAATTAAAAAAAAATCTGACATTTGTGTAGCACAATTGACCATGAAATACACATAATCATTATTTTCCCTGTCCCACCATCATAATTTTCCTCTGTCTGTCACAGATTATAAATGCCAGAAGTTCAATAATAATATTTTGTGAAAGACGACACACATAAAAGTTATTATAGAGCGAGGATTATGATTAGAAAGCAATCCAAGCCGAGTTAAGACTGTTATCTATGGTCATAATTTTAAATGTAAAACATAAAATAACTTTACACTAGCTTATAACCTGGCTTGTTATTCACATCACATACTCCTAAATTGTAATATACATTATATATATATTATATTTTCATCATTGTATTGCTATTAAAATAAATATATTTAACCTGCAGGCAGCTTTATTGGCCAAATGTTTCAACTTGGAAAACACATTTTTGAGCTTCTGCCAAACCATCTCAAGCTCTTGAGATTGTCTGGAGGCATCACCTCCTCCTCCTCCAATGCCCATTAGGGAAGAATAAGACAATTCTTTTGTTTCAGCTTGTCCCATTTTCTGCTGGAAAATCCACTTTCTTGTTCGTTCATTAGATTCATCCGAAGCAACCTACACATAAAAGTATGCCAGGAAGGGGGGGGAGGGGGAAGAAGAGAAAAAAGCTACTAAATAAATGAAAATTCTAAAGTCAAGAAAAGATATTTTTAAGTATGTAGTATTTGTATTTTTATACAGTTGAACAATACTTTCACCGAGTAAGAGTATCTACGGAGATTCTCAATCATCCAAGTAAAAATAAGGTACCTATTATATTGTTATTTCTGATTATTTATATTGCTTGTTACCTGCTTTGGGAGGATTTGTATTCTGAATTGACAAAATGTAGTATTAAAGAACATATTTTGTGATAAAGAACTGTTCAGAAGATGGTTTCTGTGTGTGTATGTGTTGGTGGTGGTGGTGGAGAAAGAAAAAAATATCTTTAAAATAAAGAATTCTAAAAAAAAAATTAGCATGTGAAAGTCTGGTTTAGTTTAGTTTAAATAAGTCTACATGGTCACAGATTCTCCATCTTTTAGAACAGTTATTTATGTATGCAATAGTTCTAAAGCTAGAAAATCTATGACCATAAAGAATCATTTAACATAAGGTAAATTTGATTAAACTTTACATGTGTCACAGAATATTTTTTAACTATACCCATTTTAATGGGCTCCAAATACAAGAGAGCCAACTGCACAGGTCCCTAGACAACATACCTAAACAAACATTTATAGACATTACTCATTACTCACCACTACACCATTCTCCCCCACTGTTACTATTACTACCACTGCAATTATCACTCCTTGTCCTACTACACCTACTCCTTATGAATACTACTACAGAACAATTATCTCTTTCTAGCTGCTTCAGCCTCCTTTATTCCACAAATGGAGCTTCTTTTCTCTCCCAAGCCCACTACTACACCCAGCTGTTTCTCAGCATAGCTTTTATTCTCGTGCTGGCTGGGGAGAAGGCTAAAGAGATGGGACTATACCAGCACACATGTTGGCCATTTGCTGGGCAGCCTGCCCTCTCACAACAATTCAAGCAGTTTTCTTGGAAATTATATGAAATACAGGTAGCCCTCAACTTACAACCACAATTGAGCCCAAAATTTATGTTGCTACGTGACAAATTTATTAAGTGAGCTTAGCCCCATTTTATGACTTTTCTTGTCACATTTGTTAAATGAACCCCTGCAGATGTTAAGTTAGTAACACGGTTGTTAAAGTGAATCTGGTTTCCTAATTGACTTTGCCTGTCAGAAGATCACAAAAGGCAATCATATGACTTTGGGATACTGCAACCATCATAAATTGAGTCAGCTGTCAGGCATCTGAATGTAAATCATGTGATTTTAACGGTTTTACTGATCGAATTGCTGCTCCCAATTGTGGTCGGTAAATGAGAACCATCTACATATGGGAGTAGGAACAGCTACAATAATTTGGCTCTAAGCCGTGGTCCCAGAAAGCAAGGAATGATGTTCGAAGTTGTTTTAGCATCAACCTGTACCTTCACAACTTTTCAGCAGCTTTCAATACTTTCATAGTATCGTTCTTGATTAGCTCAAGGTCTTGAGAGTGAGAGACAACACTGCTGTCGTTCTCTTCCTTTCTCACAGACCAGTTCCAATCAGTGTTGGTAAGAGGAGACCAGTCTAGCTCCTGCTTTGTGGAGTAAGTCAGGATTATATTCTTTCCCTGCTTTTTTATCATCTGCAGGAAGCTGCTGGGGAAGGTCATGTGTCAGTAAATCTGTCCCTCTCTCTCTCTTTCCCCACCCCCAACCCCCACTTCAGGCTGAACAAGTGGTGCTCTAAAGTTCTGTCCTAGTGTCTTGAGATCAAAGAACCTTAGCCGCAGAAGTAAAGGCTTCAAATCAATCCTGGCAAAACTGAGTGGATATGGAGTTGGGCTTCCCTGAGACTAGAACTGGATATTTCCATCTTATACATTATGTGGGAGTGTTCAGAATGGCCTTTGCAAAATATTAAGTGCCCATTTATGCCTAATCCCAGAAATCCTGCTTGTGGACATTTTCCTCATACTGTTACTGTCATCTGCATTATAGGAAACAAAGGCAGATTTTGAAAATTACTCTGGACAAATAACAATATAAATGTATTAATAACCACCTCTAATACTGAAAGGCAAAATACATTTGTTTCTGAGGGACACATACCTCATTTACAGCCTGACATGTTGCTTTTTCCACCTGCAATCCTACCTCTTTTCTCTGCATTTTTTGCTGTAATCCTTCGACCACTTCTTGCTGTTTCTTTTCATTACCCAGCAATTGAACAACTTGTCTCTCTTCTTCAAGTTGCCACTGCAAGTCTTCCACTCTGGACTCCAGTTCATGTATTTTTTTCTGTGCCAGGATATTAGCATCTTGTTCTGCCTGTAGAGTTTTCCTCTGAATCTGCCTCTCTTTTTCCATCTGTTGTTTCAATTTCACACATTCCAATTTGTTCTCTTCTAATTCGTTAACCATTAGAACTATATGGTTATGCTTTTCATCCAATTGTTTTTGCAGATCTCTGAACAGTTCTTCTGAAGAACTTCCATCCCGCTTTGTCTGTTCAATCATCTGGAGCTGGGTGTGTAAGTCTTTTTCTCTCTCTAGGGCACTGCATAACTCAAGAACTTTGAGCCTCTCAGATTCCAACAGTACTTGGAGCTCAGAGTTACAGCTGTGCTCTTCAGATAGTTGTACTGCATTCAGTGTTTCCTGGGATTCAATCTTCTTTTGCAAATCATTTGATAGCTCTCTTTCAAGTTCCAAAAGATTACTCAGTTCTATATTTTTCTGTCTTTCATTGTCAAAAGAAGATTTCAAATCCTTACAAGAGGAAAACAACAAAAAATAAGAAAACTGTCAGTATATAAGGCTTTGTAAAGACCACTGAAATGAACCATAAAAATAGTAATTTTGAAGATCTTAGAACTCCGGCATCTGGTTTGTCTGTCATAATACTTGGAATCTAGTTATTTACAACCCCGGCTTGTTGACTATCCTTGACCTAGTCTCTCTCTTGATCTGGCATTGTAAATGTTCAGTTTGACTTTGGACAGCTCAATTTGGAAACGTGCCTTGCCCAATTAAGTCTTATCTACAATTAACTGTGTTTCTTGCTGCCTTTTTCTTGCTGCCTGGATTTATAGAGGCAAGTCTTTTTCTTAACACTCTGTGCTCCTAGGAACTGAGTCTGGCTTCTGAACTTACTTCCCAGATCTTTGAACAGGTCTTAAGTTGAGGACTATCTATCTATTTATCATATTCATAATTTATTTCATTAAGCCTATAGAAAAAGTCTTTGTGTTAATGATTTAGTGAAAAAGACTACATCTGGTACAAGAAATTGCTGAAAGAACAAATATCTAGTTTTGATCATTGAGGCATTTGGAATGAATTCTGCTTTTTTCAATTTGTTGTTTTAATCTTGAGCCTCTGTTTGCAAAGTATGTGAGAAAATAAAGATGCTGGCTTAATTCTCAATCTTTACAACGCATGCCATCTTTAAAATATATACTAAAGCATGAAAAACTCCTCCTCATCATCTGTGTAGCAATCAATTCCATTGTACTTTTTGAAGAACCAATATTGATTACCTCAATTTCTTCTTTTTCTCTTTTATCACTGTGTTCCACTTTTGCTTTCTCCAGGGCCCATTGAAACTCCCTTGATTTCTTTTGTTCATTTGTAATCGTGTTTTTTAAGATGTCAAGTTCAGTTGCCTTTCCCTTAAGTTCATTTCTAATAAAAGCCAAGATAAATTCATTTTAGTTATTTGAAAGATAACTAAAGCAGGAGAAAATATTTATATTCCTTTGTTTACCAAGCACAAAGCTGTACATTACAAGACAAAGCTGCAAGTTTTCCTAAATTTTGCTTCTTAATAATACCGAGGTGGGCATAATACTCTAGTGGTAAATATTACCTGTTCTACTAATTTTTCCCTATACTTTTCTTTTGACTAGCTAGGTTAACACTGTACATTTAATGTATCAACCATCAATATTGTTTTTTCTCATATCAATAACATTCAGCAAGCAAATAAATCAAATTAATATATGATTAAAATAATTTGATTAAAATAATCAATTCCATATAAAGTTTGCTGCAAGAGCATCTCCATTCCACACATTTTAAAAATGATGAAAAGCAAAAGAAAGTCAAAGTGAATCTTGCATTAAAACGAGTAAGATTTGAACAGCCTCACTTTAAAACTGATTTTTAACAAAATTGTAAAAAAAAAAATTTTTTTTTATATAGTGCTAAAGAAAACAGTCCTTGAAAATTATACCTGGTGGCTTCCAGATCCCTTAAGTGCTTATGTTGTGCTTTTAGGGTTGTTTCCAGTTCCAGCTTGGTTTGCTCAAGTTCATTCTTCAGTTCTGCAACCATCATCCTCTCAGAGCTAAGATGCTCTTGAAGTTCAGCTATTCTGTCCTTGTTATTTCTGAGCTCTGTTTGCATTTCCATATTGTATCCCAACAGTTCTAGGGAGCACATTGTCACACAGTAAGAAACAGACTAAACATGCTGATCTGTCATATTGAAACAAAATCCTGAACAAAGAGCAAAATCAGTATCTTATTTATAGAAAACATTTAACATCAGTAATAGTAAAGGTGATTTAATCTTTAATCCTTTAATGAAACATGGATTACCTCCATTACAGTGTTCCATATTATAATTTATTATCATATAATTTTAAACTCACTACAAGAATTTCAGTCTAGCTAGGCCACTAATTTTTCCTCATCAAGCTCTTGGACTAATATATGTTACCTCGAATGTCTTTAACCAGAGAGGTCAAGGATCTCTCAAGTAGCTGAGTCTTGTGGCCTTTACATTATTAATGCTACTTTCGGTCTTTCTGAACCTGGTTAACTGAGATCCTTTAATATGTTGCCAAAGCTAAGTTTTGGTATTCTTATGTTATTAGTTCACATATACCAATGATTACATACAAACCTCTTTTTTTTTTTAAAAAAAATGAAGCCTAGAAAGAAAGTCTGATGGAAGGAAAGTGAAACATTGATCAAACAGTCTACACATTACCTTGACATTTTGGGTGAATTTCTATTTCTTCCTTTTCTTCACCTTGCCTGTTCAGCTGTGCATGCAAAATATTGATTTCCATTAACAAACTTTGTCTGTCTGCATTCTGAAGGAAATCCAAAGCACTCCTCTGATATGTCACCTTTTATCAGTTATTAAGAATAAAAAGCAGAAAGAAATACCAGATTAATAAATTGTGTAGAACTTGCCTTTACTACGCAAAAAGTTAACAAGTTGCCATCTCAGGTAAATTATATGAATGTAGTGGATTTCATCAACAGAAGCATAAAAACATTTTTCATGAGATCTTTTTTATGTTTTATGTAAGTGTTCTTAAGTGGAAGTCCTCAGTTTTATTAAATATGTGTTTCTTTTGCAATAAAAAGATACAACATATTAGTTAAATATGTTATTTCTTTCAATTAAAATATAACTTTCTTACAATTACTGTCCAATTCCCCATGTACCTTTAGGATGTAGTAGAATTATATTTCTGGTTTCCCAATTACAATCTTATTTCCCACGGCTGTAACTAACTAGTGTAAAGTAAAAAGGTTTTTTAAAAATGTTATTGGTTCCCCAATTACAATGCTTATTTCCCACGGCTGTAACTAACTAGTTTAAAGTAAAAAGGTTTTTAAAAAATGTTATTGAACATGATGGAAAGTTTTGCATCTATTAAAAAAATCTATAAGGCCAAAATAGTTTTCATTTATTTGCATATTTATATATAAAATATTCCCAATAGATATAGGTATGAGAAATAAATCTTAAATTGAAGTGTATACAATAATGATAATAATAATAAATAGCATAATAAAAATGCAAAACTGCAAAATTATCCAAGTTTTCTCTACTCACAAACAAAATTTGTGTATAGTGTAAGTTTTTTTATTTGAAATAAACATGTTCTGTTCTATATTTAAAACAAACATTGTTTTAAATATAGAATTGTTCCAAGTTTCCATTTGGAGGTTCTCATCACCTATGATCACATTTTTGTTTGGTAGCTTGGTAGAGTTTTTATAATTTTCAGTGATTAGTAGTTAAGTAATGGTTATTAGTTATGTTCCTGCTACTATTGGGTGGACTGAATGAGGTGACATCTGACCATTTTGAGTGTTTTAACTGTTCAGAGCACTGTGACTGAGCCATTGTTTGTAATTCATGACTAGATTATGTTATTTCCAATCTTTTTCCAGCTGAGCCAGTAAACTGCAATAGAAGTCTGCTAAAATCAATGTCTGCTAAAATCACTACCAGGAACAACTTACTTCAGAAACTAAGAGGATCAAGATGGGGAGCCTCAGCCTCTACTCTCAGAATATCAGCATTAAGAGTTGGTCTTCTCCACAACTAAATACTGTGCCCTTGTTTGCTTAATAGCTGCCACACCAGCAAGATCAATGCTTAAATGATACAATGAGGATCATAAGTGGCTGCATAAAATCTATTCCTATTTGCTGGCTCTCCGTCTTAAGCAAGGATCGGATTCTACTGGTTCTATCCAGTTCTATAGAACCCCTTATTAACTTTCTAAGCAGTTCGGAGAACCGGTAGTTAGAAGCAATCTCCTTTTGTTTTTTCCCACTCTTATTACATTATTGCCAGTATGCCTAGACTTCCTGTCTCCGGAGCTTCTGAGGCTTGCCTTTCTTAAAGAGGAAGGGTTGTTTTAAGATTTTTACACTGCTGTTGGGAGGAAATACTTCCTTGGACTATCAGCACTTTAAAGAAATAATTGAATAATGAAGCAAAGCTTTTAGTGACAAGGAACCAAGATGAATGACATTCAGCAAGGCTTCTTGGCTAGCTAGAAAGATTGACATTCAAATGTGAGTTTACATACTCTTTCTGAGTTTTGGTCTAAAACTGTTTTTTGGTGAAGGTTAATTCTGTGCTTGGTAAAGTTTAATCCTGTGTTTATTGATGGGATAATTTTCTCTACTCAGCTTCAACAAGCAACAGCTACTGTTGTGATTTAATTATTTGTATTGTGTTTGAATTTTTTCTTGCCTCATGGTTTCTTTTTCTATCTGGGGAGGGGGTCTTCTTTCACTGCTTTAATACTATCTGGCACTGCCCTTTTGGGGTATACTTCCAAGAGGCAGGATGCAAGCTTGGCACTGATTTTTTTTTTTACTGCCTTTCTGGGGGGCAAGTGACCTTTCCTTAAATCTGGATGATTTCCTTAGGATATCTTGTGAGGTGAGTGAGACCAGCTGGTATTTTTAAGTGTTGCAAATGGATCTAAGGATTGCTTTTCCTGGGTGTGCTTTTTCTGGAGAGCTTAAATGACCTCTCTGCTAAAAGGTTTCACTTTATGAGCAAGAGTTGGCTGCTTAATAGTTATCACTGCATTTTAACTATTTTCATTCCTCAAGGTGCTCTGGCACCCTGCCTGATTTGTAACTCTGGCTTGCAGATATTTTTAATCTAATGATTGGTATTTAGGGCAGATTTTTGCAAGCAAAGAAGCTTTTTGTATTTTTGTACAGGTAATCCTTGACTTACAATTCATTTAGTGACCATTCAAAGTTACAATGGCACTGAAAAAAGTGACATGACCATTTTTCACACTTACGACAATTGCAGCATCCCTAGTCATGAGAGGCCAGGCAAGGAGAAGCGCCCCTTGACATGAGTGATGTCGAGTTGACCATGCCCACCCAGTCACATGACCACCAAGCCACACCCACCAACTAAGCCATGCCCACAGAACCGGTTGTTAAAAAAACTGAATCCCACCCCTGGTCTTAAGCCACATTGCACCATCAGCTCTACGAAGGCAGGAAGCCTTAGTGAAGGAGGACAACAAAATTATGAGAAACTCACTTCTTCCTGATCTTCCTCATCTATCAATTGGCAGGCTTACATCCAGGAAGTCCTCTCTGGCACGTGTTCAATAGCTGTCTAACAACTTTGATATCACGCCCAGTTATAGGCAGTTACCTAGATGACCCTACTCAAAAGATGCCAAGTTTTGACCTTCCTCGCCAGCATTGGTCAACTCTGAATAGGATCCGTACTTAACATGGTGTCTGCCAGGACTCATTGTTTAAGTCGGGTCTTGTCTTTCCTCAGTGTGACTGTGGTGCTCCTTGACAAAATATCCATCACATTGTGTCTGAATGTCGATAAAGAGCTTACACTGGCCAATGTCTGATTTTTTCAATCCTGTCCTTGAATGGCTGGGTGGACTGGACATTAACATTTTAACCACTGTAAGTCCATCTATTTGCCATATGCTAAATAAATAAATAAATATTAAATACACCCCTCCCAAAAGGGATTCAAAGTTTATAAAATTGGGTTATGGGCTGTAGATATATTGGGCATTATTTTGCAGGTGGTTAATGCAAACACATGTTTGCATATGCTATATGTGTCACTACTTACAGTTCCAAGTTTTATTCTAATAATACAGACAAAAGGGACAGTTCTCAATGGAATTGTTTCTAATGAAAAAGAAATTCCTGATAAATTCTATCATCATACAGGTAAATTTTCTTTCTTCAAAAGAAAAAAAAAGTCTGCGTGAAGTACTTGAATATTTGAACATTCAAATCCAGCAGTTCCCCCCGCCCCCAAGTACAGGTAGTGCCCATTTACCAACCACGTGTTCAGCAACTGTAAGATGAAACAATGGTTTTTCTAATGGCCAATTAGAAATCACTTATACCTTTGCAGTATTCCTTAGCTACATTAATACTGTTTTAATCAGTCCAATTGTCCTGTGCTTGACCTTTTGTTTTTAATTCCCTATCCTGCTTGCAGTGAGATTGGAGAGGGAAGGGAAGGGAAAGATTACAAGACTGTAAACTGTTTGCTTTTCTGCACACTGAAACCAGTGAAATAATGTTGTCATCTCAAGACTATGGGATTGCAAGCATGTTACATGATCAGGATACAATATTCTCTTGAAATCTCTTCCTTTCATCTCTCTGCTCTGCTTCAATAAAATGTATCATAAACAAAAAATCTTTTTAACTGCTAAAATAATTTTTTTTCAGTGATTACCAAGATAATCTTTTATCAACTTCACCTGTTCTTGAAGTCTCCTTTCCAGCTGATCTATTAGTCCCAAAGCATCTTGAACACCGACTTCTGCCAGTTCGGTTCGAAATGCTGCTAGAAGAATATTCTTTTCATTTTGGAAAATTTGTTGAACAGCACAGAGCAGTTCAGCCCGCCAATCTGAGACATAGTCAGAAGATTCAGATGCTACATAAAACTAGGGAAGAACAAAAGCAATAGTGTATAAATATATTAAAGCTATAAAAGAATCATTATTTTTGTTTATGGTTTATATATAATATTTATGTTTTTGAAAATTTTTAGCTCTCTCATTTTTTTCATTTAATTAACAATATAATGACTTCCAGTAATCTTAAGAACAGATTTATGACTATATATTATGTTACATTTCGTAAGCTTTGGTAATTTTAGCAATTCTTGTTTTATATGAACTTTTTTTCCTTTAAAACTCCTTTCCCCATCATGAAAAATTTTCCATTTCATACATATTTAATCTCTGGAATTCCAAATCGGAGACCTAATACATTTGCAGACTGAGGAAGATGCTTTAGCCTCTTTAAAGTCACTACTGAAAACAATTGTGAAACTGAAGAAACTAATGATTAGTGTTAAAACAGAAGCATAAAAGTGAAAAATAACATAATCAAGCTTTGTTTTTTTATATATATATTTTCTCTAGAATCTCTGTACACATTTACTATTGCATGACTAAAACTATAGTGCAGTACACATTTGCCCAGACATGTGAAAAATTGGACTGATAACAATTTTTTGAAAAATGAGACTACAATTTGTCTTCGGTGGTTAAATAAAAGAGATACTTTCAAGAGATTCAAAAATAATTTTATAATATCTTTATAGAAACATAAATATTTCTATAACTACAGAATTGTCAAGCTTTGAAAGTAACCAGAACCACTCATCAATAATCTCAACGTAAGTTTTATTGCTGGTCACTTAGGTTACAAGAATTTTGCCAGACTGACTCCAATTCCTTGGGGATGGCAAGATTCAAGGGTCCTGGAGGAAGTCTGGCCTGTGCCACTTACTGCAGTGCAATCACTGAGTCTGATCGCTCTTGACCCCTCCCTCCACTTCAGCTGGACACTGTACCACAAGAATATTAATAGAATATTTCATAATTTATGGATGTAGCCAACACAAGTACTGACTAAAATGTAATCATTCTGTGATCATAATTACCTTGGTTTCTCTGTGAGTCTGCATTTTGGCAATTAAATCCTTCAGAGATGAAATACTGCTTAAGAAAGCCTTACGTTCTTCTAGCCGAGGTACTAGTTCTTGTTTAACAGGAAGGAGTTCACCTTCATTGTAAGGAAATTCTGTGAGAGAAAGTACCTGTACGCCCTCGTGATGAATAGCTTTTAGCAAGCCCTAGAGGGAAAAACATTAGATATGATAGAATGGAGAGGGAATCATTACTATTCCTTTTCCAAAGTTAAGAAACTACTTTTAAGAATGTGTAGGTGGAAGTGGAAGAAAAGAAAAAGAAGACAGTTTTAATTAGAATTGATAATTTAAATCATGGTAGATATCTGGACATTCATGAAACTGCAAGGATTTGTTTTTACTACAATGGTTTTTTTTTTTTACTTAAAAATCACAATAGATCTTATTCACCTTGATTTTTTGGGGAAGAAAATCCATTGTTGTTTCGCTTTCCTCTCCTACAGCATCTGATATGGTTTCTGATCCATGGCTTGGAGTCGGGTATGTTCCTTGGTTCCAATCTGAAGCAGAATCTGAAATAATGTCAAACTCAGCTGTCAAATCATGAATTTTTTCCAGGTTTTAATAATCACTCTGAAAATAAAGTAAACCAATATGCTCTTCCAGAAAATTAATATTATCTTACCACTATATGATCTATCATTGGCAATAGAAGTTACAGACGGTGCTATACCTGGGATTGCCTAAAATAAAACATAAATTACAGTTGACACATTCTATAAATAAGAATTTCTGTTTCAATAGCTAAACTTATCAGTACAGCAAACTAAAAATATTCAGAAACAGATTTGGATATTTATCCAATTAATTACTGCTGGACAACGCAAGATCAAACTGTTTCATTGGTGTGGTGTCTTAATAACATTTGTAGAGCAATTAAAATTTTATCTATGAAAAACCAAGTATTGTTAGCATTTTACACAGCATGTACCTCTTTATTTCTTAGGACATCTATGACATTTTTCAAAGCATTACATTCTTCTGTTAACTCCTGTACTGCAATAAATTGTTCTCTTTTCAACACTTCTGATTCTGAGATTTGTCTCGTTTCCATGTCCATTATTTCAGCAGCATGTAATTCCTGCATTTGTTCAATTTTTTCATTAAATTCTTTTATCAGTTCTGTAACTTCTGCTGAAGAATATTCATTTTGTAAATCAATCTGAATTCCTTCATTTTTCACAAGAATTTGTGAGGTCTGATTGCAGCTACTGATCTGCTGTGCTTTTTCTGTCTGACTTGATGCATTTATCCATTTGGCTTTTATTTGCTCTGGTTTTATAATATTCTCTTCCTTCTTTATATATCCAGCAATTTTTTCTTCTGCATTGGCTAATTTATCCCTGGTTCGCTCTAATTCATCTTTAAGACAAATCAGGTTCGTTTCTTTTACCTGTAAACAAACAAAAGTTCAGATGCTTCCAAACTCTCACACAGAAAGAAGATACAACTAGTATGGTCTTTTTAAACCACCCAGTTCTTTGCAAATATTTTGAAGAGATACCTACTCATAAGTATCCATTTCGGACCTACTTGTAATTTTGCTGCTCTGTATTCTCCTTCCACTACAGAAACTAATGAATATCATTATATCACTAGTTATTAATAGGTAGCAAGTTTAAATTTTATTTTTCATTAATACACAGGTGATGTCCTGTACAAATTCAAGAATAATGTACTGACCAATGGAGAGCAGGGCACAGCATATAAAAGTAACTGTGTGGTGCTATTTGGGAACATATTGAGACTCACTAGTTAAAAAACATGGAAACAGACTAACTGTAAATGAACAACAAGCAGTGCACACAGCGAGCAAGTTTGCTGTGGTGGTGCAGTGTGGTGCAGTAATTAAGATGTTGGATTGGCAAAGGTTCAAATCTACTTTAGCCACAGAAACTCATTCTGCAACTTCTGATGAGCTCCCCTCTCCCAATTTAGCCTGTTATACAGGATTTTTCTTTCTTGTGGTGGAAAATGGAAGGAAAGACCGCTGTACACCATGGGCTTGTGAACGGAAAACAAAATAAAAACCAAACAAGTAAAAAATAAAATCATTGCTAATAATGTTTGTCACGTGCCCTATAGATTTTATTTAGTAAATTTTATTTACTCTGGACTACTTCTCCTGTAATAAAAAATTTGATCAATTTTCTTGTCATACTTTTCCACATTTGAGATAGATCACATTTGAGGATTATTGCTAGCCTTCTTTAAAGCATAGACATAAATCTATTTCAATGTTTACTTTTATATAAAAGCCTTAGTAATACAGCTCTTAATTGCTTACTTAATTACTGACAAATCATGAAAAAAAATCATCATAGCAAATCTTCTGAATATTTGAAAATGTAGTTCTAGATTGATTACATGAAAATAGCATGAAAAAACAGCTATGTAATAACCATAGAATTGAAATTCTCTACAAAGTCCACCCAATATGCTTTTAAGTACTTAATGCTTTTATTTTACACCCTTAAAATACATTGCTCTCAGGAACTTTTACTGCAACAGATGTGCAAAATGCAACAGATGTTTATTTTATTCTTACCAGTAACTCTTCTTTCAATTTCTCTGCTTTTTCTTTGTAGTTATTAAGCTCTTCCTTGGCTGCAGCTGACTCCGCTTTGACTTTTTCTAATTCAAGATAATTTCCTTGCTTGTTTTCACCCATTTCTACGACCACCTAAATATTTAATACCAAAATAATAATTCATGCAAGTATAAACCAAGTTATGCACATAAAATTAGTATTTCTTAGTTACTATGTTAAGGTAATGTCTCATATTGGTATTAGTTTAAAAATAATGGAGGATTAGTCCTGACTTAAATTAACCCTTGGTAAAAAGATTTAAGCATTTCCCCTGTTTACTGCCCAAGAAAGTGGCTACTCATATGCAGCTAAGATGGAAGAAATACATATGTTGGTAAAGTATCATCAGTTTTTGCAATAAAAGTTAAGAAAAAATAATGGCTTTAATGTTCATGCATCCATGCTTTTGTAAAATGTCTGGTGATGGGTCAATCAAACAGTTTAATAGCAATAGGATTTAGACTTATATACCGCTTCACAGCCCTCTCAAAGCTGTTTAGAGTCAACCTATTGCTCCCATCAATTTGGGTCCTCATTTTTCCCACCTCGGAAGGGCAGAAAGCTCAGTCAACCTTGAGCCTGATAGGATTTGATCTGGCAAGGAGTAGCTTGCAGTACTGCACTCTAACCACTGTGCCACCGAGGCTCCTAATGCTGTTTTACACATTTTATTGTTTGAACTTGTACATGGAGCTGTTATTCCTCATAAAGGCAATATACAAATACTTTATTCCATTCATTTTCAGTTTCTGCATTTTCAACAGTTACATCCCCACTGCTCAGAGGTGGGATCCTACCGGCATAACAACTGGTTTGGTGAGTGCGTGTGCGCACTATATACAAATAAACCAGCTCTGGCAAGCATTCACCTTCTATTGCTGACACGCAGCATTCAACTGGGCCGCACAAAGCAGCTGAGGTTAAAAAAGCAGGAAATAAAGCACAGCCTAGAGCTTGGGTGGGCCAAACAGAAGACCAGAAGACTGTCGCAGTGAACTGGTTCGGTCTTCGGAGCTACTGATTCGGCAGAATTGGGCCGAACTGGTAGAATCCCACCCCTCCCAAATAATGTTTGAAGAATAACTGATTCATTTAATATTTGAAGAAAATGATTTTAAGCCATACATACCTGAGTTTGCATGTTTTCATTGGAACTTGACAATTTCTCCTTTTTATTTCTTTGTTCTATTTCTTTTAGCAGTTGTTGAAGTTCAACAAGTCTCTCTTCCTTTTCTTTTGCCTCCCTCTGTACAATTTCCACTTTTGTCCTTTCTAGTTGAAGATAATTCTGTGCATCTTCCAGTTGGCTCTGCATCTCTGAAAGTTTCTCCGATAGCTCTAATAATTTAGCTGTTGCATGTTCCCTACCTATATAATTTGCCTTTTCTAATGGAATACATAGAGCTTCTTTGATATCTTCTGAAACTGCAGCTACCAGAGGAGAAAGTTGACTTTGCTCCAGAACCACATTCAATTCAGCTTGATGTTGAAAGGTTGCAGCAATCTTTTGTTCCTTTTGTTCAAGGGCTTCTTCTAGCTTCATTATTTTTTGTTTGAGCTTGTTTGACGCTATATGGGCTTGGTCTTTGAAATCCTTAAAATCCTTGTTGCATTGGATTAGTTCTAAATCCTTCTCCTCTAGAGCTTTCTCAAGTACTTGTAAATTTATACTTGTTCTAGAAGCATCTTCTATCTTTGTACTTATTTGTGCATCCTGTTGTTGGCATATGTTTATATTTTGTTCAGATTTTTCTCTAATTTTTTCAAGTTCTTCTTTCAATATATCTAGTGCCTTCTCTAACTCGATTATGTTAATTTGTTTTCCTTCGAGTTCATTCTTTGCAATGCATAACTGCTTCACATTATTTTCCATCTGTATCACTAAATCTTCCTTTTCTGCCATTACAACATCAAGCTGGTGTTTTAAATTATCTACATCATCTTGAGTCAGTGAAAAGTCCAAAGGTATCTTGTGTTCAATATTCACCATTTCCTGCTGGAGTTTTTCAATAACTTCATTTAGCTGTTCTATTTCTTGTTCATTGTTCTGCTTGACACGTTCTTGATCACTCTTTAAAATTTCTATTTGGGCTTCCAGTTCTTTTATGTGCTCATTTTTCTGTTCAACCAAGTAAGCAGAATTTAAATTAAAACAAAGAAAAAATATTATGAAGGGCAAGAATTCTCATTTTATGTCACTAATTATGTTTCTTTGTATTAAATATATATATTTTTAAAATTTTGCATACCAATACTTTTTATGAAACCTAAATCAGAGAAATTCCTATTTTATTTAAATAAAATAAGATAAATAATATTTCACTCAGATATAGCCTTTTAATGTGCTGTGGGGAGTGCTGGTCACTATATGCATTTTAAAAAACCTGTTTAGTTGTGAGCAAATAAAAGCTCTCAACTATGAGAAAGGCAGGAAAAATAAACAAACCATTAACAATTACAACTACCAGAAACTGTAGCAGTTGTAAAAGTTCTATTACATCACAAACTTTAAATAGAGAGGGGTGACATGAAATATTAGATATGTATTACAAAGTATCTTTAATAAACATCTATGCAAATTCTATTTTGAATAGAAGAAATTCTATTATATATATTTTAGTCCCTGTTCTAACATGTTTGTTACTTGCTTAAAGAAATGGCGTCACTAAGGATTCCATAAATTATTACTTTATCATCTGTTGTAATTTCCATCTGCTGTTGCAATTTTGAAATTTGTTCATGGAGTTCATGGATTTTCTGTTCCTTTTCCTGTATAATCTGTATATATTTCCCAGGAACTTGATGATGACCCTTTATAGAAGTATCTTCAGGATTCTGGATAGCTTGACCCAGTTGTTTCATATCCTCCTAAAGACAAAAAACAATGGCACAGAAATAAATTGTAGATTCCCTTCACTAATTATTTTCATTTTATTGGAGAAATAATCTGAAACAAAAAAATATTTTACAATACCATATTATAAATAGTTAAATACTTTGAGATTTCATACTTTTTCATAATTTTCAGATTTCATAAACTCAGGTTATATTTAAAACAAGAAATAAAAATATGATTTCTTATCAGATAATACCTTAAATAATTTATTTTCTTGTTCAAGTTCTTGTTGTCGAGTTGTAGACTCTTTTAGCTGAATTTGTAGCTGCATCTGTAACTGTTGCACTTCTTCATTTTTGTTTTCTAGTTCTTCACGGAACTGTTCTAACTGTTCCTCAAGATTTATGATCTGTATATGCAAAATAAGTGGCAAAGGAATAATTTATTTTATGTAAACAAGAACAAAAAGTTTTTAGCAGCACTTGTTTTGAGGAACAAGCTACTATACTAAATATTTTCTTGTAAATATTAAGACATGCTCAAACTAAGCATAAAACGTGATTTATTCATATACCCTTAGCGCTACAAAGATGAGAGTGAAAGTCAAAGATGAATGTGTCCAAAATCTGAGATCCAGTTTCAAGGATCCTAAGGCCAATTGAGGTGGCAAAGTACTGCCCTGCAGCACTGTCTCACCACCCTGCAATGCTGCCGCAGTCACAAAGCCAGCTTTGTATAAACAAAGCCAATGGCAAAGCTGCCAGCAGGCAGTGCTTTTATATCTATCCATGGTAATTTTATTTACCTATTTAGGTAAGGAAATATTTTTGAAACAATGAATGAATGGGTGATGGGTTATCTTCCTCCTCTTTTAACGATCTCATAATTTTTGTGGGATGGAGTCTGGGCAATTGAATTTAGTTCAGTGTTTACTAGCCAGATGCCCTTCCAGGTGCCAAGGAGGAGTTTTTTTTCAGCAGATATATATTGTCAGTGTGCCCAGAAAGATAAATATCTGCTTCTACCTAGGATTGAACTCACAGCCTCCTGATTGTGAGGTGAGAGCTCCAGCTCTAGGCCACCTCACCACTCGGTCATGGGTTATGTAGTAGTAAAATAAATGCAACATGGTGCTTTTTTATTTACTTATACATTTGTTTTTACTCCCTCTGAATAATTTTCTATAGGTTTAACAAACATTTTTGGCACATTACAAGTGATCAACACAAAACCAAGCTTATGCAGAACTATGAATTTCTTTGTTCCAAAGATCCTTTTCCAGAAGGCAACTGGACCTTCTTGATATTTTTTTCTTAAATATGTTTTGCTTCTCATCCAAGAAGCATCTTCAATTCAGGTAGAATTGAAAAAGCTTCTTGGAAGAGAAGTGACACTTTTTCAAGGAAAAAAAAACAAAGAAAGTCCAGTTGCCTTTTGGAAAAGCACTTTTGGGATAGCTTGGATAATTGAGAATCTCCATAGACACGAATTCCTTTACACCTCAAATGCTAACTTCAATTCAAAATAGTGAAAGTTCTGAATAATTAAAAAAAATACTCTACCTCTTTTTCCTTCCTGTCTACAGCTTCTTGCTCAGCCTGTAGCTGTGCTTCTAGAGGCAAGTCCCCCCTTATAGTTGCAGACCCAAATTTCTTTCTTTCTTCCACCTTTAAAGTAAGTATATTTAACTATCACTTCTTTAAATCACAGTTCTTTGATTATTAAGTAAAGCAAGTTACATTGATTATTTACACTGCATAAATAATTATAAATAAAATAGACTGAAAAATACCTTTTGTATATTATCTGCATTGATCATTAAAGCTTGTTCCAGTTCTTGGATTCTACATTCTAATTTCTCAATTTCTTCATTCCGTTCTTGCACATCTCTCTGAAGTTGCTCCTTAGAGAGCAAAAGCTCACTGCATTTATCTGTTTTTTCTTGAAGATGATTTGTTAATTCTTCAACCTGGTGGCAGATCAGAGAAAATGCATTCTAATATAGGCTATAATTCAAACACAAATTTGCTACAAATTATGGTATTAAAATTGTGTGAAATAGAAAAAGAGAAGAATGCATATGTATTAAAAAAAACCTAAATGTCTGGAGAAAATCACAAGAAACCAAAATCAAGTAAATAAAGGGAAATCAGAAAAATAAAGCTGTTCTGGAAGGCTAGAAGAGGGGCAGATCTCACCACTGGTCATCGCAGAAAAGATATTCCAAAGAATGGGGCCACCGCAGAAAAAGCTATTCTCCTGAACCACACCTAGCCAAAATTCCTTGGCTGATAGGATCCATAATAGGCTCTTATTACCGGTGTGAGTGTGGTAGGCCGATCCTATTGGGGAAAGATGGTTCCTCAGAGATTCTAGACCAGTGCCATAAAGGCTTTAAAAGTAATGATCAAAATAATAATTTAAGGGTAGATGAACAATATCCATCTACAAATGAACTGTGCAATTCTTAGTATTGTGGCATAGGTTTTTAGAGATTTCAGCAAGTATTATACTGAGATTACAAACATATCCACAGGCATACACACACACATGAAAACATAGACTCCGCTAATTGTGAATATTTGATGATATAAGTCCTTCTATGTTCAAGTTATAATAGAACTATTCTGTACTATACCTATTGGAATTTATGACTTTTAGGCTACATTGTGTGTTTGTGTATGATGTATGTATAATATGTATACTTGTGTGTGTGTATGGGTATGGGTTATCGTTGACTTATGATAATTCATTCAGCTGTGCAAAGTTACAACAGAGTTGAAAAAGTAGTCAGGCAACCCATGCCTGAAGTTATGACAAAATGATCAAAATTCAAGTGCTTGGCAGCCTGACTGCACTTACAAACACAGGGACACTTCAACTCCCCATCACTTGCCCATCTCCCCCCATCTCTGCTCTTTTGGTCATCCTGCACCATGGTTAGAAGCATGGCAAACAGTCCCAAACCCTGTGGCTCTGGGGTGCATTTCCACATCCCAGGAAGCACTACACAACCCAGCAAACATCAGCAAGCATTTGTTAATATAGTTGTCTTTTCTCCCAGTTCTTTGCAATAATTTCTCACCCAGTTTCTGCAATCCAGCCAGTTTCTCCAGCAAGCGCTCCTGTGGTTCTCCAACCCACCTGAGCTGCATCAAGCTGCAGCACCCATGAATCCCAGTAAGAACTAGCAAGCTGTAATTCACCCAGCTACCTTCTCTCCCAGTCGCTTACAACAACCTTTGCAGTTTTCGCATTCAGCCATTGCAGCCAGAACAGAAACACTTCCTTGTCTCCTTTTTGAACTTAGCTTTTCTGGTGAATGTTTCCCACATGTGGCTCCCTAAGCCTTTGGAAAGCTATGCTGTCTTTGGAAAATGTGCTGCTTTTGGGAGATGGGAGAAGTTGGAAGCAGCCCCTTACCTTGTCGAAGCTCAGAGCAGGGAAGGAACAAAGTTACAATGGTTTGCCTTGGGATGGATACTTGCTAAATGGCACACAATTCTTGGTTAATTATTGTAATGGGGAGGGCTGGGATTGTCATCTTAAATTGCTGTGATTACATGGCATCTCACAACTACAATTACAACTGCGTTACTTAGCAATAAACATTCTCATGTTGATGCGGTTGTAAGTTAAGAACTACCTGTTTGTAAGGATATGAGGGGTTCTTTTGGGAAAAGTACAGACTGGCAACAAACAGACTATTTCCCCCTCTTCCTCTGTGTTTCCCCAGTAAGCTTTTTCTAGAAAAAAAATCACCTCCTACATTACCACACAGCCACAGTTTATACATTCTTTGCAATACTTGTGTTTTACCATACTTTGAAAATCTTATTTTAATTACCATAAAAATTACTGTAAAAAGTGGCTTAAACACAGAACAGCATTTGTCATTAAATTCAAACATATGTATATACCCATAAGATTCTGTAGAGTCTCGTCATTAATTCTCAAAAAGCCATTTTTAGCTTTTATCCCCTTTATCTTACCTCTCTATTTTGATGTTCACTGACTGGTTGAAATCTTTGAGGAATTTTAAGCTGCTGCTCAAGCTTTTGTATTTCTTGCTGGAAAACATCTCTCTCATGCTCCCTATCAATTGCCTGTTCCTGAAATGTAAGTCATTATATATATATATATATATTTATATTTTAATGGGAAATATCAAAACATAATGCACAATACAGATAGTGCTCGACTCTGTGACCATTTTTTCAGTGTCTATTCCAAGTTACAACGGTGTTGAATGAATCGGGGTATGACTGGCTGTCCCAGTATCTCCATGGACATGTCATCATAATCTGGGTACTTGGCAACCAGCTTCACTTACTACCTGTTTCCGAATAATCATGAAGAGAACATGGCTGCCATTTGCAACCCTCCCTCTGGCTTCCACAGAAGGCCAATGGGGAAACTGGCAGGGTAGGTGACAACTCATTAGGAAAAGTCTCCCTGACTTACGCATCCTATTTCAACTCCTCTACTGTCATGCTGTACCAGCCACTCATGTACCCCACAGCTTCCCTGATCTCTCTTTCATCCCTGTGCAACCTTCCTTACCCAAGCCGCAAACACACACAACCTCCTTGACCTGCACAGTCACTTTCACATCCTCCCATTTCTTGTACAACCATGACTGCATGGCAGTTATTGTTTTTTCCTCACACACTCCCTGACATAACACTTCTTACTTTTCCTGCACAATACTTTACTCCCTGCTCACTTGGCAACAACCACTTACCTGCCTGCCAGTTTGGGACTTACAACTTCCTGCTGGCTTCTCATGACTTTGGCTGAAAGAAGTTGCCAGGAAGTTGCTCAGATAATGACAGTTAGCAAGAGCAACTGGGACTGCAAGGATTGCTGTTGCTAAGCTTAGTGATGGAAATTCCAATCCCAATTGATGTTGTAGGTCAAGGATTACTTGTATTTTATTTTCAGTTTATTATAAAATGAAACAGGAAACACTGTGATGTCTTAAAACACTATTAAGCTAACTCCATGAAACCTTAGTAATTATTTGTGATAATTTAGAGTGTGACAAGAATTCAGAGTGAGTGTGCGTGTATTGCTATTGGTATGGAACATCAATCCCTTTCTGTACATTTACATACAACACTGCACAACGTAGACAAGCAATACACAAAGTAACAACATCCAATTTTTCAGATATTTTGCAATGTAAAGGTTATTACAATGCTAAATATGTTCCTTGATGGTAATCAAGCAGTTTACGTTACTCATTAGAAACAAAACCCAAGTAGATTCTCTGCAATGGCAATTTTATACTATTTGTTAGGTCAGAAAGATTGTAATTAATTTTCCAATCTTTTTACATAGAAACCATTTTAGGCTTGAAAAGCTAGAGAAATCCAATTCTTCTGGAAAGGCTTTAACATTGCTTCAAATTACAGAAACATTCCAGTCCTGAATCAAGGCTTTTTAAAGGATTCAAACTGAGATTGGAACTAAAAATATTATTCACAGGGACAGGTTTACAATGATAAACTTGTGTATATTAAATTTATCATATTTTAAATAGGAAAATATAGCCATCTTATTATTTTTTTTACAAAAAATATGTTTATAGTGCTATTTTTTAAAGTACAAACTATGTACGGCACAAGCATTTTAACGCATTGTGCTAATTGGTTTTTTGTTGTTGTTGTTGAATTCTCTGTTTTCATTCTGTTGTAAATGATGTGTAGCTTGAGCTCATCGTTTTACTTACATCTAGAAATTTTTTTGTTTTCTCAAGCTGTTTCTCTAGGGCTTGGTTTTGTTGCCTTAAATCCATTAACTCCGCATTTTTTTCTTGCTCTAGCTCCAAAAACTGGTTGACTTGCTCCTCTATATCAGTTTCCAGGGCCTTCACCTGCTTTTGAAGGTAATTGTATTCTTTTTCAGCCTGCCGCTGTACTTCTATTTTTTCTTTCATTAACTTTTCTGTCTCTGCCAGCAACTCTGTTTAATAAAGCATAACTTGTTATATATGGATAGTTTGTTCTATATTGTTCTATAAAATAAACTCACTCCCAAGGTTTCACTACAGCATAATAAAGGATGAAAATAACTTTGGGTTTTACCAAAATCATGCGATATTCTCAATAAACAGAAGTAATAATAATGTCTGCATGATTTAACTTTCCTGATAGAATTATACTATGGTTATACATTTATTTTCATTAATACTGAAGAAAATGTACAATGGCATTAAAACCCAACTGTCTTCTCATCCTGTAGGGTTGTTCCAATTGAAACATAAATATTCCCACAAATGACACATACAACATTTTAATGTAAAATAATTTAGACCTTCATCTGGTGAGTTATAGGAAGAAACAACAACCCCAGATATTTCTTACCTTCACCTGGAATTTTCAATCAGTTAACTTCCTCCCTCCAATTTTTTAAAAGAAACTTTTAAAAGACAAATGGGAAGAACTTAGGGATATATGGCAAGGGAGCTATTGCTGCAGATATACATTCCATACTGCTCCAGTAACACTGGGATTTTAATATGATTTTGGATGTTATATTACTTCTATCCAAAATTCAGCTAATTCTCATAACCCGACAACCTCTTGAAAATTGCATTAATAGTGGCAAGAAGCATCCTGTCATTTTTTTTAAATACATGACTTGAAGCTTCAGATGCTACTGAGTGGCATATGAAACATCACATGCCAAGACAATTCCCAATTTACTGAAGTAACATCAAAGGGGTACTATAATGCATACATTGATTAATGTTTTATATATATAATCATAAATAATGCCAAGATAATTTATGTTATGTTTCAGTCATTTAATTGGTATACATGCTATAATCGCAAAAAAATTCTTGATTGAGAAATAATTAAAAATAACAGATTTTTGGATTTAAGTCTTTGCCAAATGAATAAAAATAATAGGACCAGATAATGGTCTTTTGGCAGGATTTGTTTGCGTCTTATTGTGTAGATTTTTGTACCCATCATCTTACATTATACTTGCATCCTCAAATATCACACGTGAAGGCAGAGTTTTATTTGACAAATTTCTCTATTTGCAGTTTATTGTATGAATGCAGAAATTATTAGCTGATTAAGATGATGGTTATTGAAGTAATTTTAAAAATATTAGTATAGCATACTGTATAATTGTGAGCAATTATTGTTCAAAATAAAGGTGTGAACATGAAACACAGTATCAGAGCAGCAGGACAGTAAAGTTAATGTCAGTAAGCTGAAAGCCCAAAGAGAGACCATGATTAACAAGTGTCAGTAGCTGTTAAATCTTCCACCCAATGAAAGATTTGCCATGCAATATACAAACACACCTGCTTGGGAAGCTGCATCGACTGCAGCATCTACTAGGCCTAGGAGAACAGAAAAAAAAACAAGAAGCAAAGTAATTCACATGCCATCTATAGCTTTCTCAAGCTGAAATATTATATGAGAAAAATGAAGCTGAAGACAGAATATAGAGTTCAGTAAAATGCCCAATGAATTTTTAAAAAGTGTCATTGATTTATTAAACATAACTGTTAGATTTTTTTGCATGTTTCCACTTATTTTTCTCTAAAATGTTACAAAGCTATTCACATACTTTTATTATACATTCAGAATACTGTTGAATTAAAAAGTGGCATACCTTCCTGCCATTTTTCTTATCTTTCATGTTGCTCTATATCTCTTCCATGTATCTATCATAACTCTTCAGTCCTTTATGACTTCCATCCTCATCATTGCCAATCTGTACATGCTTAACATACTCATTTTATCTTTTGCCATTCTGCACAACATGACCATCACCCTTTCTCTCTGAGGCCATGTCTGCTGTCACTCTTCCTTCTCCCAGGTGCTTAACACCTCTCCACACAGAAGTTTTTCCATAACATGTGTGCTCTGAACAAAGTACAGTATACGTGCTGCACTTCAGGCATGGACTGCCCAATAGTGCCTGATCCATGCGGGGAATGCTCCATGAAAATAACTTTTTGCATATCCCTAATCCATTTTGACTGATCTTTCAACAGAATATACATTTTTAAAAACCAGTTCTATCAATGCATCTATTTAATTAGCTAGGTGCCATTAAATTGGACGAGACCCTGTTAACATTATGGATAAAATGATTGCCATTTCTAAATGTGCTTGACACTCCAATTTAATTTTAAAGGGTGAAAAAAGGACAATGGTTCCTTTCTCAGTTCTGCTGATGAAAGCAATTACATTAAAGAATGCACTAAATCTTGCTAAATATGAAATGAATATATTATTAATGCCCTTCCATCTATCAAAGCAACCTGATATAAAAACAGAAGCAAAATTGAGTGAATGACTCTTTGTTCCCAACAAATACTGCCTAAAAATGTCTGGATTTGGAAAAATCCTTCCCCTGCACCTCATTGACTTTATATCCTGGAGATCTTTTGAAAAACTAAATCAAAAGGCTTAGGATCACCCATTACACATATATAAATATATCAGATATTAAATAATGAAACTATACATATTTGGAAGGCTCTTAAAAGTACATACGTTGTTCTATGGGTCCTGCGTCAGCTTTCATAGCATCTTTTTGTCTGAAGAGCAATTCTTTCTCTTCTTGAAGGTGCTGTCTCTCAGCCTCTAGTTCCTGTAATTTGTTACCTGTACGAAGTAGTTCTTGTTCAAGATGCTCTATTACGTCTGTCTTTTCCTGGATTTGTTTTTCCATAAGTGATTTTTCATCTGCATAACCATCAATAAGATCTATGGAAAAACAGAGATGCCCAAATCAAGCATTGTAATTTTTGAGTAAAATATTCTAACAGCTTCTGAAAAAAATATGAATAGCATGGTCATAGCACTATGTAATTTTTGTATCAAAAAATGTTATTCTGCCCAAGTAATAAAAATTAAAATATTATACTGTGATATTAATGCTATATTCAACATTGAAATTCATTTTTAAATAGAATTTTTATGGAGATGAGTGTCATATATGAATATCATAATACATTAAAACATATAAAGAATGGCTGATGGAATTGGGTATGTCTAGTTTAATGAAAAGAAGGGCTAGCAGTGACATAATAGTGTTTCAATATTTAAGGGGTTGCGTCAAACAAGAATGAGTCAATCTATTCTCCAAAGCATATGAACGCAGGAGAAGCAGCAATAGATGGAAATTAATCAAGGAGAGAAGCAGCCTAGAACTGAGGAGTAATTTCCTGATGGAACAATTAATTAATGGAACAGCTTGCCTTTAGAAATTGAGAATGCTCCAACACTGGAAGTTTTAAAAAAGAAACTGGACAATCATTTGTCTGAAATGGTATGGGTTTCTTGCCTGAGTAGGGGGCTGGATTAGGAGAACTCCCAGATCCCTTCCAACTCTGTTATTTTGTGTTCTGTATTCTACTATGTATTCTGTATTTAGTCTCCATTGTTAAAACACTGTTATAATGGAACTGTACTAAAGCAATAGCCTAAAATTGATAGAATTCCCAATAAGTATGGTTATTGTTATTTTTCATCATATGTAAAGTCTAATGTGTATGTTTCCTTATTTATGAATAAGCTGTTCTTTCAATACATCTATATGATACAATATGGTGATATCTATACATTTAAATTTTCAGAAGATTGCAAATTGCACAAGATTATAGTGTTAAAGATTATAGTGTTATCTCCTTCCCAGGCAGAAGGAAATCAACAATTAGCAGATGACCTGAATATGTTTTACTGCAGGTTTGAAAAGAAACTACAGCCACCTATCTCCACAACTCACATCTCAAACACACCAACAACAGCCAAGCCTCCTACAACTGGCCCCAATCCATTGGGCTCACAACCTCTGGTGATCACAGAAAAAGAAGTGCAAGATCTATTACACAGACAGAAGCCAGGAAAAGCACCAGGGCCAGACAAGATAATTCCTTCTTGCTTAAAAGTCTGTGCTGATCAATAGGCCCCCATCTTCACCCAAATCTTCAATAGATCACTAGAGATGTGCTATGTTCCTTCCTGCTTCAAACGTTCTACCATAATCTCAGTGCCAAAGAAGCCCTCCATCAAAGAACTGAATGACTATAGACCATTTGCTCTAACATCTGTAGCTATGAAAATCTTTAAAAGTCTTGTGCTGTCCCACCTAAAAACCATCACGGATCCGCTGTTAGATCCCATGCAGTTTGCATACCGAGCAAATAGATTGACAGATGATGCTGTTAACATGGCTCTGCATTACATCCTACAACACCTTGAATCTCCAAATACCTACGCAAGGGTCCTCTTTGTAGACTTCAGTTCAACATTCAATACCATCATTCCAGACACTCTTCTAAGTAAATTAAACCAACTAGCGGCACCTGAACACACTTGTAAGTGGATCATAAGCTTCCTAACAGACAGGAAGCAGCAGGTGAAGCTAGGTGGAATCACATGCGATACCTGTACAATCAACACAGGGCCCCGCCAAGGCTGTGTGCTATCTCCACTTCTCTTCTCCCTATATACCAATGACTGCATCTCAAACGATCCATCTGTTAAAATACTGAAGTTTGCTGATGACACAACAGTGATTAGTCTCATTCAAGACAACGATGAATCTGCATACAGACAGAAGGCTATACAACTTGCCTCGTGGTGTTACCGGAACAATCTGGAACTGAACATACTCAAAACCGTAGAAATGGTGGTAGACTTTAGAAGAAACCCTCCTATACTACCACCTCTTACAATACTAGACAACACAGTATCAACAGTAGAGACCTTCAAATTTCTAGGTTCTACTTTATCACATGACCTAAAATGGACACCAACATCAAAAACGTCATCAAAAAAGCACAACAAAGAATGTTCTTTCTGCGCCAACTCAGAAAGCTCAAACTGCCCAAGGAGCTGCTGATACAATTCTACAGAGGAATTATTGAGTCTATCATCTGCACCTCTATAACTGTCTGGTTTGGTTCTGCAAACCAACAGGACAGACACAGACTTCAGAGGACAATTAGGACGGCAGAAAAAACAATTCCTACCCACCTGCCTTTAATTGAGGACCTGTATACTGCACGAGTTAAAAAGAGGGCTGTGAAAATATTTACAGACCCCTCACATCCCAGACATAAACTGTTTCAATTCCTTCCCTCAAAACGATGCTATAGAGCACTTCATACCAGAACAACTAGACACAAGAACAGTTTTCCCCCGAAAGCCATCACTCTGCTAAACAAATAATTCCCCCACACTGTTCAACTATTTACAAAGTGTACACTACTATTACTGTTAATCTTCTCACCACTCCTTCTCACCCATCCCCTCTCACTTGACTGTTTCCTAGTATGATTTGATTGTTGACTGTACCCTATGACTATCATTAAGTGTTGTACCTGATGATTCTTGACTCTTAATGAATGTACCTTTTCTTTTATGTACACTGAGAGCACATGCACCAAGACAAATTCCTTGTGTGTCCAATCACACTTGGCCAATAAAGTATTCTAGTCTATTCTATTCTAAATTATGATAGAAAATATTTAATTGGAAAGATGAACTGATATAAAAGATTTGTGTACATTTGTGTAACAACATACATTTTTTCATAGCTGAAAAATGGTTACAGATATAAAGTTACAGTATGATCTTTTTGTTATGCCCGTGTTTCACTTCTTATAATAAATATGTAATTCATAAAACTGATATATCCTGATAACTAAGAACATTCATAGATATATAACAAGTAAACAAGCCTAACTATTCAGTTCTGAACTTTTTTTTATGCTAATATAAGTGATTGTTCATTTCTGAAAAATGACTTGAAAATAATGGTCTGTGCCTATTGTAAAATCTAAGTGGGGTTTATTATTCAGTTTAATTTTTTAATAGTTTAAAATCTAAAAAAGCCAATAATTTTGTGAGACATGACACAGGAACATTTGTAGTAAAATGACTGCATTTCACACTATTATTTACTGCAAACATAATCTGATTACCAGCTAGGCAATATTTCAAAAAGCAATAATAAATATTAGTATGTTTATATCAAATATATTAAGTTGTGGATGAATGATTAAACAATTATTTGTACGCCTGCACACTTCAATATTGAATTATGTTGAAACATCCACTACTTAATGTTCCCAGCATAGTGCTTACTGATTATAAAATTCCCAGATTACGTATATGCAGTAATACCAGGCAGTATTTCAACAAGTCTTCACATGTTAAAGTTATTACTTCACAATTGAATAAACTTCAACACTTCAGTGTTAAACTCTTTCTTAGGAGGTTTTGTTAGTATCAAGAATATAGATCTGGTTTTTCATCAAAAAAGATCCTCCAAGAACCAAATTACAGAATGTGTGTGTCCGTCCACAATTAATATGGTAAAAATTCCCAGTGTATTATATAGTATAATATTTATATACTTTAGAAAGGTAGTCACTATAATAGATAACACATACAGAGAGAGATACATACAAGGAAGGGCAAAATTTTCAGGGGACACTTTGCAATAAAAATATAGATCAGAAGAGTACATATATTTTGCCATGCTGTTTAGGTTAATATAGCTGCGAATGTGTTTTAAGAATTGTCGAAAAAGATTTAAAATTTTATTCAGGACAGATGTTTTTAAAATGCCGAAAAGCGGATTTATCTGCTACCTGGTAATTGCTAGAAAACATTTATCTTCAGATGAAATGCAGATGTAATACTACAGAGTTTTTTCAAAGATTTTACAAAGATAAGTGTGTGGCTATATCAGTGTCCTAGTTATAATACAATCTTATTACTGCTTATTTTAAATAATTTACATACAAGAAACAACAAATTTGGGTGCCCCCATTTTTGAATAAAGGGACTATTTTTTTCATTATTTGAGGTGAGGGTGCAGACTTTTTTTTTGTAACTTTATCCATATGCAAAATGACAGATGGTTCTTAGCACATGCTTTAGGTTACCCAATAGAAGCTTTTGTCCTTTTCCCTTATCTAGACCTCTGGTAAGAACGCAGCAGAGTTGTGATCAGAAGTAAGAAGAGCAATTGTTTGTATATTTTCTAAAAGTAGTTTTGTTTTTTTGTTTTTTTACAAGGACTGTTACTGGAAAATTAAACTGGGAGATGCTATAAGTAAATTCTTAGTTTAAGAGATCCAGACTTAGCAGAATTTAGATACAATAGTAGACAAACATTTTATTCAGACAGCACTTTGAAAGAACAGAAGCAGTCTCGATTCTCTTTACTGTATCCCCTAAAAGTGGGCATGCTTCCGCGCATGCTTCATTTTTGAACCCTGGATAAAGGAAACAAGAGGCTAAGAAGATTGGGCAGGCTAGTAGATTAAGGCTGGGTTCCTGCTGAGGAAAGGAGAAAAGGAGGTTCTAGGAAGATAGGCAGATAGGTAGATAGGTAGGTAGGTAGGTAGGTAGGTCACATGCTAGTGGCACCTCTTGTAGTAAGGAAGATGGATAGAAAGAACTGGGGATATCAGACAATGGGTGGGCCAATAAATACATATTGGAATAAGAGAGATAGCATTAAACTAGAACTACATTCTATTTATGTGATAAATACTTCTTTATTGACAGAGAACTAGAAAAAAGGGACCTTCCATAATCCCTAGGACTGGCACCCAGAATGCTATATTTTATAGAACAGTCTTCTTAAATGTCTGTATTTGATTTCTGAAAAATAAAGAAAAAATGAGAGAGACTTTTCCATTTAACAGAAATTTTGGGTTAACACACAATCCTACTGCCACCCACCCCCAGCCTTAAATCAAGATTTTCTTTAATATTTAGAATTACTATTTTAAAAAACTATCTTAAAACTAAGTTTGTCTTTATATAAAGGTAAAGATTTCCCCTGTCCAATTGTGTCTGACTCTAGGAGGTGCTATTCATTTCTGTTTCTTAGTCAGGGAGGCAGCAATCAGAGGACATTCCCATGGTTCTGTGGCCAGCATGACTATAGGCCAAAGGCACATGGTACACGTTCGCTTTCTCACCAAAATAGTACCTATTTATCTGTTCCCATTTGTATGTTTTTGAACTTCTAGTTGGGCAAGAGGGCAAGCAAAAGGAGCTCATCCCACTGCATGGCACTTGGGTCTTGTACCCAGGCTGTTACCTTTCCAGCCAACAACCCTTAACTGCTGAGCCATCATACCCATTTTGTCTTTATATATTACAAGTAATTGCCAACGCCTATACACACAATATAAGAAAATGCTGGGGAGGGGAGGACAATTCTATAAATATCAAGATAAGGAATAAAGTATATAAACTCAACTATGAAAATATTGTATATTTCATTTTATATTATGAAATAATATATTAATCTGAATCCAGTGAATAATAATATAATTTTAAAAGGTGAATCTATGGAGATCATCCTTATAAATTACTATATCCTCATTCAAGGCACTGATCATTTGTCGTTCAATTTTTTGAAATATTTTAAAAATTCAAAAAAATTGGCATCATGGATATTTTAGAGAAAAGTCAGCTGAAAATTGAAGTTGTATTTGAAAACATAAACAATATGTGTCTGCTTATATTTAAATATTGTTTGAAAAATAGTTAAAGAAAATAAGCCTATCCTATAACTTAAATTCATTTGTTATTCTAAATGGCTCTGGAAAAGAAATACATGATCAGCAATAATATATTGTCAAAGAAATGCATTATAAAGGTTGAAAATTTAAGTCATGTACTGAGTTACATGCTAATGGTCATGCATCTGTTGGATTTCTTCCTGCTTGGAATGTGCAATAAGCTCTACATAGGGCAGGTCTTGACAATTATTTGGGTGTTACAATGGACCCAGAATTTGGCAGTATGTTTATAAATATTACTATAGTATTAATACTTTTTTGTGCGATGTACTGACTTCCTATAGGTTTCTGGCTTCAACCGCAGGTGGTTATTTTCTATCAAGCGGTTCATGGTGCAACATCAGATTATTTGGGAGATACTCTATTATGTCTGTTAACATATGAGGTTCAACAGAGTAAGCATGTTTCAGATCCACTGTACACAACAATGCCAACTAATGGAAGCCAGGAAGCATTTCTGTATAATATTAGTCTTTTGGAACAACGTACCATACTCAAGATTCAGTTGTATCCAACCTATCTTTGTAAGGCTTTAAAAATTCAGTTATTCCCAGATAATTGAGATGTAGGAACTTATCCTTTAAGTTTAAGAGTCTGAATATGATTTAAGAGTTTGTATTTTTGATCTTTGTGCCACATTATATTGTGTATTATGCCATAGTATATTATGTTTTGTGGCACAGGATATTGTGTGGATTTTTTTTATTATTTATTCATATTTATTTGTTTTTAATTCTTGTTAATCATCTAAGGCAGGGGTGGGCAAACTTTTTGGCTCGTGGGCCTCATTGACTTTTAAAATTTGACAGACGGGCCGGGTCAGCACAATATACGATACATATAAAAAACTGCAAAATCTCCGCAAAATCAAGTCACTGTGCCTAATGCGCCACCTGGTGTCGAAATGCCTGTCATTACAAGTCAAAATCAAATGAATGCAATCATTCAATCATTCACATCAAACCTTAATTCTGTACCAATCTTCGGCGGGCCGGATTAAAAAGACCAACGGGCCGGATGTGGCCCGCGGGCCATAGTTTGCCCACCCCTGATCTAAGGTCACATTTTGTAATAAATAGGTAAATATATTTAAAGAAATAAATATGCTGATCTAATGAATCTATAACTTTTGTTAGCGTTACAGTATGTTACAAAAATTACAACTTATGAATATAATTGGCTGGCATCCTCTATTTGCCCTTTATAATAGTATCCTATTATCCCATTATCATTTCTATATACATTCTCCCTTGACCGATGGTTGCTTTTCTTTCTGTGTGATTTAATCAATTTTCTATTCATTTGTAATCTCCTATTCTCAACTGTAAGAAAAAAGCATAAACTATCTATTACTGCCTGAAAATGTAGATAATTAAATTAGCTGCTTTGTAATTCTGAATTGGGGAGTAACAATGTATAATTATTTAAACAAACTATATTGAAATCAATTACTTACTCTCTGCTTTGCTAAGTTCCAGTGCTATCTGCTCTCTAGCTCTGACCTCTTCATCAAATCTTTCTTGCAATTCTTCCTGACATTTGGTTAAGTCAGTAGCTTCGTGTTCCCATTTAAAGGATTCTTGCATCAATTCTGTTTGTGTAGCTTTTGCATGTTCAAGCTAAAAACATAATTTAAATGTTGAAATTTTTAATGTACATTTTAAAAAGTCCTGCATAAGAACAATGTCAAGTTTGGGAAATTAATTTGAAATGAGAAGTTTACTACCCTCATACATTATGGATAACAAGATAAACAAATATTTGTACAATGAATGACTTTGTCACATGTCCATATCCGTGTTCAAGTACCGGATCTTGAGCATGTTCAATTTACACTAAAAAGAAAACTTTAGTTATTAATATAAACTTCAGCATATACCACCCATAGTAATTTTTATTAAGTGTATGACCTAAATTGTTCAGATTAATTTCATGTCTCAAATAATTCTACCTTTTGATAGTTTTGTGCTTTCTTCACTGATCAGAGAATACTATATGTAGATTTGAAAGCACCCAATTATTTAACAACTTTAATTCTTAATGAAAAAAAATCTTACAATCAGTGCTTTTCAGGATCTAAAGTTTCTTTGAATCATTATTCATATTCTATATTTTCCTTCACTATTGAACTTGAACTATAATATTTCTTAAATCAATATATGATATCAACCTTCTTAAAAATGTGATCCTTTTCTTTACAACTGATCAACAGATGAAAAGGTTAGCTTTCTAGCAACAGTATGAGACTACAGGCATTTCCCCTGCTATTCAAATTACAAAACGACAGAATATACATTTATTTATTTTCCAGAAATAAAACAGCACACACCTATGTTTTCTAAGTGTGGTTAATGATGACTAGTTATATGATACAACATTTGTGACTAACGAAGTATAAGTCTTGGATAAACTCTGTGAATTTATGCAAGAGGAATATTAATATAATAACTGTCAGTCAATATTTAAATAATAATTAATCTAAATAATAATCTAAAGATATGAAAGAAATTCCTAAGATCCATACTTAAAATGAAATTAGTAAAACGGGTAGTTACATTTTCCCGTACAATACACAGTTACAGATTTCAGCATAGTATATCAGAAATCAAATTAAAGAACAGTTTATTTTTATATAATTTATTTAAAAACAATTTATTTTTCATAATTTATAAATTTAAAATTCAATTTATGGAGATGCACCCAATTATTCTGGTTTAATTTATATTACTAAAACCCCATACTAAAGTACACATTAAACAATGTTAAGGTTATTTTCTTCAATTCAAATAGGTCATATGAAAGTTTAAATTATTAAGAAGTGCTCTAATACACTTAAGATACACTACATACTAAGAATGTAAATGTAAATATTTAAAATTTATATTAAAAATTTAAAATAGCCAATATGCATTGATACTCACTTTTTAATATACTATATACTAAGAATGCAAATGTTAATATGTGGATGTAAATATTTAAAATTTATATTAAAATTTTAAAATTGTAAATATGCATTGATCCTCACTTTCTAGTATATATTTTCCACTGTCAACTATAATAATACTGTGTTGCAGAAATGTTCTTTTTTCATTCAAAATCTTCTGTATATTAAATGTTTAAAATTAATTCTGATAGTTACTTTTTAGTTTAATCAGCTATAATTCAGCTTATTTAAAACAGTAAAAGTGGCGAGCACTAAAATCAATAGCTTTCTGGAAAACATTATATTTGGAACTCTTTACAACATACAAATCAACAATTTGAGACAAATCTGATTAAGTACTTCTGCAAAATTATACCAGACAGAAAAATATTGTTACATAATGCACATTTACAGTAAACATGTAAAAGAAAAGGAAAAAATATTTCTCTATTTTATCATACTTACTGAATAAGGGGGTGTAGGCAAAGAAATTTTTGAAACAATTCTTAATTTATGTCCATTTTTCTTGTGCTTTACATAAAAAAGTGATGTATTGAGAACCACAGAATTATTATCATCCAATTGGTCAGTAAAAGGAAAAGGATAAGGTAAAGGCACACGAGATTCGACTTCTAAAGTATTTTCTTCTTGAGTTTTTTCAGACCTTAGACTACTATAGAGATTTGATGCCCAGTATTTACGGTAGGAATCCATTTTATAATAATCTATTGCACTTCTTTTGCATAAAATAACCTTCCTTGATTAAATAGCTTTAACTGTTCTGGGTGAAATGACAACGTAGTTCAATAACTGTCTGTTGCAGAGAGCAAAGAATTACAAGTTCACATTCAGACAAGCAATCCAAAAACACCAGGAAGTTCTACGTAAATATTCAGTTGTGAAAAAACAGAAGCAATGTTTGAAGACTTCACAAAATTGACATTTCGTCTCATGGAACCAAATAAAAAAGGGCATTAAAATAAAAGGAAAACCAAGGAAAGCATTCATCAACACAAAATATTATCTTCATAATTGGAAACTACATATATTCTCAGCCAAAACATTAAAAAAAATCCTGCAGCACCTGTCAATATTTAAAATTCTCCACTGAAGTAAGATAATAAAATACTAAATTAAGATACTATGCAGTCTTTTCTTCCTTAAGTTGTAGAAAAAGCTGCTGTGAAATCAGATAAGCTTCTCTGTACAAAGCAAAAGTGTGTCTGAAAGGGAGGAAAAGGTCAGAACAGTACTGTAGGAGTGGCTATATTACTTTACTGCAGGTATACAGGGATTTGGAATTTGAATTAACACACCCACATCAAACCTTGTTCAACAAGATTCAAAAGCCAAGTCAGAGTTCATAAATGAATGTTTGAAGGTATTAAAAAGCTTTGTGATTGCCTGATCCATTTCTTAATTGCTTTTTTAAAAAGTCACACCCAGTAAATAAATAATTTCTAATTAGTACCTCATACTTAAAATAATTTAACTTTACTTAATTTAAACTAAAACTGACAGAAATTAATAAAGAGATGACTGAAAAGGTGACAGTACTCCTCCACATCTAGATGACACCAAAAAGGTAGATCTATTGTCAACATCTATTGTCTATCATTACAGAATGCCAGAAAAGAAATAATACACTGACATTATAGATTCCGACTCAACTTTACCTAACAATAAGGGGAATTCAACATGAAACAACTTCAAAGAGAGATAGTAAACTTAAACATTAATTGTGTTTAAACAGAGATCAGACAGCCATCTGAGATGCTTTGAACCTGGATTCTTGCGCTGTACAGAAAAATAAATCCAACAGATCCTTCAAAATTTGTTTATTCCACACGAGTTTTGTGCATATAGCAAAAATGTTGCTTGTACAAAGTAAATGAGTTACTTGTAAATTTGATCTGTTTTTAGAATTTTTCTGTCATAACACAATCACATTATCCATATAATTCCTTTGAAGTAGTAGAAGATAAACAGAAAAATAATCATTTCATAGTACATCTTATGATAAAGGAATCACAAAATATGAACTGTCTGTCTGTCTGTCTGTCTGTCTGTCTGTCTGTCTGTCTATCTATCTATCTATCTATCTATCTATCTATCTATCTATCTATCTATCTATCTTCTTAAG